>NC_069504.1:402808057-403138057 GCF_027579735.1 Bombina bombina
TAATCACCACACAGGGTATGAACAGAGAAATTATAATCATAGAATAAATTCTAATTATCAACGTTCACATGACCATCCCCAAGCCAGACTTTTTGATAATAGCAATCAATTGAGAGCTGAACAAGGGCCTAATTTTACCCCTAATTATAGAAATGGAAGTAATAGAAATTATAATAATGGATATGCTTCAAATAGAGAACAAAGACAAAACTTTGAACCTAGACGTCAGTTTTATAGAGAACAGAGAAATAATTCAAATCAGGGTGATAATACATACAGAGGACCCTATACTTATCAAAATGGGACATTTAACACAAATAATCAATACCAACGAGATCAAAAAAGTTTTGAGTATAATACCCGAATAAATAGACAGAACTCCAATCAGAACAAAAGTAATGATTGGAGGTCAAATAATAGATTTGCCCCTTTACAAAATGAAAAAACTGATGATCATGTTAATCCTTCCACTTCCTCGTCTTTTTTAGGACAAGGCCAAAGTTCACTTTTCAGCCCATTACCTCAAAGAGATGTAAGAAAAAGAAGGGCATCAGGCAGAGAGGAAAGAGAGGAGGGAGTAGGAGACCCAAAAAAATCAAGATTTTAAGTAAGTCAGAGACACATTTAGGAATTTTTAATTTAAGTAAGAAACAATTAAGTAAAGATCATGAGGATATATTAAAGGAAGGCCTATCATTTGCACCTAGTTGCAAATTAAATAAATTTGGAGCATATATTGATGCACACAAATTTATGAGAAAATTGACAGTAAAAAAGTGGTTTTTAAAATCAGGGACTGAGAAATTAGCTGATAACTCTCTAATCAATGATAATGAATTTATCCATACCCAATTGAAAGGAAAATCAACTTTTTATCCGAAATCAGATAAAGGCCCTTTTTTAGAAACATTTGAAAAATTAGTGTTAAGAGATATTGAGAATTTAACCGAAGAGAAAATCAACAAAACACACAGTAATCTAAACAAGAAACAATTAAAGGTTATTAAAGAGCTAGAGACTGATGATCTGATAATAAAGCCCGCCGACAAGGGCGGAGGTATAGTAATTTTAGATTCTATTGATTACCATAAAATTTGTGATAACCTCCTTAAAGATAATGAAACCTACAAAAAATTAGCAAATGATCCCACCAAGAGATTTTCTGATGTTTTAAAAACACTTCTAAATGGAGCACTAAATAAGGGCATACTTAATGCTAAATAAATGAATTATTTACTTCCAAAATTTCCTAAAATTTCCTTACTTTATTGTTTACCAAAGATACACAAGAGTCTGACAAACCCACCTGGTAGGCCGATTATATCAGGAATTGGATCCCTTACAGCCAACCTTTCCGAATACTTAGATATTTTCCTCCAGAAATATGTTAGATCTTTGTCCTCTTATCTGAAAGACTCAACAGATGTATTAAAATTAATAGAAAACATCCCGTGGCAAGAGGATTTTCTTCTTGTCACGTGTGATGTTGCGTCGTTATATACGTGCATCAACCATGCAGACGGCCTACGAGCAGTTAGACACTTTTTAGATATTGACAATACTATTAAAAGTGAACAAAAATCTTTTTTAATAGATTCAATAGAATTTATTCTAACACATAATTTTTTTAGCTATATGGATCAATTTTATAATCAGGAAAGAGGAACGGCTATGGGCACCAGGTTTGCTCCAAGTTACGCTAATTTATTTATGGGATATTGGGAACAAACCTTTTTATCCACTACCCCTTTTGGAGCAAACCTGGTGTCATACAAACGTTATATAGACGATATCCTCATTATTTGGAGAGGGGAAGAAAATATACTAGAAGAATTTATTGCCTCGATGAATAATAATGAACTAAACCTGAAGTTTACCTACGAAAAAAGTAGACAAAATATTAGTTTTTTAGATTTAGAATTATTTCCTGTTAATAATAAAATTCTCTCTAAAACGCACTTTAAAACTGTAGACGCCAACAGTTATATTCATTATACCAGCTGTCACCACCCAAGGTGGATTGAGAACATTCCCAAAGGCCAGTTTTTACGGGTAAAGAAAAATTGTTCAAATCTAACTGATTTTGATGTCCAATCAGATAAGCTGAAAAATTTATAGAGAGAGGTTATAATGCTAACAAAATAGAAAAGGTACGTATGGAAGTAAGAGAAGTTAACAGACAGGATCTAGTTCAAAATAATACGAGATCCCAAAATAAAATTCACAGAAGGAATGATAATACTTTTATTCCTTTCATTACTGGATACTGTAGCAATAAATATCTAATAGAAAAAATTTTAAAAAAACATTGGAGGATTTTAAAAAATGATGAACATTTGGGTTCTATTTTACCAGCTAAACCACAAATTGTTTATAAAAAGGCTCGCAACCTGAAAACAATTTTAGCACCTACTGAGAATAAAAATAAGAATAAAAATAAATCACAGCAGGACTTAACAGGTAAGAAAATTAATGGCTTTTTTCCCTGCTTAACATGCAAGGCCTGTAAACATTCTAAGAAACAGAAGGAGTTTACATCTAATATAACAGGAAAGTCTTTTAAGATCAAAGATACTATAAGATGCTCTGACAGATATGTGGTTTACCTAATACAATGCCGATGTGGCAAACAATATATAGGTGAATCGGAAAGACCATTACGTGACCGTATACGGGAGCACATATGGTCTATAGAAAAATATGATTTAGACAGGAACAAAGACCTCCCTGTACCAAAGCATTTTGCTGCATGTAACAATGGGAATTTAGCCCATTTCTCATATATAGGAATAGAGAAGGTTAAACCACATTGGAGGGGTAGCAACATTCAATCTGATTTAATCAAAAAAGAAACAAAATGGATCTTTGAACTAAAGACATTACAACCCAATGGTTTAAATATTGACTTTGATATAGGTTGCTTTCTCAGAGATTAGAATTAATTAAGTCCAGTAATTTAAATTTAAATTTATTTTCATTCCACGTTTATATATTCTTTTCGTTTTAATATCAAACAATTTTTTGAAAATCAAACAATTGTTCGTAAATATTGAGCACATGTATATGTGGACAAAGGAAAGATATGCACAACTACTGTTTGGTTATTGTGCTTAGTATATCCCTTTAAGTAACATTATATATGTGTATATGTCTTGATATATGCAAACATATATTATATAATATTGCGATTGGTATAATTCCCCCTATTTTTAATATAATTACTCTTATATGTATAGGTCTATTTAGTGTTTTTATAAAGATGTTTTTATAAAGATTTTTTTATATATATATAGGTTATCTTTATAATAGCTTTATAACGATTAATTGGATGTACTGTGATTGATTGATTTATTTATTTATTTGTTCTTTTTAGTATAGCTCTTTGGTCTTGGTGATAACAAATTATGTATCGCTTCTGAATCATGATCATACATCACTACATATTTTTGTTTTTACTTTTTGCAGCTGTCCTTTTCAAATATGATCGCTACTATTGTATATAAATACTAATTGAGACAGATAAGGTAATATGCTGTATAGCAACAAATTTGCACTCATGTACAATGTATCATTATTTTGTTATTTTGTTACTGTTTGATCGCACACTGCCATTACTAACCTTGTCTTTAAATTGCAAGACACCCCTACTTATGGCACTCAACCAATCAACATAAAAGCTATAGGTATAAAAGGACCTACTACACTCTCTTCTGGAGCTTGACAAAGGCCCTGAACGGGCTGAAACGCGTTGCTCCGCCCACTCTGACGTTACGTGACGTAGTCATTACAGACCGGCTTCGATACTGTGAGAATCCCTGAGTGGAGCAGTTACTCGACATCGGCTTTTACATTAAAGAAACATCCGCTTCCACTGTTGTCTGACCGCTGCTGCAGAGACCAAAACACGGTCTCCCTTCCAGCTACAATTGGTATTCGACATTCTCAGCTGTTGAAGGAGTCTCTGATTTCGTTCCGATCTGGATCTAATCCATATTAACCCTTGAAGGCTTATGAACTTTCTTTGGATCAAGTCCTATTGTATATTTCTGTTGTGTTTATGCTATTTTATTATTTTTTGATACTGCACTTATTCATTTCTAATTGTACTAGCTGATCAGCTATATTTTTTATCTGCATATATATATTTTTTATTTTCATTCTTATTTTGTTTATTTATTTTATGTAATAAAAACATATTTTTGCACATAAATCAAACGTTGTTTAAGTTATCACTAAGACCAAAGGTTGTTTTATAATATTTAATATTTTAATATTGTTTTTTAACCAAGGAGGTCATATCACATTCATCCATTTTTTCTATTTTCCAATTTTAGCAACAAAAAAACTTTTTTTGTAGCGCCAGAGGTTTTAAAATTTCTTATCTTTTTTTAAGGTAGTTATTTTTATTTTTTCTGTTAGGTGTTATTCCCAGGGGGGGAGTGTCAGGTCAGGTAGAAGCCGCGGGCCCACTGTACCACCTGAAGCAGATGTAGATTATCTGATAACGACATCCTTAGAACAGATTCAGACCACGCAGCAAATGATCTAAAGCTATTCATGTTTATTGAACAGTGCAAGCATGTCTTATAGACTTCAGTAACAGCATATAGGGTTAAGAGGATGACACGTTATGACTGCGTCATTTTACACAGTTATACAGAGTTAAACACAGTGTGATTCTGGAAATTCACTAGCTCATAAACAATATCTGAACAACATTATATAGTCATAACAAGCCATGCATCTGCGAAGACAACAAGGTCGTTGGACCATCTTATTGATATAATATTCTTCTAGGCTTAAGGCCAGGAACTTCTACAAGGCCAACTAGCTAAGGAAAGTACAATAACAAGCATATATTTCTCACTACAGAATGAACCATTATAATAAAGTCTAATCATTAAAAAATGGATGCCAATCATTACAAGATGGATGCGAAATGACAAAATGGCGCCCAAGAACAAGATGGCGCTAGTCAGGTTCACATTAACCCCTAACATTCCACTCTTTTATTCTAACAGAATAACATAAAAAATAGTCAGGCGCAGAAAATGAGGAAAGCCTTTAACAACCATATGAGCCTAATACTATGGTAACAGAACTCTATGTGAGAATACTAGAGAGAAAAATATTCACATGTCGTGGTATAATTTTATAGGCCAATAGGGCACAATTTGTCACTGCACATAGGTGCGGCCTCTTCAATACCTTCCATCTACCTTCCAGCATTCCCAAAACTACCGGTCTATTTGCACAGAGACCCAACCAGCCCCCCATCTACCCTCAAACAACGCTGCATCTTTTATTTCTCAACCTGCATTGCTAGCACCCCCAATATGTCCAACAGTTCTTTCTCCACAGTAAAGCATGACTTGGTAACAGCACAACTGTCTTTAGGTGGCCTCTGATCACTTTAAGAACAGTCTTTGTCCATTTAGAGCGCTCCACCTTCCTCAGACATTTTGCTTTAATACAGTTACAGTTCATTTGCAGTAGCGGTGCTTATCCAGTGTTCTTCCGCAGGGAGATGCTGGACATCTGATGGTTTGTTCATGGGGTAGAAAAGGCAGCCAGTGGATCCCCATGGCAAGCAGACACTCGAGTCAGGGAGTCTAGGAAGAAAATAGAAACAGTACAAGATGAGTACACACCCCAATACAATCACAATTATGTCCAAATAAAACTTCACTTTCTTCCTATGTCATTTAAAACCAAACAAAACATTGTTGATATATAATATAAACTAAATACATTGATATTTTTTCAGAGAATAACTCACAGCTTCTCTATACAATTTAAACGATACTTCATGAATGCTAAGCAAGTGAAAACTGCCAGACTTCATCAAGAGGCTGAATGGCTATGCTAGAACTTATGCTAAGGCCTGCCCTGTAGCAAAAATGAAAAAGGAAAACAATCAAAACAATAAAAATAAATAAATTTCTTTACACTGTCACTTTGAACTTCTGAAAATAAAAGAACCTAGTGTTGCTTAATTCAACACATCTACTATCTATAATGTTTATAATTCTCCAACCATGATCCTAATAGTCAACAATCTCATCTGATATAAACACTACTAGTTTACTAATCAGTTTATGCAACCTAAATTCTCTCACACTCCTGTATGAGGAAGGAATACAATCCTAACACCATTTAAAACTACATAATCTTTTAAACATAGACACATCTTTATGATAAGATAAATCCTTTATTTGACAAACATCAGGAATTACCACATTCAAATTGCAGATACCATACCAATTAATAAAAGGGAAAAATACATTTGCTTTCATAAACTATAATTATGCTATTCCCTACATAAATATTTCTCTGTCTAATTAATATAAACTTCTAACTGAGACATGTCCTCATTATGTTCTAGAGGGTGAGGGGTCTAAAATATTCTGATATATTGCAGCATCTTCCTTAAACATATTTTTATACTCAGTGGGCCAGTCAATAGGGTACAATACTGCGAGGTTTAGAGTTACACTTATCTAAAGGGTTACTTTGTTTAAGTACATAGACTACAATGTGCATTAAGACCAATAAGGCATGCTTTTCTGCAGACAAAACTATATGACTTCTTATAACTAATATGATCAACAAAAATAACACAAATACAAGAACATACAAAACAAGCAATACAAGTAACCGAGTTAAAACAATACTCCCCTAATTTAATTGGTTGATCCTGTAACATCATAACAGGTCCTCCATATCAACCGGCAAGGCACAGTCCAGAGAAGGATAGTCTTTATGTCCTGAAGACACACATTAGAGGAAACAGTCATGGATTACCCAGAGTCCAGTTCTGGGGCTGGTACCAGCATACAAAGCAAAGAATGGATCCAAAGATAGTTCAGCAAATTTTACTGCAGTATGGTGGTTAAAATAAGCTTGATAAAAGGTCTTTTATCTTCATTTTTTCTTTCTTTAAAGCTTTACTTGCATTCAATCTTCAATCTTTTGAAGAGTGCACTTATGGAATTTTATCTGAACAGATTTTACCTAAATATGGAAACTCAAAAATAATTCAGTTAGTGTCTTTAATCTATGGATACAGCTGCATAATCTCATCCTGCAAATACAAATATAGTGTTAAGAACCAAATAGAATAAATAAAACCAGAGCAAAATAAAACACAGAAAGACAATGAAGAGATAGAAACCACCAGGGAGGGAAAAAGGAGTGGGGTATGGGTATACAGGCTACGACCGGGGTGGCCATCAAGGTAGATGATGGGCCATGGTCTGTCCGTGGCCAGATTCCCAATGAAGGAAAGTTCTAGACAATCCTAGGGACGTAGTGCATCCTGCATAGGGATAAGACAGGGAAATTTAGGGCACAGCTGGTGGTTAGGCAATAACATTGTAAGAGGAGATTCAAAACATTTTAGGTTCACCTTCTTACCTAAAAACAATCACCCCTATCACTTAAAGATACTCATCAATACTCATCAATACTTCCCCCTTGTTTACGTGAAACATTCCATGTGGCACGCAAACACAATATAACAAGAAACTAAAAGACAAATCATGCACTCCACTCATGCACGCAGAATACTACTCTCAATAGCAAGCCACATCAAATACACCACACTATTCAATATGCCATACATACAGCACGCTTCCACATGCAGTCACAAAAGAGAAAAACATAACAATGTCTTAGAAAACATTTAAAAACACTTGTCACTATCACAAAACAAAACATTAACAGCCAACGCAAACTTTAAACAGTTACAATTAACCTGAAATTCAACACCTATACTGACATTCACTAAAACACAGCACTCGCAAAACACTACAAATAATTAAAAACATCCCATAAGAACCATCTATACCCCTGCTCTGCAACGTCTACTATGCACAAGATCTCTAACCATAAATTTACAAAAGAACACCCAAACACCAAATTACGCCATTTTGGGACAAATCAGATAACCATGGTACAGCCACCATTCTATTTAGCTCCTGCCCACATGCACCATGCAAATCCACTTTGAAATAAATCATATGCGACACAAATAACTTTAATAACTCAAGAATCCAGTCTGCACTTTTACATAACCAAATTTTTAACAACAACACAATTATTGGATCTAAATCTGTTTATAATTTGATATTCACTATTCTGCAGCTCTCTAGCCAAATATAACAATTGCATATAACACAAAAATAAGCTTTCTACTCAAGAATATTATTTAAATTTAAATTATTCCCAATGATCCATTGGCCTTACTTATGATAAAAAATGTATACTGACGTTCATTAAATAGCCTAAGCAAGCATAAGCAGCATAAAATCACACTCACAGTGGGATGCAGGATAGTTAAAGGGACATTTTACACAAATTATAATCTTTAATTGAAACTAACACAGTTAACTATACTAGTGTTAGGCTTACAGTAAATCTCATTGTCTTCTCTGTAAATATGTCTTTAAAATATCACATTTTATATCAGAAAGGATGCCTGCCTTGTATCCCTTAAAATATTTTCTCTTCTCCTTTTTGTTTTATTTATTTTTTTGTTTACACGGCTAAAATACCCAAATACTTTTAGATAATTTTATCTTTTGCACTAACTCCGTGCACAGACCTTACAAATACAACATACTTAACCCATTAATCCTACCAGAAAAACTCTCATATTTACTAGAGCGTGAAAAAAAAAGCACACATACCATCACACTTTCAAAGCCGTTAGTTACTTCACTTTGCAAAAACAATATATTTATATGCCGCAACAGGTGGACAGTTTTTTTATACTTGCATACAACAATTATCACTTAAAACTAAAACTGCTTATTAATAACACACATACCTAAAACATGCTGTTGACTTTAAAATACATTTATATATAAAAAAAAAACCCACTACAAAATACCTCCTTACAACGTCTGATTTCCCAGCAGAGAATTAGAAAAAAACATTTTTTACAGCGATACAGACACACAAGCCCATCTCATCTCACATACCAGAATTCACTCCCCCTTCTTTTCCTTTCCTCCGGAAAACAAATATTCAAAATAACATACCAAAGACACATAAAACACAATAAGATCAACTTTCCACCAAATTTACAATGTATTTGAAAAGTCCCCGAAATCGTAAGGAATGGCCATCTCCCTACGACTTGAGAAACATTTCAAAACAGGATAAAAAAAAACCTCTGTTCCTTTTTTTATTTATTTTTTATTTTTTTATTCTGTTGATCTAAGCAACTCTTTGACACATAATACCAGACACATAACACATGACACATCAAAATATACAAAATTTCCTTTTCATTACTGCAAACAAAAGAAAGAAAGAGTTTGTACTTAACGGAGCTGCTATAACAGTTTTTTTCTCTGTTCTGTGATCTGTGTGCACGCTCAGTGGCGGCCCCCCTTCTTTGCCCGCTACATTCTTTTAACACAGAGATTGCTCATAAAATCTCCACAGCAGTGCGTACTGACAGTATCTTGAAATGTTTCTGTCTTTAACAGAAACTATTAACCCTTTTGTAAACATTATATATGTAATCTTCTCTGTGCATTATTATCTATCAGCAGATCCCATTCCTCAACACCATAATAGCAACAATAATAAAATGCATAGCCACTTAATATTTTCTAAGCACAGCACAATTTTATAGCAGTAAAAAACAAATAACCAAAGCAAAGCAAGCATCAGACATCAAACACCAGTTTCAAGTGGGTAACAAAACTCTATTATAGGAATGGATATGGAAAACTTTAACACACGTGAGTCTCACTCACTTGTAACAAAGCACTGCCAACTTGCACGGGGAACTTAACTTAAAATCTACCGTCAAATTGCATGCTAACTTTTATCTCTTGCGCACTTATCACAGACAGGACTACAATACTTGTCGTAAACCAGCACAGGACTATTAACCTGGCTGGAGTGGTTATCACAACTGCTGGCAGGACTTTAACCTCCGCAAACCTGCGCCTCCACTGCAGGAACCCCTTAACCCTTTATCATATATTACCAACAACTATTACAAGACTAAATTTAGGTTCAGATTCACAGAGGGAAAGCATGGTAAAAACACTCATACTCACTGACTGCGAATCCCACAAGCTGACACCAGAATTGTTAGGTGTTATTCCCAGGGGGGGGAGTGTCAGGTCAGGCAGAAGCCGCAGGCCCACTGTACCACCTGAAGCAGATGTAGATTATCTGATAACGACATCCTTAGAACAGATTCAGACCACGCAGCAAATGATCTAAAGCTATTCATGTTTATTGAACAGTGCAAGCATGTCTTATAGACTTCAGTAACAGCATATAGGGTTAAGGGGATGACACGTTATGACTGCGTCATTTTACACAGTTATACAGAGTTAAACACAGTGTGATTCTGGAAATTCACTAGCTCATAAACAATATCTGAACAACATTATATAGTCATAATAAGCCATGCATCTGCGAAGACAACAAGGTCCTTGGACCATCTTATTGATATAATATTCTTCTAGGCTTAAGGCCAGGAACTTCTACAAGGCCAACTAGCTAAGGAAAGTACAATAACAAGCATATATTTCTCACTACAGAATGAACCATTATAATAAAGTCTAATCATTAAAAAATGGATGCCAATCATTACAAGATGGAGGCGGAAAGACAAAATGGCGCCCAAGAACAAGATGGCGTTAGTCAGGTTCACATTAACCCCTAACACTTGCCCAAAATAAATATATTGTAAATATTTGTTTTCTTAATGTATTATTAAACATTTTATACCACAATTTCAAAATGATTTGTGTCCCTAGTTTGTGTGGGAAAACCACCATTAATGTGTTTTTACAACAAAGTCAGAAAGGAACTATTCCTCCCTACTAGGCCTATATGTTACAGACCAATTGCAAGGTCTGCATAAACATTGCTCTGATGTTGTATTTTGCAGTTTACTGTTGTCAGCTTGTCTTGCAGCATGACAAGGGACACAAAGGTATAAATGTGAGGCCTTGATTGTATTGCAGTCACAGCCTCAGACCAGACACAAGTAAAAGAATATCCCAGCGAACAGCCTTAAAACCACAATTCAAAATTGTACACTTCACACATGATAGAAGAGAGAGTTGTTTAATTTTACAGGATCTCTTTCAAAAGCAAAAAAAAAAAAAAATATATAGATAATATAAATAATATAAATGTAACCTATTGAATTATAACACTAGCAGCTGTAAATCAAAGAGACTTTATGAGGGGAGCCGGATGGTGAGTATAGAGAATTAACAATCTTAGCCGTTTAATCTGTTACACATGCTCTGAACTTGACACCCCTACCCATCATTTTAATTAGCCTACTGCAGAGTTATAAAGGCAAAAAAACAAGTCATAAAATCAAACCTTCGCCTCATATACATCTATCCCGGCTACTACTCCGCTCAATTTCCGTCTTTAGTATCAAGCTTCCATGTGCCTTGTTATCAGTATTTTTTTTACGTAATACCTTCATGTCATCAGGGAAAGTAGTGGTCTACTGGTTACTTGAACAATAACAAGGAAAAGATAAACTCTTATAACCATCAACATTAGAAATATAAAAGAACACCAGAGCAATGTTTTTTAATAGTTTGCTGTGTACTCACTCATGTGTGCAAGAAAGCCAGGATAATAACTATAACAATAAACCCATCTGATTGTATTGTTACCGTTCTTATCCTGGCTTTATTAAATGGTCATGATACCCAAATGTTAAAACACTTGAAAGTGACGCAGCAAGAAAGATATTTTACCTCAAAATTTGTCCTTTTCACACCCCATTGTAAACGACTTTAAACAGCAAATCAGTATGCCTGTCCTGGGACATGCAAGATAGCGTGCCTCATGCACACGCATGTTATTTCCCTATTTGGTTTAAGGAAGTTTACTATGAAATCTCATGAGATCACAGTAAAACAGTTAATTACCTCAGCACTGCTGATGCTGATTGACTGCTGTTAATTTCTTCCATTTTTTTTAACCTGCAGCTGGGCAGTAACTGAAAGATAACATTTTAAAGAACACTTACTCTGGTGAGCTGGGGAAATTGTGAGGTAAAAGATCTTCCTTTTTTACATAGAGATGTTCAGGTGATATTTTATCTCTCTCTGGTATGTGCTTAACAAGGACTCCATTTTAAACTGCAACACATATTAGAACTGCATATTTCCCCCACAAAACTTTATCTCTCTCTGGTATGTGCTTAACAAGGACTCCATTTTAAACTGCAACACATATTAGAACTGCATATTTCCCCCACAAATCTTTATCTCTCTCTGGTATGTGCTTAACAAGGACTCCATTTTAAACTGCAACACATATTAGAACTGCATATTTCCCCCACAAAACTTTATCTCTCTCTGGTATGTGCTTAACAAGGACTCCATTTTAAACTGCAACACATATTAGAACTGCATATTTCCCCCACAAAACTTTATCTCTCTCTGGTATGTGCTTAACAAGGACTCCATTTTAAACTGCAACACATATTAGAACTGCATATTTCCCCCCCACAAAACTTTATCTCTCGCTGGTATGTGCTTAACAAGGACTCCATTTTAAACTGCAACACATATTAGAACTGCATATTTCCCCCACAAAACTTTATCTCTCTCTGGTATGTGCTTAACAAGGACTCCATTTTAAACTGCAACACATATTAGAACTGCATATTTCCCCCACAAAACTTTATCTCTCTCTGGTATGTGCTTAACAAGGACTCCATTTTAAACTGCAACACATATTAGAACTGCATATTTCCCCCACAAACAGAGGAAGAAGTCTCTGCACTCCTATCCTCGGCTCATCTCACAACCTGCCCACTTGACCCTATTCCTTCACAACTTATTCCCCTCTCTCTGCTTCACTAACCCCTACCCTAACTCATCTCTTTAACCAGTCCCTCACTGCTGGCACATTTCCTGACACATTCAAGCATGCGTCAATCATACCAATCCTAAAAAAGCCCTCGCTTGACCCCTCCACGCCTTCTAACTATCGACCGGTCTCCTTACTTCCCTTTGCTTCAAAATTATTGGAACGACTAGTCTATAATCGGCTAACTCAATTTCTCACAACTAACTCCTTACTTGATCCACTACAATCTGGTTTCCGCCCCCTAAACACTCAACAGAAACTGCTTTTGCTAAAGTAACAAACGACCTGTTATCAGCCAAAGCAAAAGGCCATTACTCATTACTAATTCTTCTTGACCTGTCCGCAGCTTTTGACACAGTTGACCATCCTCTCCTCCTAAAAATACTACATTCATTTGGCATCCGAGACACAGCCCTCTCCTGGTTTGCATCATATCTTTCAAACCGCTCGTTTTTAGTTTCCTTTAACAACATATCTTGTGATCCTATGCCTCTCTCAGTTGGAGTACCGCAAGGCTCTGTCTTGGGCCCCTTGCTTTTCTCTCTTTATACATCCTGCCTTGGAAAACTTATAGCCTCCTTTTGATTCCAGTACCACCTATATGCTGATGATACCCAAATCTATCTTTCCTCTCCTGATATCTCTCCCTCTTTACTCAACCTGATTTCTGACTGCCTCTCTGCAATTTTCTCTTGGATGTCTTCACACTACCTCCAACTCAATCTGTCCAAAACTGAGCTGCTTCTTATTCCCCCCTCTTTGAGACATCTGACACCTGACATTTCTCTGATGGTTGGAGACTCTATTCTCAACACCTCACCCCAGGTCCGCTGCCTTGGGGTCACACTAGACTCAGAACTCACATTCAACCCACATATACAAACGCTTACCAAATCCTGCCTGTCACACCTACGCAACATTTCCAGAATTAATCCCTTCCTTACTCAAAATACTACAAAAATACTTATTCATTCCCTCATCCTGTCACGCATTGATTATTGCAATATACTCTTAAATGGCCTTCCAAAACACTGCCTCTCCTCCCTCCAATCTATTATGAATGCTTCTGCTAGACTCATCCACCAAAGCCGACGATCTACATCAGCTGCTCCACTCTGCCAGTCTCTACACTGGCTCCCCATACACTCCAGAATACAATTTAAAGTATTAGCCCTAACCTACAAAGCACTCAACAGTCTAACTCCCAACTATATCTCCTCTCTCATCGTGAAATACTCCCCATCCCGTCCTCTTCGATCAACCTCTGACCTACATCTCTACACTCCTGTTATCTATACATCCCACTCCCGCCTCCAAGACTTTGCACGTGCTGCTCCTTTCCTCTGGAACTCTCTACCCCGCTCCATAAGACTGTCTCCAACCTTGTATAGCTTCATAAGATTCTTGAAAACCCACCTATTCAGAGAGGCTTACCATCTCTCCTCCATCCCGCATCCGAACCAAGCTAATACATGTACATGAACTGCCTGACTCACTGCTGCAAATACAACCAATGTAACAAGCTACCCCAACCTTATGTCTCTGCACCCTAAACCTATAGACTGTGAGCTCTCCGGAGCAGGGCCCTCTTCCTCCTGTGCTAGATTTGTTTAGTCGTGTTATGTTTTGTATTGTATCACAAATCTTTGTCATTGTATACCCCTATCATTGTACCCAGCGCTACGGAATTTGGCGGCGCTATACAAATAAATGATAATAATAATAATTTTCCTGTCAGCTTTTTATAGTTATGCTGCATCACTTTTAAGCGATTTAGCATATAAGTATTATGTCCCTTTAAGCTTTAATAATGGTTTGGGTGTTACTACAGCCGAACTTTGGACTTCTTTTGCATTTCTAAAAGTATTTTGCAGCTTGATGTAACCAGTGTCTTGTTGATGTCACAGGTACAACCTCAAACTGGATACTAGTAGGATATGAAGAGTCTTAAGTTAACAAGGCCAAATAGCACAGTTAAAATGCATGAGAAAAGAGATAGTTCTTTCATTTTATAGGATTACAGAGATGTCACATATAAGGGCTGTGACACAGGAAATAAACTATCTTCACCAAGTCAATATCTTGCAGAATAAAGTGGGTACAAAATAAACTGCAAATACATTTCTCTAGTGTTACATTTCTCTAGTATTTTGCGTCTTGTTGTTGTCAGTGTGTTCCATGGTTCCACAGAGGTTTAAATGTGAGGCTGTGCTTGTTTATGAAGTTGTAGTTGCATCCTAACACCATACAGTAGTAACAGGATATATTGTAATAAAGTCGCTATTCACTAAGTGCCACAAGATGTATAGGTACTTAGGGCCAGATTACGAGAGGAGCGCTAATTTATAGTGCACCCGCAAATGGGCAAATTTGTCAGTTTTTGTGCATGCGATAAATAACCAGCCATTACAAGTGGCTAATTATTGCTACCGCAAGCTTGCAGTAGCAATTAGCACTTATAAAATTAACCATAGATCAGATCTCAGGTTAATTTTATAAATGTGCCCCAAATGCCCCCAAAATCAAGTGTTAGTTTTCTTTTTTACACTTTTTTATGTAGCATTTTTTTTTTGTTTTAAAAACCCTGCATGTAGCTGTTTTTTGGGGGCTAAAATCGGCGGCTGTGGGGTGTTAGAAACAAAACCCCACTGAAAAGAATGTTTACATAGCTGTCTATGGGAACTATGTGTTCCCAGTAAATATATGTATATGCTTTTATACATATATACTTATGTGTTAATATGTGTATACACATATTAACACATAAATATATATGTATATATTCGTATACATATATATTTACCAATTGCTGCCATTACTGTGCTACTGGTTATGCGCCATGTATAACGGCATCAGAACGATGCTCCCATTGGAGCCTATGGAAAACGCACTCTTGTAAGCGCAATGCTTCCCAGCAATGAAAATGTAAGCTCGCATTTGCATTGCTGTCAACTTGTAATACCAGGGCACATTAGTGTGCGCTGGTATTACTCAGTGGAGCGCTAATATCGCTTTCGTGAAATCGATATTTAGCTCTCCGCTTGTAATCTGGGCCTTAATTGTTTATCATATATAATATTATTACTTTTTTTTCAAACAATAATATCATAGGTTTTAAAGCCGTGCACAATAAATAATGCTACCAAATTCAAGCAGTATTTTTAAGGTTGAAGGATAAGAGACGTATTGATTTCTATAGGAGTATGTTGTAACTCCAAGGGGCAACCTATTGTTTTTTTAGAATGCTATAGATATTTTTGGTCAGAAGCTTAGCAAGGTTCATACTTAAAGGGACATGAAACCCAAATTTTTTCTTTCACGATTTAGAAATAGCATGCAATTTTAAACAACTTTCTAATTTACTTCTATAATCTAATTTTCTTCATTCTCTTGATATACTTTGCTTAAAAGCATATCTAGATAGGCTCAGTAGCTGCTGATTAGTGGCTGCACTGCACATAGATGCCTCATGTGATTGTCTCATTCATGTGCATTGCTATTTCTTCAACAAAGGATATCTAATGAATGAAGAACATTAGATAATAGAAGTAAATTGGAATGTTGTTTAAAATTGTATTCTCTATCAAAATCATGAATTCTTTTTTGGGGGTTTAGTGTCCCTTTAATTACCTAGCAGACTTTTTCCTCTAATCCAATAATTAAAGTATAATTTGAAGACTTTACCTTATTGTGTATAATGCTGATTCTAGAAATTTCTTCCATTGCTACATTGATAAATCATCTGTTTCTAGAAATGGCTAAAAAGGGCAACAACTGCTGAGGTCATTTATCAACTTAACATCTGTGTGTTCTATAGCATGTAAAACTTTGGGGGCAGTCTAATTAATCCCATTGTTGATGCTAATGAAATTCTTTTTCAATGATTCATCATTTTAACCAAATAATTAATTTCCCTTTGATCTTTGTTACTTGAAATTTAGGAGTGAAGTTATTTATTTATTTATATTCTACCCTTGGGCTTCCTACAAGGCATAACACTTATCTAACAGATGCTGTGATTAGAAAATAACTTTCATTAAACAAGACTTTTCTGAATCCAGCAACTTTTGAATAAGTGTGCATAAGGATTCTATGAAAGGTAGGCAAATATTTATGTTTAACTTTTCAAGCAATTTTGATTTTCTCTTTCTTGATAACCATTTTGGTTAGTGATTTTGAGAAGCAAAAGGTACTCTGCAGACCTTGTTTGCAATGCTTAGATTTTTGCATCAGTGCTGTTTAAGTCTCTCCATGTTTATCTAACAGGATTTTTGAAATTGTCAAAATAGTAATCCAATGAATTATGCATAAGATCAACATAATTGAAAATGCATTAGTTAACAAATGGATATAAGAGTAATCTTAAAAACTGTTACAAGAAGACTGATAATATAAAGACTCATTTACCATATTCATGTGTTAGAAACAAAATTCTAGTTATGTAAATGTTTTATTTTTAATAAATACAAAGCCACTTCTTTTTTTTTTTTTTTTGTAAAATGACCTTGCAAAATTTTGTATGAAAAGGGGGGCATTGAGAATTGATGGTGTCCAGCAATTGCTAATGTAAAAATGCAATTCATATCAGCAGCAAACCATTTATTATGTACTAGGGAATAGAAAGTTGTGGGGTTATAAGGTCCATTATGCTTCTCTTTAAATGGAGTCAATTAATAAAAAGGATATAGAGATATGGCTGCCTGAAGAATTTCAGCTTATTAATATACATAAAAAAATCCTTAATAACAACTATATATATATATATATATATATATATATATATATATATATATATATATACATATATAAATATATATTTCTTTCATATAAGTGGCAAGAGTCCATGAGCTAGTGATGTATGGGATATACATTCCTACCTGGAGGGGGCAAAGTTTCCCAAACCTCAAAATGCCTATAAATACACTTCACTTATACTTCAGTTTTACAAACTTTGGCCTAGATTTGGAGTTTTGTCGGTAACGACCCGAAAAACTAACGCCGGCTTTTTTCTGGCCGCACCATAAAAATAACTCTGGTATCGAGAGTCCACATAAAGGCTGCGTTAGGCTCCAAAAAAGGAGCGTAGAACATTTTTAACGCAGCTTCAACTCTCGATACCAGAGTTGCTTACGGACGCGGCCAGCCTCAAAAACGTGCTCGTGCACGATTCTCCCATAGGAAACAATGGGGCTGTTTGAGCTGAAAAAAAACCTAACACCTGCAAAAAAGCCGCGTTCAGCTCCTAACGCAGCCCCATTGTTTGCTATGCGGTAACCCTTCCCACGTCTGCACTTAACACTCTAACATGTACCCCGAGTCTAAACACCCCTAACCTTACACTTATTAACCCCTAATCTGCCGCCCCCGCTATCGCTGACCCCTGCATATTATTATTAACCCCTAATCTGCCGCTCCGTAAACCGCTGCTACTTACATTATCCCTATGTACCCCTAATCTGCTGCCCCTAACACCGCCGACCCCTATATTATATTTATTAACCCCTAATCTGCCCCCCACAACGTCGCCTCCACCTGCCTACACTTATTAACCCCTAATCTGCCGACCGCAAAGCGCCGCCACCTACGTTATCCTTATGTACCCCTAATCTGCTGCCCCTAACACCGCCGACCCCTATATTATATTTATTAACCCCTAATCTGCCCCCCACAACGTCGCCTCCACCTGCCTACACTTATTAACCCCTAATCTGCCGAGCGGACCTGAGCGCTACTATAATAAAGTTATTAACCCATAATCCGCCTCACTAACCCTATAATAAATAGTATTAACCCCTAATCTGCCCTCCCTAACATCGCCGACACCTAACTTCAATTATTAACCCCTAATCTGCCGACCGGAGCTCACCGCTATTCTAATAAATGGATTAACCCCTAAAGCTAAGTCTAACCCTAACACCAACACCCCCCTAAGTTAAATATAATTTAAATCTAACGAAATAAATTAACTCTTATTAAATAAATTATTCCTATTTAAAGCTAAATACTTACCTGTAAAATAAATCCTAATATAGCTACAATATAAATTATAATTATATTGTAGCTATTTTAGGATTAATATTTATTTTACAGGTAACTTTGTATTTATTTTAACCAGGTACAATAGCTATTAAATAGTTAAGAACTATTTAATAGCTAAAATAGTTAAAATAATTACAAATTTACCTGTAAAATAAATCCTAACCTAAGTTACAATTAAAACTAACACTATACTATCAATAAATTAATTAAATAAAATACCTACAATTACCTACAATTAACCTAACACTACACTATCAATAAATTAATTAAATAAACTACCTACAATTAACCTAACACTACACTATCAATAAATTAATTAAATACAATTCCTACAAATAAATACAAATAAATAAACTTGCTAAAGTACAAAAAATAAAAAAGAACTAAGTTACAAAAAATAAAAAAATATCTACAAACATAAGAAAAATATTACAACAATTTTAAACTAATTACACCTACTCTAAGCCCCCTAATAAAACAACAAAGCCCCCCAAAATAAAAAATGCCCTACCCTATTCTAAATTACTAAAGTTAAAAGCTCTTTTACCTTACCAGCCCTGAACAGGGCCCTTTGCGGGGCATGCCCCAAGAAGTTCAGCTCTTTTGCCTGTAAAAAAAAAACATACAATACCCCCCCCCCAACATTACAACCCACCACCCACATACCCCTAATCTAACCCAAACCCCCCTTAAATAAACCTAACACTAAGCCCCTGAAGATCATCCTACCTTGTCTTCACCTCACCAGGTATCACCGATCCGTCCTGGCTCCAAAATTAGGGGTTAATAAGTGTAGGCAGGTGGAGGCGACGTTGTGGGGGGCAGATTAGGGGTTAATAAATATAATATAGGGGTCGGCGGTGTTAGGGGCAGCAGATTAGGGGTACATAAGGATAACGTAGGTGGCGGCGCTTTGCGGTTGGCAGATTAGGGGTTAATAAGTGTAGGCAGGTGGAGGCGACGTTGTGGGGGGCAGATTAGGGGTTAATAAATATAATATAGGGGTCGGCGGTGTTAGGGGCAGCAGATTAGGGGTACATAAGGATAACGTAGGTGGCGGTCGGCAGATTAGGGGTTAAAAAAATGTATTTGAGTGTCGGCGATGTGGGGGGACCTAGGTTTAGGGGTACATAGGTAGTTTATGGGTGTTAGTGTACTTTAGAGTACAGTAGTTAAGAGCTTTATAAACCGGCGTTAGCCCAGAAAGCTCTTAACTACTGACTATTTTCCTGCGGCTGGAGTTTTGTCGTTAGATGTCTAACGCTCACTTCAGACACGATTCTAAATACCGGAGTTAGAAAGATCCCATTGAAAAGATAGGATACGCAATTGACGTAAGGGGATCTGCGGTATGGAAAAGTCGCGGCTGAAAAGTGAGCGTTAGACCCTATTTTGAGTGACTCCAAATACCGGCGGTAGCCTAAAACCAGCGTTAGGAGCCTCTAACGCTGGTTTTCACGGCTAACGCCAAACTCTAAATCTAGGCCTTTGTCTTCATTGGAGGATGGTGAAGCAAGTCGTGCTTGATTTCCTCTGTGAAGGGCGCTTTAAAGCATTTTGAAGCCCAGTTCCTATCTAAGTACAGTGTTTGTCTTAGGGATGTGAAAGGAGTATTGCCTGATGATGCCATGTTTTCGCCTATGGGAAATCTATTCTAAGGCTCTTTGTAAATTCGGTTGTTGGGATTCATCTGCCACCTCCCTTTACAGATTTACAGATTTACATTATACTCATCTGCCATTACCTCTGTTGATATGTTTCAGTACTGGTTTGGCTGTCTGCTATATGTGGATGGGTGTTTTCAGGTAAGTATATATCTTTTTTTAAGACACTCTCAGCTATGTTTGGCACTTTATATTTTTAAAGTTTTAAATATATATTGCATATATTTGCCATGAGTCAGGTCTATGTTTATTTCCCTTTGCAGTCTAACAGTTTCAGCATGGAAAATTATGTTGTGGAGAATTGCAGTAAATTTTTTCTTACCTGAGGTTCCAGCTAGTTGTAACTTTGGTCTTGTTTTTTCAAATTTTCGCGGGCAAATTAGGCTCGCGATGGCGCAACATTCTTCTATTTATTGCTACATTCCTGGCGCAAATTGTTTTGGCACGAAAAGTTGCGTTTGTTGTGATGCGAGACACGTCATTTCTTGCGTCTTTGTTGACACAATTTTTTTGGGTGCGCCTGTTATGATGCAAATCGTGTCATTTCCTGTTAACCTTGGCGCCAAAAGTTGTTTCCTCAGCATTTGCGTCATCTTTGTTGGTGTAATTTTTGGCGCCAAAATTTTTGTTATATTAACCCCTTAATGACCAACGACATGCAGGGTACGTCCTCCAAAAAAATGTCCTTAACGACCAAGGACGTACCCTGCACGTCGTTGGTCTTTGAAAGCAGTGGAAGTGATCCTGATCGCTTCCAGCTGCTTTCATGTTATTGCAGTGATGCCTCGATATAGAGGCATCCTGCAATAACTTTTTTAAGCAGTCCGATGCAGAGAGAGCCACTCTGTGGCCCTTTCTGCATCGGCTATTGATGGCTATGATCGTTGGTGGGTGGGAGCGTGTCCAGGGAGGCGAGTGGGCGGCCATCAGTAGAGGAGGGGGGCGGGATCGCGTGTGGGTGCGCGTGCAAGTGCATGGGAGCGTGCACGCGCGTGCACGTGTGAAACTGGCCAGAAGTTAGCATTGAAGTGCAAGAGGCACAAGGTGGGACTCAGTGGGAGAGAGGGTGGGAATAAAAAATAGAAAAAAAGGTATGATAAAACAACATACAATAGGGTGCGCAAAACTAGGTGCACAAAATAAAGGGGGTGCACAAAAAAAGGGGATATTACAGGTAACTCTGTGTTTAGTGAATATATGTGATAAATTTGCTGAGTGTTCAGATGGTGTTCATTGTATGGAATATTCGTGTTATAAAAAAAAAAAAACAGATTGTGCTAATGAAGACCCAAAAAAATATTAAAAGAAATATATGTTGCTGATATCAAAATAAAAAGAAAAAATATCGTAAAGAAACTTGATTAGTGCATAAATAGGGTAGTGTGACCAATACTAATTTTGGTCTTATTCTAGGGATCGTGATACGGTGTTACCTTATAAAGGGATATTTTCATATGCCACCTATAGAGTATAAATCCATATAAATACAAAATCACACAATAATGTTCAGCAGAAATAAACTAGCGATGGATAGAATCGCTGTCACAATCAGCAAATATGTCAGGCAGCTTCGCTCCGAACCGGTGGTGAGTCGGATAATCTGTAAGGTTGAAAGTAAAAGAGAGAGTGCCTAATGGTGTGATATCGTTTGAAACCAGGTAGATATAATCACTAAAATCATCCGCCAAATGGATACTCACAAAAGAGTTGGCACTCACAAATAGTGCATATAGGCAGGCTGACCTTTGTACAGCAGTCAGTACGCTGAATATGTCAAAGTACTGACTGCTGTATGAAGGTCAGCCTGCCTGAATGCACTACTTGCGAGTGCCAACTCTTTTATCTTCAATACGAATTTGACATATTCAGCGTACTGACTGCTGTACAAAGGTCAGCCTGCCTATATGCACTACTTGTGAGTGCCAACTCTTTTGTGAGTATCCATTTGGCGGATGATTTTAGTGATTATATCTACCTGGTTTCAAAAGATATAACACCATTAGGCGCTCTCTCTTTTACTTTCAACCTTACAGGGAATAAAAAATATTAATGATCTGGGAGAGGGTGGGGGGTTGGGTGTTAAGGGGGGTAAGCTACACTACAGAAAAACTTAAAATAAACAGGGGGGTAGAGAGCTGTTTGGGGGGGGGGGATCAGGGAGGTTGGGGCTAAGGGGGGGGTCCTACACAGCAGAATTTTTTTTTTTTTAAACAAAAAACAAACAAACATTTATTTTAGTACTGGCAGACTTTCTGCCAGTACTTAAGATGGCGGGGACAATTGTGGGGTGGGGGAGGGAAGGGAGCTGTTTGGGAGGGATCAGGGGGTGGGATGTGTCAGGTGGGAGGCTGATCTCTACACTAAAGCTAAAATGAACCCTGCAAGCTCCCTATAAGCTACCTAATTAACCCCTTCACTGCTAGCCATAATACACATGTGATGCGCAGCAGCATTTAGCTGCCTTCTAGTTACCAAAAAGCAATGCCAAAGTCATATATGTCTGCTATTTCTGAACAAAGGGGATCCTAGAGAAGCATTTACAACCATGTGTGCCATAATTGCACAAGCTGTTAGTAAATAATTTCAGTGAGAAACATAAAATTGTGAAAAATTTAGCGTTTTTTTCAATTTGATCGCATTTGGCGGTGAAATGGTTGCATGAAATATACCAAAATGTGCCTACATTAATACTTGGGGTTGTCTACTGCACTACATTAAAGCTAAAATTAACCCTACAAGCTCCCTACATGCTCCCTAATTAACCCCTTCACTGCTGGGCATAATACACGTGTGGTGCACAGTGGCATTTAGCGGCCTACTAATTACCAAAAAACAATGCCAAAGCCATATATGTCTGCTATTTCTGAAGAAAGGGGATCCCAGAGACGCATTTACAACCATTTATGCCATAATTGCACAAGTTGTTTGTAAATAATTTCAGTGAGAAACCTAAAGTTTGTGAAAAAATTTGTGAAAAAGTGAACGATTTTTTTTATTTGATGGCATTTGGCGGTGAAATGGTGGCATGAAATATACCAAAATGGGCCTAGATCAATACTTTGGGATGTCTTCTAAAAAAATATATATACATGTCAAGGGATATTCAGGGATTCCTGAAAGATATCAGTGTCCCAATGTAACTAGCGCTAATTTTGAAAAAAAGTGGTTTGGAAATAGCAAAGTGCTACTTGTATTTATGGCCCTATAACTTGCAAAAAAAGCAAAGAACATGTAAAAATGGGGTATTTCTAAACTCAGGACAAAATTTAGAAACTATTTAGCATGGGAGTTTTTTGGTGGTTGTAGATGTGTAACAGATTTTGGGGATCAATGTTAGAAAAAGTGTGTTTATTCCATTTTTTTCCTCATATTTTATAATTTTTTTTATAGTAAATTATAAGATATGATGAAAATAATGGTATCTTTAGAAATTCCATTTAATGGCGAGAAAAACTATATATAATATGTGTGGGTACAGTAAATAAGTAAGAGGAAAATTACAGCTAAACTCAAATACCGCAAAAATGTAAAAATAGCCTTGGTCCCAAACGAACAGAAAATGAAAAAGTGCTGTGGTCATTAAGGGGTTAAAGGGACACTGAACCCAAATTTTTTCTTTTGTGAATCAGATACAGTGTGTAATTTTAAGCAACTTTCTAATTTACTCCCATTATCAAATTTTCTTCGTTCTCTTGGAATTTTTATTTGTAATGCAAGAATGTAAGTTTAGATGCACTGTGTTGCTCTTGCTGCTTGGTGGAAATATTCTCCCACCAATAAACAAGTGCTTTCCATGGTCCTAAACCAAAAATATAGCCTAGATGCCTTCTTTTTCAAATAAAGAAAGCAAGAGAATGAAGAAAAATTGATAATAGGAGTAAATTAGAAAGTTGCTTAAATTTGCATGCTCTATCTAAATCATGGAAGAAAAAAATTTGGGTTCAGTGTCCCTTTAATATAACAATTTTTTTGGCACCAGAAATTACGCCAGGGTTCAGTGTCCCTTTAAGTCTCTCCTTCTTTTGCTCTCTGCTTTCATTTGTTACAGAGGGCTATGTTATTTGTTTATGTTTTTCATATAAGCATTTTTTCTCATTCCTGAAACTGCTATTTTGTGGAAATTGGATATTTTGTTTAAATGTTATTTTTTTCTTTTTTGTTACATTTATGATGCTATATTTTATGTCATTTTAACTGATATTAAATCTTTGTTTTTAACCATTTTTACTAGTAAACTTTTATGGCCTAAATATCTGATATAGTGTTTAAATTTAGATTACTATCTTATTATTTTAGGATTATTCTATTGGATTTTATTATCTCCTCTATTAATGTGGGAAAGGGAGTTTTTCTGCCCCAAGTTAAGAAATCTAAGGGTAATCTCTAAGCTCCCAATTGTTTTTTCTTTCCCTTAAGGCCTCTGGCTCTGATTTTAGATTTTTTTCTGAATTTGATTATTCCAAGCCTTATAATTGAACTAATGTCAGCCCCTAAGACTGCATAAAGGTGCGGCCTTTTAACCAGTTCTAATGGTGGGGGGCAGAATACATGTATTTCAATACATTTGGACAGTTTCTGTTCAAATCAGTGGATTCAGAATATTTTTTCTCAGGAGTATCGAATAGGTTTCAGAATAAAAACCTCCCATGGGAAGATTCTTTTCCATGTTATAACAATCTCTGTGAAAGCTCAGTTTTTTCTGAATTGTGTTTCAGATTTAGAGTTTTCAGGGGTGATGGTTCCAGAGTTTGGGTTTCTATTTAAATCTATTCATTGTCCTAAAGGAAAAATTTCTTCAGACCAATTCTGGATATGATATTTTTATATCATTTTGTAAGAGTCCCAACTTTCAAGATGGTGACTATAGGGACTATTCTACCTTTCTATTTAGCAAAGTTACTTCATGTCCACAATAGACTTACAGGACGCTTATTTTCAATTAATTCAGACCACTATTATTTTCTGAGATTCTCTTTTCTAGTTAAGCATTACCAATTTGTTGCTCGTCCTTTTGGGCTAGCAGCAACTCAGAGATTCTTTTCAAATATTCTTGGTGCCCTTCTATCTGTATTCAGAGAGCAGGGTATTGCGGTGTTTCCTTTTTGATAATATTTGGTTCTACCTTTAATCTTTTCATTCAGCAGAATCTCACTTGAAACAACTAGTATTGTTTCCTCAAGACATGGTTACAGGATCAATTTACAATAGTGTTTCTTGATTCCTTAGACAATGGTCACCTTTTTAGGTTTCCAGATACATTTTAGTGTTTATGATTCTTTCTCTGATAGACTAGAGACAAATTAATTTAATTTTAGTTTGTCTAAACCTTCAGTCTCTATTTTTTCATTCAGTGGTTATGTGCATGGAAGTTTTTGGTCTCATGACTGCAGCATCAGGTGCAATCCTCTCTGCTCTTTTTTCGTTTGGGGCCTTTAAATCTTTGCATGTTGCACCTTAGGTGCAGGGATTATTTTCAGTTATTACAACTGATACAATTAAATCCCAACACTTTTTTCTCTCTTATTTGGTGGTTGGACTATCACCTTATTGTTCAGGCGGCCTCATTTGTTCATCCTACCTGAACTGTTTTCTCAACAGATGCAAGTTTTTCAGGTGGTGGAGCTGTGTGACAGTCTCTGACAGCACTAGGGGTTTGGAAACCTCAGGAGGCGAGGTTACCAATCAATATTATAGAACTCCATGCTATTTTCAGGGCTCTTCAGGCGTGGCTTCTTTTGAACAGACAACTTTTAGATTTTTTTTTTAAACAGACAATATCACAACAGTGGCATTTGTCAATCATCTAGGAGGGACTTGCAGTCCTTCAGTTATGGAGGAAGTATCTTGAATACTTTATTGGATGGAATCCAATTCTTGTCTAATTTCTGTGATTCATATCTCAGGTGTAGACAATTGGGAAGGGGATTATCACAGCTGTCAGACTTTATATCTAGAGAGTGCTCTCCATCCAGATGTGTTTTTTTCTTATTGTACAGATGTGGGGTCTTCCAGAAATAGATCTGATGGTCTCTCATCTAAACAAGAAGTTTTCCAGATTTATTTCCAGGTCCAAAGATCCTCAGGCAGAGATAGTGGATGCTCTAGCAGTTCTTTGGTTTTTACCAACCTGCTTACATTTTTTCCGCATCTGGTTCTTTTTCCAAGGGTGATCTTCAAAATCATAATGGAACAATTAGTATGTGTTTCTGATAGCTCCAGCGTGGTCTCTCAGGTTTTGGTATGCAGACCTTGTCAGGATATTCAATTGCCAGCCTTGGCCACTTCCTTTAAGGCCAGACCATTTTTTCCATAGGATCTCAAATTTCTAAATTTGAAGGTTTGGAAATTGAAGGCTTAAGTGTTTAGTCATAGATGCTTCTCTGACTCAGTTATTAGCACTATGATACAGGCTTGTAAGTCTGTTTCTAGGAAATGTAATTTTTGGTTTGGAAAACCTATATTTCATGATGTTCAACTCATGATTATTCTTGGCATTCTTTTAGAATTCCTAGGATTTTTTAGTTTCTTCAGAATGGTTTGGATTAATGTTTTTTTCTGCTGTTTCTGTCTTATTTCATAGAAAGATTGCTAAACTTCTGGATATTCACTGTTTTGTTCAGGCTTTGATTCATATTAAACCTGTTTTTAAATCTATTTCTCCTCCTTGGAGTCTCAATTAAGATTTTTTAGGCTCCTTCTTTTGAGTCTATGTATTCTTTGGACATTCAATTACTTTCTTGGAAAGTGTTATTTCTTTTGGCATTCTCTTCTGCTTGAAGAGTTTTTGTATTGTCTGCTCTCTCTTGTAAGTGCCTTTATCTGATTTTCCATCAAGATAAAGCTGTTTTGCAGACTTCATTTAATTTATTTTGCCTACATTTTTTAATTCTATCATTAAGGAGATTTTGTTCCTTCTTTGTGTCCTAATTTTTAAGAATACTTTTGTAGGGTTTTTACATTATTTGAATGTGGTAAGAGCTTTGAAATATTATGTTGATGCTACTTAAGATTTCAGAAAGACTTCTAGTCTATTTGTTATTTTTGTTATTTTTTTCTGGCTTTAGGAAAGGTCAGAAAGCCTCTGCCATTTCTTTGGCATCTTCGTTGAAACTTTTGATTCACAAAGCTTATTTGGAGGCGGGGCAGATAATTACAGCTCATTCTACTAGATCAGTTGCCACTTCTTGGGCTTTTAAGAAGGAAGCTTCAGTTGATCAACTTTGCAAAGCAGCAACTTGGTCTTCTTTGCATACTTTTACTAAATTTTACAATTTTTATGTGTTTGCTTCTTCGGAAGCAGCCTTTGGTAGAAAGGTTCTCCAGGCAGTTGTCTCAGCTTGATTCTAATGCCTTTGATTTTAGTTTTTGAATTTTTTTAAGAAAACTTGATTTTTTGGGGGGATCTAATTTCTCAGTGGAAATAGCTGTTTTTATTTTATCCCTCCCTCTCTAGTGACTCGTGGACTTCCAGATCTTGGGTATTATATCCCATACGTCACTAGCTCATTGTCTCTTGCCACTTACATGAAATATTTTTTTTTATGTAAGAACTTACCTGATAAATGAATTTCTTTCATAGTGGCAAGAGTCCATGAGACCCACCCTATTTTTTGTGGTTATGATTTTTTTGTATAAAGCATATTATTTTTTTCCAGTTCCTCTTTTTTGTATGCTTTTTACTCCTGCTTTACACCACACTTCTTGGCTATACGTTAAACTGAAATATGTGTGAGGTGGGAGGTGTATTTATAGGCATTTTGAAGTTTGGGAAACTTTGCCCCCTCCAGGTAGGAATCCATATCCCATACGTCACTAGCTCATGGACTCTTGCCGCTATGAAAGAAATTAATTTTTCAGGTAAGTTCTTACATAAATGATGTTATATATATATATATATATATATATATAAATACTATACATTGTATACAGCATCATCCTTTAAAAAAATAATAATGTAGGACCTTCCTGGTTCTTTTCTGTTCAATTTATATGGCTATTATACCAAACACAGCATGATATAAGCAAAGAAAGCTATGCAACTCCTAATGTATCCAGGCTCCTTAACTTGATGTTTAATTAATCCATTTGTACACTGTATTATAAACCATCACAATTAAGAATACAATATTTTTCTTAAAAGTCAATAGTTCTTTAGTAAATATATGAAGATTTGCTAAAAAAAACTATAGATAATGGGCTCATTTAAGCCTAGATCACAAAATAGTTGTACAAATGCACAAAATATCCTCAGCACCATTTTTGAATGGCATCTTTATTTCTGCTGTTATATCATAATCATTGTACCCTATTTTATAGACAGGACATCATTAGTAGGCTTGTGCATTCATTTTGTTATAGATTTGAATTTGTGACGAAAACATGGATATTTGTTTTGTGTTCACAAAACGAATATCCAAACGAAAGCACTAATTAATTTAAAGAAAACAAACAAAACTGACTAACTTTCGGCGAGATTACGAGTTTTTGTCGGTAAGGCTTGCGGGGCTAGCAAGCCTTTTTTTCCCACCGCTCCCTTAAGACAACGCTGGTATTACAGGTTTTTTTAAACCTGGCGTTAGCCACAAAAAGGTGAGCGTAGAGCAAAATTTAGCTCCACATCTCACCTCAATACCAGCATTGCTTACGGTAGCGGTAAGCTGGCTAAACGTGCTCTTGCACAATTTCCCCATAGGAAACAATGGGGCTGAGCTGGCTGAAAAAAAACGTAACACCTGCAAAAAAGTTGTTTGTAAATAATTTCAGTGACAAACCTAAAGTTTGTGAAAAAATTTGTGAAAAAGTGAACGATTTTTTTTATTTGATGGCATTTGGCTGTGAAATGGTGGCATTAAATATACCAAAATGGGCCTAGATCAATACTTTGGGTTGTTTTCTAAAAAAAAATATATACATGTCAAGGGATATTCAGGAGTCCCAATGTAACTAGCGCTTATTTTGAAAAAAAGTGGTTTGGAAATAGCAAAGTGCTACTTGTATTTATGGCCCTATAACTTGCAAAAAAAGCAAAGAACATGTAAAAATTGGGTATTTCTAAACTCAGGACAAAATGTAGAAACTATTTAGCATGGGAGTTTTTTGGTGGTTGTAGATGTGTATCAGATTTTGGGGATCAATGTTAGAAAAAGTGTGTTTATTCCATTTTTTTCCTCATATTTTATATTTTTTTTTACAGTAAATTATAAGATATGATGAAAATAATGGTATCTTTAGAAAGTCCATTTAATGGCGAGAAAAACGATATATAATATGTGTAGGTACAGTAAATAAGTAAGAGGAAAATTACAGCTAAACTCAAATACCGCAAAAATGTAAAAATAGCCTTGGTCCCAAACGAACAGAAAATGGAAAAGTGCTGTGGTCATTAACCCCTTAATGACCACAGCACTTTTCCATTTTCTGTCCGTTTGGGACCAAGGCTATTTTTACATTTTTGAGGTGTTTGTGTTTAGCTGTAATTTTCCTCTTACTCATTTACTGTACCCACACATATTATATACCGTTTTTCTCGCCATTAAATGGACTTTCTAAAGATACCATTATTTTCATCATATCTTATAATTTACTATAAAAAAAATTATAAAATATGAGGAAAAAATGGAAAAAAACACACTTTTTCTAACTTTGACCCCCAAAATCTGTTACACATCTACAACCACCAAAAAACACCCATGCTAAATAGTTTCTAAATTTTGTCCTGAGTTTAGAAATACCCAATGTTTACATGTTCTTTGCTTTTTTTGTAAACTATAGGGCCATAAATACAAGTAGCACTTTGCTATTTCCAAACCATTTCTTTTCAAAATTAGCGATAGTTACATTAGAGCACTGATATCTTTCAGGAATCTCTGAATATCCATTGACATGTATATATTTTTTTTTAGTAGACAACCCAAAGTATTGATCTAGGCCCATTTTGGTATATTTCATGCCACCATTTCACCGCCAAATGCAATCAAATAGAAAAAATTGTTCACTTTTCACAAATTTTTTCACAAACTTTTGGTTTCTAACTTAAATTATTTACAAACAGCTTGTGCAATTATGGCATAAATGGTTGTAAATTCTTCTCTGGGATCCCCTTTGTTCAGAAATAGCAGACATATATGACTTTGGTGTTGCTTTTTGGTAATTAGAAGGCCGCTAAATGCCACTGCGCACCACACGTGTATTATGCCCAGCAGTGAAGGGGTTAATTAGGGAGCATGTAGGGAGCTTTTTGGGGTAGTTTTAGCTTTAGTGTAGTGTAGTAGACAACCCCAAGTATTGATCTAGGCCAATTTTGGTATATTTCATGCCACCATTTCACCGCTAAATGCGATCAAATTAAAAGAAACGTTAATTTTTTCTCAATTTTAGGTTTCTCACTGAAATTATTTACAAACACCTTCTGCAATTATGGCACAAATGGTTGTAAATGCTTCTCTGGGATCCCCTTTGTTCAGAAATAGCAGACATATATGGCTTTGGCATTGCTTTTTGGTAATTAGAAGGCCTCTAAATGCCGCTGCGCATCACACGTGTATTATGGCTAGCAGTGAAGGGGTTAATTATGTAGCTTGTAGGGAGCTTGCAGGGTTAATTTTAGCTTTAGTGTAGAGCTCAGCCTCCCACCTGAAACATCAGACCCCCTGATCCCTCCCAAACAGCTCTCTTCCCTCCCCCACCCCACAATTGTCCCCGCCATCTTAAGTACTGGCAGAAACTCTGCCAGTACTAAAATAAAAGGTATTTGGCCCTTTTTTTAAAAAAAAAAAAAGCATATTTACATATGCTGATGTGTAGGATCCCCCCTTAGACCCCAACCTCACTGATCCCCCACCATACTGCTCTCTAACCCTTCCCCTCTGCAATAATGGGCGCCATCTTGGGTACTGGCAGCTGTCTGCCAGTACCCAGTTTTGTAACAAAATGAGCCTTTTTTTTTTTTAAATTCCCTTTTCTGTAGTGTAGCTTTCCCCCCCCACCGAGACCAACCCCCAACCCCTTCCAAAACCCTTAGATTGCATTTAAGTTTTTTTTTTTTTTACTTTTTAACTTTTTTTTTTCTGTAGTGTAGCGGTTCCCACCCGCTCCCGCCCCGTGCACGCGCCCGCCCACCACCCCCGTGCACGCGCGCGCTCCCGTGCGCGCCCCCGTAGCTCCCGCCCCCCGATCCCGCCCCCCTCCACTCCACATAGCGCACCGATGGCCGCCACCCGCCTCCCACGTAAGCTCCCACCCACCAACGATACCGGCCATCGATGTCCGGTGCAGAGAGGGCCACAGAGTGGCTCTCTCTGCATCGGATGGCCAAGGGGGGTTATTGCAGGATGCCTCCATATCGAGGCATCACTGCAATAACCGGAAAGCAGCTGGAAGCGAGCAGGATCGCTTCCAGCTGCTTTCCACACCGAGGACGTGCAGGGTACGTTCTCAGGCATTAACTGCCTTTTTTTTGAGGACGTACCCTGCACGTCCTCGGTCGTTAAGGGGTTAAGGGGTTAAAGGGACACTGAACCCAAATTTTTTCTTTCGTGAATCAGATAGAGTGTGTAATTTTAAGCAACTTTCTAATTTACTCCCATTATCAAATTTTCTTCGTTCTCTTGGAATTTTTATTTGTAATGCAAGAATGTAAGTTTAGATGCCGGCCCATTTTTGGTGAACACACTGTTTTGCTCTTGCTGCTTGGTGGATATATTCACCCACCAATAAACAAGTGCTTTCCATGGTCCTAAACCAAAAATATAGCCTAGATGCCTTCTTTTTCAAATAAAGAAAGCAAGAGAATGAAGAAAAATTGATAATAGGAGTAAATTAGAAAGTTGCTTAAATTTGCATGCTCTATCTAAATCATGGAAGACAAAAATTTGGGTTCAGTGTCCCTTTAATATAACAAATTTTTTGGCACCAGAAATTACGCCAGGGTTCAGTGTCCCTTTAAGTCTCTCCTTCTTTTGCTCTCTGCTTTCATTTGTTACAGAGGGCTATGCTATTTGTTTATGTTTTTCATATAAGCATTTTTTCTCATTCCTGAAACTGCTATTTTGTGGAAATTGGATATTTTGTTTAAATGTTATTTTTTTCTTTTTTTGTTACATTTATGATGCCATATTTTATGTCATTTTAACTGATATTAAATCTTTGTTTTTAACCATTTTTACTAGTAAACTTTTATAGCCTAAATATCTGATATAGTGTTTAAATTTAGATTACTATCTTTGGCCTAGATTTGGAGTTTGGCGGTAGCCGTGAAAACCAGCGTTAGAGGCTCCTAACGCTGGTTTTAGGCTACCTCCGGTATTTGGAGTCACTCAAAAAAGGGTCTAACGCTCACTTTTCAGCCGCAACTTTTCCATACCGCAGATCCCCTTACGTAAATTGCGTATCCTATCTTTTCAATGGGATTTTTCTAACTCCGGTATTTAGAGTCGTGGCTGAAGTGAGCGTTAGAAATCTAACGACAAAACTCCAGCCGCAGAAAAAAGTCAGTAGTTAAGAGCTTTCTGGGATAACGCCGGTTCATAAAGCTCTTAACTACTGTACTCTAAAGTACACTAACACCCATAAACTACCTATGTACCCCTAAACCGAGGTCCCCCCACATCGCCGCAACTCGATTAAATTTTTTTAACCCCTAATCTGCCGACCGCCACCTACGTTATCCTTATGTACCCCTAATCTGCTGCCCCTAACACCGCCGACCTATATATTATATTTATTAACCCCTAATCTGCCCCCCACAACGTCGCCGCCAGCTACCTACACTTATTAACCCCTAATCTGCTGTCCGCATGCCGCCGCCAGCTACATTATCCCTATGTACCCCTAATCTGCTGCCCTAACATCGCCGACCCCTATATTATATTTATTAACCCCTAACCTGCCCCCCACAACGTCGCCGCCACCTACCTACAATAATTAACCCCTAATCTGCCGACCGCAAAGAGCCGCCAGCTACATTATAGCTATGTACCCCTAATCTGCTGCCCCTAACACCGCCGACCCCTATATTATATTTATTAACCCCTAACCTGCCCTCCCTAACATCGCCGACATCTAACTTAAATTATTAACCCCTAATCTGCCGACCGAATCTCGCCGCTATTCTAATAAATGTATTAACCCCTAAAGCTAAGTCTAACCCTAACACTAACACCCCCCTAAATTAAATATAATTTTAATCTAACGAAATTAATTAACTCTTATTAAATAAATTATTCCTATTTAAAGCTAAATACTTACCTGTAAAATAAATCCTAATATAGTTACAACATAAATTATAATTATATTATAGCTATATTAGGATTAATATTTATTTTACAGGTAACTTTGTATTTATTTTAACCAGGTACAATAGCTATTAAATAGTTAAGAACTATTTAATAGCTAAAATAGTTAAAATAATTACAAATTTACCTGTAAAATAAATCCTAACTTACAATTAAACCTAACACTACACTATCAATAAATTAATTAAATAAAATACCTACAATTACCTACAATTAAACCTAACACTACACTATCAATAAATAAATTAAATACAATACCTACAAATAACTACAATGAAATAAACTAACTAAAGTACAAAAAATAAATGAGAACTAAGTTACAAAAAATAAAAAAATATTTACAAACATAAGAAAAATATTACAACAATTTTAAACTAATTACACCTACTCTAAGCCCCCTAATAAAATAACAAAGCCCCCCAAAATAAAAAATGCCCTACCCTATTCTAAATTACTAAATTTCAAAGCTCTTTTACCTTACCAGCGCTGAACAGGGCCCTTTGCGGGGCATGCCCCAAGAAGTTCAGCTCTTTTGCCTGTAAAAAAAAACATACAATACCCCCCCCCAACATTACAACCCACCACCCACATACCCCTAATCTAACGCAAACCCCCCTTAAATAAACCTAACACTAAGCCCCTGAAGATCATCCTACCTTGTCTTCACCATACCAGGTTCACCGATCCGTCCTGGCTCCAAAATCTTCATCCAACCCAAGCGGGGGCTGGCGATCCATCTTCCGGCGGCTGAAGAGGTCCAGAAGAGGCTCCAAAGTCTTCATCCTATCCGGGAAGAAGAGTAGATCTGGACCGGCAACCATCATCTTCCAAGCGGCATCTTCTATCTTCATCCGATGAGGACCGGCTCCATCCTGAAGACCTCCACCGCGGACCCATCTTCATCCGGCGACGTCCAACTGAAGAAGGACAGTTCCTTTAAGGGACGTCATCCAAGATGGCGTCCCTCGAATTCCGATTGGCTGATAGGATTCTATCAGCCAATCGGAATTAAAGTAGGAATATTCTGATTGGCTGATGGAATCAGCCAATCAGAATCAAGATCAATCCAATTGGCTGATCCAATCAGCCAATCAGATTGAGCTTGCATATTGGCTGATCGGAACAGCCAATAGAATGCGAGCTCAATCTGATTGGCTTAGGATTTATTTTACAGGTAATTTTGTTATTATTTTAACTAGGTAACTATTAAATAGTTCTTAACTATTTAATAGCTATTGTACCTGGTTAAAATAATTACAAAGTTACCTGTAAAATAAATATTAATCCTAAAATAGCTATAATATAATTATAATTTATTGTGTAGCTATATTAGGATTTATTTTACAGGTAGGTATTTAGCTTTAAATAGGAATAATTTATTTAATAAGAGATAATTAATTTCGTTAGATGTAAATTATATTTAACTTAGGGGGGTGTTAGTGTTAGGGTTAGACTTATCTTTAGGGGTTAATACATTTATTAGAATAGCGGTGAGCTCCAGTCGGCAGATTAGGGGTTAATAATTGAAGTTAGGTGTCGGCGATGTTAGGGAGGGCAGATTAGGGGTTAATACTATTTATTATAGGGTTAGTGAGGTGGATTAGGGGTTAATAACTTTATTATAGTAGCGCTCAGGTCCGGTCGGCAGATTAGGGGTTAATAAGTGTAGGCAGGTGGAGGCGATGTTGTGGGGGGCAGATTAGGGGTTAATAAATATAATATAGGGGTCGGCGATGTTAGGGCAGCAGATTAGGGGTACATAGGGATAATGTAAGTAGTGGCGGTTTACGGAGCGGCAGATTAGGGGTTAATAATAATATGCAGGGGTCAGCGATAGCGGGGGCGGCAGATTAGGGGTTAATAAGTGTAAGGTTAGGGGTGTTTAGACTCGGGGTACATGTTAGGGTGTTAGGTGCAGACTTAGAGAGTGTTTCCGCATAGCAAACATTGGGGCTGCGTTAGGAGCTGAACGCGGCTTTTTTGCAGGTGTTAGGTTTTTTTTTCAGCTCAAACAGCCCCATTGTTTCCTATGGGGGAATCGTGCACGAGCATGTTTTTGAGGCTGGCCGCGTCCGTAAGCAACTCTGGTATCGAGAGTTGAAGCTGCGTTAAATATGCTCTACGCTCCTTTTTTGGAGCCTAACGCAGCCTTTATGTGGACTCTCAATACCAGAGTTATTTTTATGGTGCGGCCAGAAAAAATCCGGCGTTAGCTACGCGGGTCCTTACCGACAAAACTCTAAATCTAGCCGTTATTATTTTAGGATTATTCTATTGGATTTTATTATCTCCTCTATTAATGTGGGAAAGGGAGTTTTTCTGCCCCAAGTTAAGAAATCTAAGGGTAATCTCTAAGCTCCCAATTGTTTTTTTCTTTCCCTTAAGGCCTCTGAATCTGATTTTAGATTTTTTTCTGAATTTGATTATTCCAAGCCTTATAATTGAACTAATGTCAGCCCCTAAGACTGCATAAAGGTGCGGCCTTTTAACCAGTTCTAATGGTGGGGGGCAGAATACATGTATTTCAATACATTTGGACAGTTTCTGTTCAAATCAGTGGATTCAGAATATTTTTTCTCAGGAGTATCGAATAGGTTTCAGAATAAAAACCTCCCATGGGAAGATTCTTTTCCATGTTATAACAATCCCTGTGAAAGCTCAGGTTTTTCTGAATTGTATTTCAGATTTAGAGTTTTCAGGGGTGATGGTTCCAGAGTTTGGGTTTCTATTTAAATCTATTCATTGTCCTAAAGGAAAAATTTCTTCAGACCAATTCTGGATCTGATATTTTTATATAATTTTGTAAGAGTCCCAACTTTCAAGATGGTGACTATAGGGACTATTCTACCTTTCTATTTAGCAAGGTTACTTCATGTCCACAATAGACTTACGGGACGCTTATTTTCAATTAATTCAGACCACTATTATTTTCTGAGATTCTCTTTTCTAGTTAAGCATTACCAATTTGTTGCTCGTCCTTTTGGGCTAGCGGCAACTCAGAGATTCTTTTCAAATATTCTTGGTGCCCTTCTATCTGTATTCAGAGAGCAGGGTATTGCGGTGTTTCCTTTTTGATAATATTTGGTTCTAGCTTTAATCTATTCATTCAGCAGAATCTCACTTGAAACAACTAGTATTGTTTCCTCAAGACATGGTTAGAGGATCAATTTACAATAGTGTTTCTTGATTCCTTAGACAATGGTCACCTTTTTAGGTTTCCAGATACATTTTAGTGTCTATGATTCTTTCTCTGATAGACTAGAGACAAATTAATTTAATTTTAGTTTGTCTAAACCTTTAGTCTCTATTTTTTCATTCAGTGGTTATGTGCATGGAAGTTTTTGGTCTCATGACTGCAGCATCAGGTGCAATCCTCTCTGCTCTTTTTTCGTTTGGGGCCTTTAAATCTTTGCATGTTGTACCTTAGGTGCAGGGATTATTTTCAGTTATTACAACTGATACAATTAAATCCCAACACTTTTTTCTCTCTTATTTGGTGGTTGGACTATCACCTTATTGTTCAGGCGGCCTCATTTGTTCATCCTACCTGAACTGTTTTCTCAACAGATGCAAGTTTTTCAGGTGCTGGAGCTGTGTGACAGTCTCTGACAGAACTAGGGGTTTGGAAACCTCAGGAGGCGAGGTTACCAATCAATATTATAGAACTCCATGCTATTTTCAGGGCTCTTCAGGCGTGGCTTCTTTTGAACAGACAACTTTTAGATTTTTTTTTAAACAGACAATATCACAACAGTGGCATTTGTCAATCATCTAGGAGGGACTTGCAGTCCTTCAGTTATGGAGGAAGTATCTCAAATACTTTATTGGATGGAATCCAATTCTTGTCTAATTTCTGTGATTCATATCTCAGGTGTAGACAATTGGGAAGGGGATTTTCACAGCTGTCAGACTTTATATCTAGAGAGTGCTCTCCATCCAGATGTGTTTTTTTCTTATTGTACAGATGTGGGGTCTTCCAGAAATAGATCTGATGGTCTCTCATCTAAACAAGAAGTTTTACAGATTTATTTCCAGGTCCAAAGATCCTCAGGCAGAGATAGTGGATGCTCTAGCAGTTCTTTGGTTTTTACCAACCTGCTTACATTTTTTCCGCATCTGGTTCATTTTCCAAGGGTGATCTTCAAAATCATAATGGAACAATTAGTATGTGTTTCTGATAGCTCCAGCGTGGTCTCTCAGGTTTTGGTATGCAGACCTTGTCAGGATATTCAATTGCCAGCCTTGGCCACTTCCTTTAAGGCCAGACCATTTTTTCCATAGGATCTCAAATTTCTAAATTTGAAGGTTTGGAAATTGAAGGCTTAAGTGTTTAGTCATAGATGCTTTTCTTGCTCAGTTATTAGCACTATGATACAGGCTTGTAAGTCTGTTTCTAGGAAATGTAATTTTTGGTTTGGAAAACCTATATTTCATGATGTTCAACTCATGATTATTCTTGGCATTCTTTTAGAATTCCTAGGATTTTTTAGTTTCTTCAGAATGGTTTGGATTAATGTTTTTTTCTGCTGTTTCTGTCTTATTTCATAGAAAGATTGCTAAACTTCCGGATATTCACTGTTTTGTTCAGGCTTTTATTCATATTAAACCTGTTTTTAAATCTATTTCTCCTCCTTGGAGACTCAATTAAGATTTTTTAGGCTCCTTCTTTTGAGTCTATGTATTCTCTGGACATTCAATTACTTTCTTGGAAAGTGTTATTTCTTTTGGCATTCTCTTCTGCTTGAAGAGTTTTTGTATTGTCTGCTCTCTCTTGTAAGTGCCTTTATCTGATTTTCCATCAAGATAAAGCTGTTATGCAGACTTCATTTAATTTATTTTGCCTACATTTTTTATTTCTATCATTAAGGAAATTTTGTTCCTTCTTTGTGTCCTAATTTTTAAGAATACTCTTGTAGGGTTTTTACATTATTTGAATGTGGTAAGAGCTTTGAAATATTATGTTGATGCTACTTAAGATTTCAGAAAGACTTCTAGTCTATTTGTTATTTTTGTTATTTTTTTCTGGCTTTAGGAAAGGTCAGAAAGCCTCTGCCATTTCTTTGGCATCTTCGTTGAAACTTTTGATTCACAAAGCTTATTTGGAGGCGGGGCAGATAATTACAGCTCATTCTACTAGATCAGTTGCCACTTCTTGGGCTTTTAAGAAGGAAGCTTCAGTTGATCAACTTTGCAAAGCAGCAACTTGGTCTTCTTTGCATACTTTTACTAAATTTTACCATTTTTATGTGTTTGCTTCTTCGGAAGCAGCCTTTGGTAGAAAGGTTCTCCAGGCAGTTGTCTCAGCTTGATTCTAATGCCTTTGAATTTAGTTTTTTGAATTTTTTTAAGAAAACTTGATTTTTTGGGGGATCTAATTTCTCAGTGGAAATAGCTGTTTTTATTTTATCCCTCCCTCTCTAGTGACTCGTGGACTTCCAGATCTTGGGTATTATATCCCATACGTCACTAGCTCATTGTCTCTTGCCACTTACATGAAATATTTTTTTTTTTTTATGTAAGAACTTAAATGATAAATTCATTTCTTTCATAGTGGCAAGAGTCCATGAGACCCACCCTATTTTTTGTGGTTATGATTTTTTTGTATAAAGCACATTATTTTTTTCCAGTTCCTCTTTTTTGTATGCTTTTTACTCCTGCTTTACACCACACTTCTTGGCTATACGTTAAACTGAAGTATGTGTGAGGTGGGAGGTGTATTTATAGGCATTTTGAGGTTTGGGAAACTTTGCCCCCTCCAGGTAGGAATCCATATCCAATACGTCACTAGCTCATGGACTCTTGCCGCTATAAAAGAAATTAATTTTTCAGGTAAGTTCTTACATAAATTATGTTATATATATATATATATATATATATATATATATATATATATATATATATATAAATACTATACATTGTATACAGCGTCATCCTTTAAAAAATTAATAATGTAGGACCTTCCTGGTTCTTTTTTGTTCAATTTATATGGCTATTATACCAAACACAGCATGATATGAGCAAAGAAAGCTATGCAAGTCCTAATGTATCCAGGCTCCTTAACTTGATGTTTAATTAATCCATTTGTACACTGTATTATAAACCATCACAATTAAGAATACAATATTTTTCTTAAAAGTCAATAGTTCTTTAGTAAATATATGAAGATTTGCTAAAAAAAACTATAGATAATGGGCACATTTAAGCCTAGATCACAAAATAGTTGTACAAATACACAAAATATCCTCAGCACCATCTTTGAATGGCATCTTTCTTTCTGCTGTTATATCATAATCATTGTACCCTATTTTATAGACAGGACATCATTAGTAGGCTTGTGCATTCATTTTGTTATAGATTTGAATTTGTGACGAAAACATGGATATTTGTTTTGTGTTCACAAAACGAATATGCAAACGAAAGCACTAATTAATTTAAAGAAAACAAACAAAACTGACTAACTTTCGGCGAGATTACGAGTTTTTGTCGGTAAGGCTTGCGGGGCTAGCGAGCCTTTTTTTCCCACCGCTCCCTTAAGACAATGCTGGTATTATAGGTTTTTTTAAACCTGGCGTTAGCCACAAAAAGGTGAGCGTAGAGCAAAATTTAGCTCCACATCTCACCTCAATACCAGCATTGCTTACGGTAGCGGTAAGCTGGCTAAACGTGCTCTTGCACAATTTCCCCATAGGAAACAATGGTGCTGAGCTGGCTGAAAAAAACCTAATACCTGCAAAAAAGCAGCGTCCAGCTTCTAACGCAGCCCCATTGTTTCCTATGGGTAAAAAAAATCTATGTCTACACCTAACACCCTAACATGATCCCAAAGTCTAAACACCCCTATTCTTACACTTATTAACCCCTAATCTGCCGCCCCCGCTATTGCTGACACCTACATAATATTATTAACCCCTAATCTGCCACTCGGGACACCACCGCCACCTACATTATCCCTATGAACCCCTAATCTACTGCCCCCAACAATGCCGCCACCTATATTATAGTTATTAACCCCTAATCTGACCCCCCAACGTCGCCGCAACTATATTAAATTTATTAACTCCTAATCTTCCGACCCCAACATCGCCGCTACTATATTAAATTTATTAACCCCTAAACCTAAGTCTAACCCTAAGTCTAACCCCCCCAACTTAAATATAATTTAAATTAAACTAAATAAATTTAACATAATTAAATAAATTAATCCTATTTAAAACTAAATACTTACCTATAAAATAAACCCTAAGCTAGCTACAATATAACTAATAGTTACATTGTAGCTAGCTTATGATTTATATTTATTTTACAGGCAACTTTGTATTTATTTTATTTAGGTACAATAGTTATTAAATAGTTATTAACTATTTAATAACTACCTAGCTAAAATAAGTACAAAATTACCTGTAAAATAAATCCTATCCTAAATTACAATTATACCTAACACTACACTTTCATTAAATAAATTACCTAAACTACCTACAATTAAATTAAATAAAATTCCCTACCCTATACTAAATTACAAATAGCCCTTAAAAGGGCCTTTTGTGAGGCATTGCCCCAAAGTAATCAGCTCTTTCACCTGTAAAAAAAATACAATACCCCCCCAACATTAAAACCCATCACCCACACACCCAACCCTACTCTAAAACCCACCCAATCCACCCTTGAAAAAACCTAACACTACCCTCCTGAAGATCTCCCTACCTTGAGCTGTCTTCACCCAGCCGGGCACAAGTGGACCTCCAGAGGGGTAGAAGTCTTCATCCGATCCGGACAGAAGAGGTCCTCCAAGCAGCAGAAGTCTTCATCCAAGCGGCATCTTCTATCTTCATCCATCCGGAGCGGAGCGGGTCCATCTTCAAGCCAGCCGATGCGGAGCCATCCTCTTCAAATGACGCCCTAACACTGAATGAAGGTTCCTTTAAATGACGTCCTCCAAGATGGCGTCCCTTGAATTCCGATTGGCTGATAGGATTCTATCAGCCAATCGGAATTAAGGTAGGAAAAATCCTATTGGCTAATCCAATCTTGACAGGAGAGGGTCTACCGCTCACTTCTTCCAAGACTCATAATACCAGCGTTAGACAAATCCCATTAAAAAGATAGGATACGCAATTGACGTAAGGGGATTTGCGGTAGCCTCGAGTCGCAGAAGAAAAGTGAGCGGTGAGCCTGTACCTGTCAGACTCGTAATACCAGCGTTAGGAAAAAAGCAGCGTTGGGACCTCTCAACGCTGCTTTTTAAGGCTAACGCCAAACTCGTAATCTAGGCAATAGTTTCCTTTAAAATGTCATTAAAGGGCTAAATACTTAGTTCTAGCATGTTGGTGAGCCATGCTAATCCTGACCCTTCTTCACAGAGCCCTGAGCTTTCCTTAAAGGATAAGGTCCTTTAGTGCAGACTCTGGGATCCTTCACGCTAAGCCTCCTATTAACACAGCCCGGGGCTCTGTGAAGAAGGGTCGGGAATGTTGTGGCTCTCCAATGCGCTAGATGGTAAATAGAAAGTTACAGGTCAACTTTACAAGTGTAGCAAAGGAATGAAGATGAATGTACATGTTCCCCGAATATTCAGCACCAAATAATAGTGTCTAATTATAAGGTTGTCTTCAAATAATAGCAGCTCCTTACTGTTGGCTATGAAGCATCTTACCCCTGCAGAAATAAGCTCAGTTACAATAAGCTAACCTGCAAAAACCCCAATACCAACGCTCTGTAGTGCTTGCTATCTACAAAATTATCCTGTTACCTTGTGAACTCATTCACTGCAATAAACCTACTTAATGACATGTCCTCACTTCAATAATGCCTTCCACAAGACCCCCATCATAACAAACTGTAATCACTCAGACTGTTCAAAGTTTATTTTAGTGGGTAAAGGTCAAAGCTATGGATAATTGTAGAAAGATTGGAGTTAGATTTAAGGTTAAATCCAGGGTTAAAGTTTAACATCAGGGGCTTCAGACAGTGCAGTAAAATACATTAATGTGAGAAATCATATGTAGGGTTAATAGCTTTGTGAATTCTGTGTATAATGATGGGGCTTGGTGGATACAGTATTATTATTGGTATTGGGAGATTGTGGTTATGGGTTATTACGATGAAAGGGTCTGCAGATAAGAAGAAATTCCAAATGGAACATGATGTGGCACAATATATATATATATATATATATATATAATTTTTATAAATCTTTTTATTTTTTTTAAAAGTGCTGCCCACTGCTCCCTATTGCGCCCCGGCCACTGCCCAGTCTGCCTGCCCCTAGAAACGGCCCTGAGTACTAAGAATAACTAACAGAAAATCAAAGGCATAATAGGACCTGATATGGGATGCGTAAGCTTGAGCAGATATAGAGACATAAATATTGCTGCAATAGCTAGTAAGAACCTTAGATTATATATTATACTAAAAGTACTAATAGATTTAGTTTAACCTGAAGTAGACACAACAGTTGCTATAAAATATATCTGGTTATAAAGGCCTATATTAAAGGTGATGCAGTGTTAAATAACAGTCGGCTAGATTTAGAGTTGGGCGGTAGCCGTGAAAACCAGCGTTAGAGGCTCCTAACGCTGGTTTTTACCGCCCTCTGGTATTTGGAGTCAGTCAGGAAAGGGTCTAACGCTCACTTTGCAGTCGCGATTTTTCCATACCGCAGATCCCCCTACGCCATTTGCGTACCCTATCTTATCTAGGGGATCTTTCTAACGCCGGTATTTAGAGTCTTGGCTGAAGTGAGCGTTAGAAACGACAAAACTCCAGCCGCAGAAAAAAGTCAGTAGTTAAGAGCTTTCTGGGCTAACGCTCTTAACTACTGTGCTCTAAAGTACACTAACACCCATAAACTACCTATGTACCCCTAAACCGAGGTCCCCCCACATCGCTGCCACTCTATTCAAAATTTTTAACCCCTAATCTGCCGACCGCACGCCGCTGCCACCTACGTTATCCCTATAAACCCCTAATCTGCTGCCCCTAACACCGCCGACCCCTATATTATATTTATTAACCCCTAATCTGCCCCCCTCAATGTTGCCTCCACCTGCCTACACTTATTAACCCCTAATCTGCCGACCGGACCGCGCTGCTATTATAATAAAGTTATTAACCCCTAATCCGCCTCACTCCAGCCTCAATAACCCTATAATAAATAGTATTAACCCCTAATATGCCCTCCCTAACATCACCAACACCTAACTTCAAGCATTAACCCCTAATCTGCCGACTGGAGCTCACCGCTACTATAATAAATGTATTAACCCCTAAAGCTAAGTCTAACCCTAACCCTAACACCCCCCTAACTTAAATATAATTTAATTCTAACGAAATAAATTAACTATTATTAAATAAATTATTCCTATTTAAAGCTAAATACTTACCTGTAAAATAAACCCTAATATAGCTACAATATAAATTATAATTATATTGTAGCTATTTTAGGATTTATATTTATTTTACAGGTAACTTTGTAATTATTTTAACCAGGTACAATAGCTATTAAATAGTTAATAACTATTTAATAGTTACCTAGTTAAAATAATTACAAAATTACCTGTAAAATAAATCCTAACCTAAGTTACAATTAAACCTAACACTACACTATCAATAAATAAATTAAATAAAATACCTACAATTACCTACAATTAAACCTAACACTACACTATCAATAAATTAATTAAATACAATACCTACAAATAAATACATTTAAATAAACTAACTAAAGTACAAAAAATAAAAAAGAACTAAGTTACAAAAAATAAAAAAATATTTACAAACATTAGAAAAATATTACAACAATTTTAAACTAATTACACCTACTCTAAGCCCCCTAATAAAATAACAAAGCCCCCCAAAATAAAAAATGCCCTACCCTATATCTAAATTAAAAAAGTTCAAAGCTCTTTTACCTTACCAGCCCTTAAAAGGGCCCTTTGTGGGGCATGCCCCAAAGAATTCAGCTCTTTTGCCTGTAAAAGAAAAATACAACCCCCCCCAACATTAAAACCCACCACCCACATACCCCTAATCTAACCCAAACCCCCCTTAAATAAACCTAACACTACCCCCCTGATGATCATCCTACCTTGTCTTCACCACACCGGGTATCACACCGATCCATCCTGGCTCCGAAGTCTTCATCCAAGCCCAAGCAGGGGCTGGCGATCCATAATCCGGGTGAAGTCTTCTATCAAGCGTCGGCTGAAGAGGTCCAGAAGAGGCTCCAAAGTCTTCATCCTATCCGGGAAGAAGAGGAGATCCGGACCAGCAACCATCTTGATCCAAGCGGCATCTTCTATCTTCATCCGATGAACGGCTCCATCCTGAAGACCTCCAGCGCGGATCTATCCTCTTCTTCCGACGTCCAACTGAAGAATGAAGGTTCCTTTAAGGGAAGTCATCCAAGATGGGGTCCCTCGAATTCCGATTGGCTGATAGGATTCTATCAGCCAATCGGAATTAAGGTAGGAAAATTCTGATTGGCTGATGGAATCAGCCAATCAGATTCAAGTTCAATCCGATTGGCTGATTGGATCAGCCAATCAGATTGAGCTCGCATTTTATTGGCTGTTCCGATCAGCCAATAGAATGCGAGCTCAATCTGATTGGCTGATTGGATCAGCCAATCGGATTGAACTTGAATCTGATTGGCTGATTCCATCAGCCAATCAGAATATTCCTACCTTAATTCCGATTGGCTGATAGAATCCTATCAGCCAATCGGAATTCGAGGGACGCCATCTTGGATGACGTCATTTAAAGGAACCGTCATTCGGCGAGTAGGCGTCGCTTGAAGAGGTTGGATCTGCGTAGGCTGGGAAGAAGATGGCTCCACTCCGCTCCAGAAGAAAGAAGATTGAAGATGCGGCTTGATAGAAGACTTCATCCCGATGATGGACTTCCGACTTCAGCCCAATGATGGAGTTCTGCAGCCGCCTCTTGGATCAAGACTTCAGACCCTCTTCTGGACCGATCGCTGAACCCGGTGAGGTGAAGACAAGGTAGGGAAATCTTCAGGGGCTTAGTGTTAGGTTTATTTAAGGGGGGTTTGGGTTAGATTAGGGGTATGTGGGTGGTGGGTTGTAATGTTGGGGGGGTATTGTATGTTTTTTTTTACAGGCAAAAGAGCTGAATTCTTTGGGGCATGCCCCGCAAATGGCCCTTTTCAGGGCTGGTAAGGTAAAAGAGCTTTTCTATTTTAATTTTAGAATAGGGTAGGGCATTTTTTTATTTTTGGGGGCTTTGTTATTTTATTAGGGGGCTTAGAGTAGGTGTAATTAGTTTAAAATTGTTGTAATATTTTTCTAATGTTTGTAAATATTTTTTTATTTTTTGTAACTTAGTTCTTTTTTATTTTTTGTACTTTAGTTAGTTTATTTCATTGTAGTTATTTGTAGGTATTTTATTTAATTAATTTATTGATAGTGTAGTGTTAGGTTTAATTGTAGGTAATTGTAGGTAGTTTATTTAATTAATTTATTGATAGTGTAGTGTTAGGTTTAATTGTAACTTAGGTTAGGATTTATTTTACAGATAATTTTGTAATTATTTTAACTATTTTAGCTATTAAATAGTTATTAACTATCTAATAACTATTGTACCTGTTTAAAATAATTACAAAGTTGCCTGTAAAATAAATATTAATTATTTATATTGTAGCTATATTAGGGTTTATTTTACAGGTAAGTATTTAGCTTTAAATAGGAATAATTTATTTAATAAGAGTTAATTTATTTAGTTAGATTTAAATTATATTTAATTTAGGGGGTGTTAGTGTTAGGGTTAGACTTAGCTTTAGGGGTTAATCCATTTATTAGACTAGCGGCGAGATCCGATCGGCAGATTAGGGGTTAATTATTGTAGGTAGCTGGCGGGGACGTTGTGGGGGGCAGATTAGGGGTTAATAAATATAATATAGGGGTCGGCGGTGTTAGGGGCAGCAGATTAGGGGTACATAACTATAATGTATGTTGCGGCGGTATACAGAGTGGCAGATTAGGGGTTAAAAATAATATGCAGGGGTCAGCGATAGCGGGGGTGGCATATTAGGGGTTAATAAGTGTAAGGTTAGGGGTGTTTAGACTCTGGGTACATGTTAGAGTGTTAGGTGCAGACGTAGGAAGTGTTTCCCCATAGAAAACAATGTAGCTGCATTAGGAGCTGAACGCTGCTTTTTTGAAGGTGTTAGGTTTTTTTTCAGCTCAAACTGCCCCATTGTTTTCTATGGGGGAATCGTGCACGAGCACGTTTTTGAAGCTGGCCGCGTCCGTAAGCAACGCTGGTATTTAGAGTTGCAGTGGCGGTAAATATGCTCTACACTCCTTTTTTGGAGCCCAACTCAGCCATTCTGTGAACTCTAAATACCAGCGGTATTTAAAAGGTGCGGGGGAAAAAAAGCATGCGTAGCTAACGCACACCTTTGGCCACAGAACTCTAAATCTAGCCGAGTGTTTCTGCTCTCATAGTAAGGTCCAAAAACTGTTAGGGGGCCTTAGTCCAATTTAAGGCTAGTGGGGAGAACTAGAATAGGTATAACAACAGTAAACATTCATCTAGGAGTCAATTGGGTTCATGTAGGAGTCAATTGGGTTAATCAGAGGGGGAGATCCGATAAATACGTTGAAGCAGGATGCTGCTTTTAAAGTCAAAATGATCCAGCATATCAGCCAATCCCAATTTTAAGGATTGCAATAAGCACCATCTCGGATACTCTGCTTGTAATAGTCGGAGTAACCTCTCCATCCTTAATTCTATGCGGTTGGATGAACAGAAACCAGGGTGAAAAGTTCACAGATATCAGGATATCCCCCAAGGCAATATTAACTGAGATGCCAGGTATATACAGAAGGATTATCCAACATGCCTGCTTAGGAGAATGGGGGGATGTAAGAGGTCCACTTCGGAGTTGGCCACACTCCCAAACGCAGCCATCCAGCACGTTTCATTATCCTGTCTCCTATAATCGGCTAGTTGGTGGGTCCATCTCTCTACCCAGAGGATCGCTCCAATATGAGAGGATCTACCTCATTTCTTGCATGTGAGTCAGGTGTCTGCAGTTCAATCTGAGAACCTCTCAGTGGTAGCGCACTGCTCGCCTTAGGCCCTTGTACTCTTTCAGTAGGTATTATCAGCAGTGGCAAAACAATAGTGTGCGGACTCTCTCACCACGTAGCGTCGCTCTCTCCCGTGATAGGAGCTGAATCTATCACCGCAGCTGCTCATGTGTCCTTGCTCCAGTGGTCTGGATGAGTGTAGCAATGGTCTATAATTAGATTAGAGAACTCCTTCTTGAAGTTTCACAACATAATACCCAGGTTTTCACATAGCTCCTCCATTGTAGCACAGAAATAGGAACGTAGCTATCTACTCTTGATAGAGATGATGTAGAAGGGAATGTCAGTCACTCTATTGGCTTTTCCAAATTACCTGGGGAGGGTGTTCAGCAGCCTAGGCCTTCGGGAGCAGCTAAGTAAAAATTTCTGGCCCTCATCTTCAATTAATGTGTAGGTCCAGAAACAGTCTTTGTCAAGTTGCTAATGAGTGTTGGATAATAAATTATACCATTTAAGACCCAGATATCAAAAGATGCCTCATATTAAATACTAATATCTAAGTAATAGCAGGAGCCCCTGAAGTGTGCGACTTATAGCTACAGCAGCCAGCTCCCCCCTATATATATTTTGTTATATATATATTATATTTTTAACAGAAAGAAATATGAAGTATGATTTACTTTTTTTATCTGTTGGTATGGGAATTCCACTGATTTAGTTATTACCATTATTCTAATTGCCCATGAGCTGAAGTCAATAGTAATAGGGTTGCTGTTATGTTGTGCTTTTGAAAGACTTAGTAAAAAAAAAAAGAGCCAATAGTTATATATATATATATATATATATATATATATATTTATATATAATCCTCTACCAAATTTTACAGTCAGCACTATGCATTCTGGTAGTAAGCGTTCTCCTGGCATCTACCACACACAAATTCTTCCATCAGACTGTCCTATAGTAAGCTTGTTTCATCCTTCCAGAGAACACATTTACACTGCTCCAGAGTCCAGGGGTAGTGGACTATACCTCATACTGCTGTAGCCTAGCATTGCGCATGTTGATGTGAGGCTTGGCTACAGCTGCTCAGCCATGGAAACCCATTTCATGAAGCCAATAAAGAACAGTTCTTGTGTTGCCGTTGTTTTCAGAAGCAGTATGGAAAAATCTAGTGAATGAGGTAACAGAAGATTTTCATGCATTTTACACATTGCGCATTTCAGCACTCGAAAGACCCGCTCTGTGAGATTGTATAGCCTACTACTTTGTGGCTGGATGCTACTAGATGCTTCAACTTTACAAAAAATAGCACTTACAGATAACTAGGGCAGATCTAGTATGGCAGAAATGTAACAAACTGACTAGTGGCAAAAGTGGCATTCTATGATAGTATAATATTTAAAGCCAATGAGATTTTCAATATGACCCAATGTATATCTATGGATATTTCATAACTATGTGCTGGATTTTTTGCACCTGTTATTAGTGGGTGTGGCAGAAACACTTGGGCTCAATAATTATTAGGGGTGTCCACTAACTTTTGGCCATATATTGTGTGTGTATAACTTCATATTATTTTTAACGTTGCAAAGATCCAATAGTAGGAAGGACACATCTACCTTCAAGTATTTATTTAAAACAAAATGTATATGTAAATACAGATGTTTTGAGAAGGAAATGTAGACCTATTATACACTGCTATACAGTACATAGGCATCATAAAACATCAAACACTTAGAGGCCGAATTATCAAATGTCTGTCGGACCTGATCCCACAGTGCGGATCAGGTCCAACAGACATCGCTGAATGCAGAGAGCAATACGATCTCCATATTCAGCATTGCACCAGCAGCTCACAGAGCTGCTGGTGCAACACCGCCCTCTGCAGACTCGCGGCCAATCGGCCGCCAGCCGATTGGCAATTCCTGTTTTTGCCAGAAACACAGGGCCTCAAGCTCCATTCAGAGCTTGATTGATTGGCCCCTTACAGTTCTTTCACTCACTGGCAATACTTCAAATGCAGCTTCTTGATGTAAGACACCATGTGATAAGCTTTAATTATCTACATTAATATGATTTTCTGTAGAACAGAATAGAGTCTTCACAAAATTTGATTCTATAATCCACCAAGATTATAAATAATACTAATGATCTAATGAAAGTAATCAATGTGGAGTTTGAAACATTGCACTTGTTTTTATATTTTCCAGGTCTATTTCATTTCCAATTCTATTAGCATGTATATAAACACAATTAAAGGGACATAATAGTCATATGCTAAATCACTTGAAACTGATGCAGTATAAAAGCTGACAGGAAAATATCACCTGAACACCCTTATGTAAAACAGGAAGATATTTTACCTCACAATTTCCTCAGCTCACCAGAGTAAGTACTGTGTAAAAAGTTATACTTCAGCTGCTGTACTGCTGCAGGTAAAAAAATAAAATAAAGAAATGAACTGCAGCCAATCAGCATCAACAGTGCTAAGGTCATGAACTTTTTTACTGTGATCTCATGAGATTTCACTTAACTCTCATGAGATTTCATATTAAACTTTCTTAAACTGAATAGAGAAATAACACGAGTGTGCATGAGGCTCACTCCCTTGCCGGTCCCGGGACAGGCATACTGATTTGCTGCTTAAAGTCCTTTACAATGTGGTGTGAATACTTAGGACATTTTGAGGTAAAATATCTTTCTTTTTTACATAGAGATGTTCAGGTGATATTCTAGTCAGCTTTCTACAGCTATGCTGCATCACTTTCAAGTGTTTCAACATTTGGGTATCATGGCCCTTTAAGTGGTTAATAATCTTCTGTTAAAAAATATTTACTAAGCATGGAAAAATACAGGATGGAAGGGAAATTACTGCATGTGTGATCAGGTGTATCTATCATTTTCACATGAGGGGCAAAATTATGAATACTTTCTTAATTCCATCTCTGGTGCCTACATATTCAAAATAGCATTAATTGAATACAAAATAGAAAATGTAAATGTAATTTGGAGTTAATCAACTGTAATATTTGTCTTTACTAACAAACATTTGTTTTTAATAATAAGAAATAGAATTTACATTTTACATAAACATAATGGGCTAGAATACAAGTGCGGCACAAACGGTTTTGCGCTAGTGCAATCGTGATTATGCAAGATATCTTCATTCTGCTGATATTACAAGTTCAGTGAAATCATGATTGCACTAGTGCAATCGCCTATTACGCTTCAATACTTTCTGTGATCTTAGAGCTGTGGTAAACTGTTTTCCGAAAATAAAAAGTTGAACAAAACACAGCAGAAATACATTACAAAGTACACTTACACCCATAAATAATACCCCTAAACAGCTATCCCCCCACATCGCAAAGCACCTAAATAAACTATTAACCCCTAAACAGCCATCCCACCACATTGCAAATACTAAATAAAACTATTAACCCTTAAACCTCCATTCCCCCACATCGCAAAGTACTTAAATTAACTGTTAACCCCTAAACCGCCATCCCCACATTGCAAAGTACCTAAATTAACCATTAACCCCTAAACCGCCAACCCTATTCCATAAAGAAACTACCAATAGTCCTTAAAAGGTCCTTTTGTAGGGCATTGCTCTAAAGCGATCATCTCTTTTGTTGAAATCCCCCAACCCCTCTAACATTACAACCACCCAACCCCCCCCAAAAAAAAACTTTAAAAACCAAACTAAAACTAATCCCAAAGTTGGTACTCAACGATGATGATAGGCGGTGCTCCATCTTCATTGCGGTGCTCCATCTTCATCCATCTTCATCGCGGTGCTCCATCTTCATCCCGGCAGAAGTCATTATTCTAACTTCATCCGGTGGCGGCAAGGTCGTTGTTGGTGACGTCAGTCATTTTCTTCAGACCTTCAAAACGGAGGCCCTCTTCATACGGTCTCCAGATGCACACTGAATAGTGAATGCGAGATGAAAGGAAAAAGCTTTCATTCTATTGGCTGATTTAAATTTGAATATTCAAATCACCCAACAGGAATGCAAAGGTACCCCTATATAAAAGGGGCACATCACATTCACTATTTAGTTTGCGGCTGGAGATTGCATGAAGAGGACCTCCGTGTTGAAGGTTTGAAGAGGAGGAACAAAGTCTCTGCTGCCATCACTGCTGAACTCACCCCTGCCACAGGATGAAGTTAGAAGATGGACATCCACCGGGTTGAAAATGGATGAAGATGGAGCGCCCCAATAAGGATGGAGCACCACCCATCATCATCTGTGAGTATCAACTTTGGGGTTAGTGTTAGTTGTTGTTTTTTATTTTGGGGGGTTGTGGGGGGTTGTAATGTTAGAGGGGTTAGTGGGTTTTTTTTTCATCAAAAGAGCTGATTGCTTTAGGGCATTGCCCTACAAAAGGCCCTTTTAAGGGCTATTGGAAGTTTATTTTTAGAATAGGTTTTTTTTTAATTTTGGGGTTGTTATCTTTTTCAAGGGGTATTAGAATCGGATTAACCCCTTCTAAATTTTGTCCTGAAATTAGAAAAAAAGTTCCAAACCATTTTTTTTTTTTAAATTAGCGATAGTTACGTTGTAACACTGATATCTGTCAGGATTTCCTGAATATCCCTTGACATGTATATATTTTTTTTTTAGTAGACAACCCAAAGTTTTGATCTAGGCCCATTTTGGTATATTTAATGCCACCATTTCACCGCCAAATGCGATCAAATAAAAAAAAATTGTTAACTTTTTCACAAACTTTTTCACAAACTTTCGGTTTCTCACTGAAATTAATTTCAAACAGCTTGTGCAATTATGTCACAAATGGTTGTAAATGCTTTTCTGGGATCCCGTTTGTTCAGAAATAGCAGATATATATGGCTTTGGCATTGCATTTTGGTAATTAGAAGGCCGCTAAATTCCGCTGTGCACCACACTTGTATTATGCCCAGCAGTGAAGGGATTAATTAGGTAGCTTGTAGGGTTAATTTTAGTGTTAATTTTAGCTTTAGTGAGATCAGTCTCCCACCTGACACCTCCCACCCCCTGATCCCTTCCTGACCACTCACAAACAGCTCTCTTTCCTTTCCCATCTCACAATTGTCACTAACATTTTTTTTTTTTAAAAGCATTTTTTAAAAATATATAAATAGTTTCTGCAGAGTAGGTTCCCCTCTAACCCCCAATTTTTTAAAATTATTGATATTTTACCCCATTTTTTTATAGTGTAGCTGCCCCCCCTCCCAGATCCCATTCCAAACAATTATTTCCCCCCTCCCTCTCCGTTAGGCACAGATCGGTCCCGTGCGCCCCCGGCCCCCTTGCACGCTCCCGTCCCCCTTCCTGGAACAGCGACCAGAAACCAACGATCGGCACCATCGCTGGCTTCATTGGTGTGCAAAAAAAGGTATTGCAGTGATGCCTCAATATCAGGGACATTTCTAGGGGCAGGCAGACCGGGCAGTGGTCCGGAGTGCATTAGGGAGCAGTGGGGAGCATTTTAAATTTTTTAATTTTTTGTGAACGTGTTAAAGTGGCAGTGCTTGCTTGATAAACTACTGGTATAGCAAATGTTAAAATACACAGATCACAAGCATATACATTAAAATATATATATATATATATATATATATATATATATATATATATATATATATATATATATATATATTTGAAAGGAAGCTGTTATGTTAATTGGCTGCATTGGATGTCAAACATACTAATGGAGCAACAAGATCACAAAGGGGGTGTGTTAAGACCGGATAACTACTTAGAGCTAAAACTGAAAGTAAAAAAGGAGAGGAATCACCCTGAGGAAAGCAGTCTCCTATCTCACTGATCTGTGTCACTAAAGAGGTGATGTTTTATGCATATGACAAATTATACATGGGGGCCTAGTTATCAACGTGTCTACTTTTCCTGCCTTCGCCGGTCCAATACGCCCACCTAAGCTCGCCTACCATCGCCGCCGCGGACCTGCAAAATTTTGCCTAAGTTAACAATATAGCTGTCAAAAAGCCGCGGCACCAAATACGGGGCGATGAGCTGCTCTTCGGCTTTTTTACAGCTTTATTGCTAGCCTGTCACTAAGCACCCACACTAACTACACTGTTCTACCCCCTATACTGGCGCCCCCGGAGCCTCCCGCAACTCAATAAAGTTACAAACCCCTAAACCGCCTCTCCTAGACCCCGCCACAACACTTATAAATGTATTAACCCCTAAACCACCGCTCCTAGACCCCGCTGCAACTCTTATAAATGTATTAACCCCTAAACCACCGCTCCCGGACACCGCCGCCACCTACATTATACCTAGTAACCCCTATCCTGCCCCCCCCTACACTGTCGCCACCTATAAGAGGAGGTGATGTTTTATGCATATGACAAATTATACATGGGGGCCTAGATATCAACGTGTCTACTTTTCCTGCCTTCGCCGGTCCAATACGCCCGCCTAAGCTCGCCTACCATCGCCGCTGCGGACCTGCAAAATTTTGCCTAAGTTATCAATATAGCTGTCAAAACGCCGCGGCACCAAATACGGGGCGATGAGCAGCGGACTGTGAGAGTTATCACTCATCCGATCTCGCTGCTCTTCGGCTTTTTTACAGCTTTATTGCTAGCCTGTCACTAAGCACCCACACTAACTACACTGTTCTACCCCCTATACCGGCGCCCCCGGAGCCTCCCGCAACTCAATAAAGTTACTAACCCCTAAACCGCCGCTCCTAGACCCCGCCACAACACTTATAAATGTATTAACCCCTAAACCACCGCTCCTAGACCCCGCCGCAACTCTTATAAATGTATTAACCCCTAAACCGCCGCTCCCAGACACCGTCGCCACCTACATTATACCTAGTAACCCCTATCCTGCCCCCCCCTACACTGTCGCCACCTATAATAAAGTTATTAACCCCTATCCTGACGATCCCGGACCTCGCCGCAACTAAATAAATAGTTTAACCCCTAAACCGCCACTCCCGGACCCCGCCGCAACCTATATTAAACTTATTAACCCCTAATCTGCCCCCCTACACCGTCGCCACCTATAATAAATGTATAAACCCCTATCCTGCCCCCCCTACATCGCCGCCACTGTAATAAAATTATTAACCCCTAAACCTAAGTCTAACACTAACCCTAAAACCCCCTAACTTAAATATTAATTAAAAAAATCTAAATAATATTTCTCTTATTAACTAAATTAATCCTATTTAAAACTAAATACTTACCTTTAAAATAAACCCTAATATAGCTACAATATAAATAATAATTATATTGTAGCTATCTTAGGATTTATTTTTATTTTACAGGCATCTTTCAATTTATTTTAACTAGGTACAATAGCTATTAAATAGTTATTAACTATTTAATAGCTACCTAGCTAAAATAAAGAGAAATTTACCTGTAAAATAAAAACTAACCTAAGTTACAATTACACCTAACACTACACTATCATTAAATAAATGAATCCTATTTAAAACTAAATATTTACCTGTAAAATAAACCCTAAGATAGCTACAATGTAATTAATAATTATATTGTAGCTATTTTAGGATTTATATTTATTTTACAGGTAACCTGGTATTTATTTTAGCTAGTTAGAATAGTTATTAAATAGTTATTAACTATTTAATAACTACCTAGCTAAAAGAAATACAAAATTACCTGTAAAATAAATCCTAACCTAAGTTACAATTAAACCTAACACTACACTATCATTAAATTAATTAAATAAATTACCTACAAATAACTACAATTAAATACAATTACATAAACTAACTAAAGTACAAAAAATAAAAAAAGCTAAGTTACAAAAAATAAAACAAATAAGTTACAAATATTTAAAAAATATTACAACAATTTTAAGCTACTTACACCTAATCTAAGCCCCCTAATAAAATAACAAAGCCCCACAAAATAAAAAAATTCTCTACCCTATTCTAAATTAAAAAGTTCAAAGCTCTTTTACCTTACCAGCCCTTAAAAGGGCCTTTTGCGGGGCATGCCCCAAAGAATTCAGCTCTTTTGCCCGTAAAAGAAAAATACAACCTCCAACATTAAAACCCACCACCCACATACCCCTAATCTAACCCAAACCACCTTAAAAAAACCTAACACTACCCCCCTGAAGATCATCCTACCTTTAGTCGTCTTCAGCCAGCTGACCATCGATGGAACCGAAGAGGAGATCCGGAGCAGCAGAAGTCATCATCCAAGGGGCGCTGAAGAAATCTTCCATCCGATGAAGTCATCATCCAGGCGGCGCTGAAGAATTCTTCCATCCAAGCGGCGTCTTCAATCTTCATCCATCCGGAGCGGAGTGGAGCCATCTTCAGACGAGCCGACGCGGAGCCATCCTCTTCTTCCCGGCGACTACCGACGATCAGCCAATAGAATGCGAGCTCAATCTGATTGGCTGATTGGATCAGCCAATCGGATTGAACTTCAATCTGATTGGCTGATTCAATCAGCCAATCAGATTTTTCCTACCTTAATTCCGATTGGCTGATCGGAATTGAAGGGACGCCATCTTGGATGACGTCCCTTAAAGGAATATCCATTCGTCGGTAGTCGTCGGGAACAAGAGGATGGCTCTGCGTCGGCTCGTCTGAAGATGGCTCCGCTCCGCTCCGCTCCGGATGGATGAAGATTGAAGATGCCGCTTGGAAGATGACATCGCCCGGATGGAAGAATTCTTCAGCGCCGCCTGGATGATGAATTCATCGGATGGAAGATTTCTTCAGCGCCCCTTGGATGATGAATTCTGCCGCTCCAAATCTCCTCTTCGGTTCCATTGATGGTCGGCTGGCTGAAGACGACTAAAAGTAGGATGATCTTCAGGGGGATAGTGTTAGATTTTTTTAAGGGGGGTTTGGGTTAGATTAGGGGTATGTGGGTGGTGGGTTTTAATGTTGGGGGGGTTGTATTTTTCTTTTACAGGCAAAAGAGCTGAATTCTTTGGGGCATGCCCCGCAAAAGGCCCTTTTAAGGGCTGGTAAGGTAAAAGAGCTTTGAACTTTTTAATTTAGAATAGGGTAGGGATTTTTTTTAGTTTGGGGGCTTTGTTATTTTATTAGGGGGCTTAGATTAGGTGTAAGTAGCTTAAAAGTGTTGTAATATTTTTTATTTTTTAAATGTTTGTAACTTATTTGTTTTATTTTTTTGTAACTTAGCTTTTTTTTCTTTTTTGTACTTTAGTTAGTTTATTTAATTGTATTTAATTGTAGTTATTTGTAGGTAATTTATTTAATTAATTTAATGATAGTGTAGTGTTAGGTTTAATTGTAACTTAGGTTAGGATTTATTTTACAGGTAATTTTGTATTTCTTTTAGCTAGGTAGTTATTAAATAGTTAATAACTATTCTAACTAGCTAAAATAAATACCAAGTTACCTGTAAAATAAATATAAATCCTAAAATAGCTACAATGTAATTATTAATTACATTGTAGCTATCTTATGGTTTATTTTACAGGTAAGCATTTAGTTTTAAATAGGATTCATTTATTTAATGATAGTGTAGTGTTAGGTGTAATTGTAACTTAGGTTCTGATTTATTTTACAGGTAATTTTGTATTTCTTTTAGCTAGGTAGTTATTAAATAGTTAATAATAACTATTTAATAACTAATCTAAGTAGCTAAAATAAATACCAAGTTACCTGTAAAATAAATATAAATCTTAAAATAGCTACAATGTAATTATTAATTACATTGTAGCTATCTTAGGGTTTATTTTACAGGTAAGTATTTAGTTTTAAATAGGATTCATTTATTTAATGATAGTGTAGTGTTAGGTGTAATTGTAACTTAGGTTAGTTTTTATTTTACAGGTACATTTCTCTTTATTTTAGCTAGGTAGCTATTAAATAGTTAATAACTGTACCTAGTTAAAATAAATTGAAAGATGCCTGTAAAATAAAAATAAATCCTAAGATAGCTACAATATAATTATTATTTATATTGTAGCTATATTCGGGTTTATTTTAAAGGTAAGTATTTAGTTTTAAATAGGATTAATTTAGTTAATAAAGAAATATTATTTAGATTTATTTAATTAATATTTAAATTAGGGGGGTGTTAGGGTTAGGGTTAGACTTTAGGGGTTAGGGGTTAATAATTTTATTACAGTGGCGGCAGTGTAGTGGGGGGCAGGATAAGGGTTAATACAGTTATTATAAGTGGCGACGGGATATAGGGGGGTAGGATAGGGGTTAATAGGTATCATGTAGGTGGCAGCAGGGTCTGGGAGCGGCGGTTTAGGGGTTAATACATATATTATAGTTGTGGCGGGGACCGGGAGCGGCGGTTTAGGGGTTAACATATTTAGTATAGCTTGCGGTGGGCTCCGGGAGTGGCGGTTTAGGGGTTAATCAGTTTATTAGAGTGGCGGTGGGCTCCGGGAGCGGCGGTTTAAGGGGTAATAACTTTATTTAGTTGCGGCGGTGTAGGGGGGTCAGATTAGGGGTGTTTAGACTCGGGGTACATGTTAGGGTGTTAGGTGTAGACATCTCCCCTAGGAATCAATGGGATGTCTGGCAGCAGCGAACATGAACTTTCGCTATGGTCAGACTCCCATTGATTCCTATGGGATCCGCCGCCTCCAGGGCGGTGGATTGAAAACAAGGTACACTGGGCCGGAAAAGTGCCGAGCGTACCTGCTAGATTTTTGATAGCTAGCAAAAGTATTCAGATTGTGCCACACTTGTGTGCGGAACATCTGTAGTGACGTAAGCATCAGTCTGTGTTGGACTGAGTCTGGCGGATCGAAGCTTACGTCACTAAATTCTACTTTTGCCGGTATCTAGGGCTTGATAACTAAGGCGAATCAGCCTCGCCACAAATACGCTGCGGAATTCCAGCGTATTTGAGGTTGACGGCTTGATAACTAGGCCCCATGGTCTTTACATAATGATATGTACATATTTTTAGTTTTACTGAGCTAATTAAAAAAAGTGCTTTAATAAACTTGGGTTTCCACATACTAAGGAACAGGTTTTCTGTTAAGGACTGTTGAATAAAAAAAAAATCTTTTTGACATTATGCTTTTTTTTTTATTTATTTACTTATTGTTTAATAAAGGTTAAAGGGACAGTATACACTCATTTTCATATAACTGCATGTAATAGACACTGCTATAAAGAATAGGATGCACAGATACTGATATAAAAATCCAGTATAAAACTGTTTAAAAACTTACTTAGAAGCTCTCAGTTTAGCTCTGTTGAAAAGGCAGCTGGAAAGCCCACTGCAAGTGGGAAATAAGGCCCTCCCCCCTCCCCCTTCTTTTGCATATGAAAAGATACTTTAAATAAACAGGAGCAAGCTGGAGTAGGTATCTGATGGTATTCTCATAAAATGTTGGGGCTTGGTTAGGAGTCTGAAAATCAGAGCAATGTTATTTAAAAATAAGCAAAACTATAAATTTTAAAAAAACAAAAAAAAACTGTATGGGCTATATAAAAAGATAATTTACAAAACATTTATACAAAGAAAAAATGAGTGTATAATGTCCCTTTAATAGTGATGGGTGTGTGTATGTGTTATTTACTCCAACATGACAAAGGCAAGTTTACACAAACTCACATGTGAGTGCTTATGTCTGCTATTACAACCTGAGTGTGTGTGCCTATCTATCCCTGCCTGTGTGTGTGTGTGTCTGCTATTACTGCCTGAGTGTGTGTGTGTGTGTGTGTGTGTGTGTGTGTGCCTATCTATCCCTGCTTGTGTGTGTGTGTATCTGCCTATTACTGCCTGAGTGTGTGTATGCCTATCTATCCCTGCCTGTGTGTGCATGTCTCTGTCTATTACTGCTTGTGTGTGCATATCTCTATCTATTACTGCCTGTGTGTGTATGCCTATCTATCCCTGCCTGTGTGTGCATGTGTCTGTCTATTACTGCCTGTGTGCATGTATCTGTCTATTACTGTCTGTGTGTGAATGTCTTTGTCTATTACTGCCTGTGTGTGCATGTCTCTGTCTATCCCTGCCTGTGAATGCATGTCTATGTCTATTACTGCCTGTTTGTGCATGGCTCTGTCTATTACTGCCTGTATGTGCATGTCTGTCTATTACTGCCTGTGTGTGCATGTCTGCCTATTACTGCCTGTGAGTGCATGTCTCTGTCTATTACTGTCTGTGAGTGCTTGTCTCTGTCTATTACTGTCTGTGAGTGCATATCTTTGTCTATTACTGTCTGTGAGTGCATGTCGCTGTCTATTACTGTCTGAGTGTGCATATCTCTGTCTGTTATTGCCTGTGTGTGCATGTCTCTGTCTATTACAGTCTGTGTGTGCATGTCTCTGTCTATTACTGTCTGTGTGTGCATGTCTCTGTCTATTACTGTCTGTGAGTGCATGTCTCAGTCTATTACTGTCTATGTGTGCATGTCTGTCTATTACTGCCTGTGTGTATAATATATTTGAAAAACAAACAGCTATTACAATTCTTTATCAAATTATTTATGTGCAAAAATCTCATAGACTTTAATAATACATTTTGTAAAAAAATTTTTTTATAACTTTTCTAAATAATTGTAATAGACCCCAAAATATGTTACAAATACACCCAGTGACATATTGCAATCAATCTTACCTGATGACTTTTTTGCAAAGTTCAACTTTAAAGTCTATTGGACGTAGATACATTTTGCATAAGAATTTAAAGGGATTGATATGCATTAAACAAATAAATATGCATAGCTATGAGAAAAGTATAAATATAATGGCAATTAGTAAAAGATATAAAGATATCTTTAGATAATATCAATATATTTGGAAAAAACATTGGCCTCCATTACATATGCAGCGTCGCCCGCAAAATCCTCTGGCGCCAGATTTTACGCGATTTTGGTATTACATATACGGCATAGCATACAAGTTACGCACGTATATTTCACCAGTCGCTCTCAATTATTACTCCCATAGGCTAACAACGGACCGCGTCGTAAATTGGTATACAATATCCAGCGCAAGGACTTACATGGCAAAAATGGAGAAATCTTACTCCATTTTTATCTCACCATAAAAGGCAACCGTAGCAGGCCTTGCGCTGAGTATGGGAGCACCGTCACTCCTGAAAATGCCTGCAAAAATAAACTAACACCTAAGGCATGCGCAATGTCTATCTACCTGTCAACCGCAATCCCCCACCGCAATAACTAATAAAGTCTATTAACCCCTAAACTGCCATAGCCCACAACGCAATAAACCTAATCAAGTATTAACTCCTAAACCGCCATAGCCCACAACGCAATAAACCTAACCCCTAACCTAACCTAACCCCCCTAACCTAACCCCCCTAACCTAACCCCCCTTAAATAAACTAAAATTAGCTAATTCACAAAATACTAAAGTTACCATTAAATATAAAAAAAATTACACTACTTCTAAAATACAAATAAACTAAGTATAAATTAAAGGGGCAGTCTAATCCAAATTCAGGAGTAGACTGTCCCTTTAAGCAAGAATTACAGAAAATAAAAAAATCTAAGATTACAGAAAATAAAAAATAAAATTACAAAATTTTAAATAAATTACACCTAATCCCTATGAAAATAAAAAAGCCCCCCAAAATAAAAACACCCCCTAATCTAATCAACTACCAGTAGCCCTTAAAAGGACTTTTTACAAGGCATTGTCCCAAGATAATCAGCTCTTTTGCACAAAAAATACACACATCCCCCCCTACCAGTAAAAAACTCCCCCCCCAAAAAAATACCAACACTAAAAATGCTAAACTACCCATTGCCCTGAAAAGGGCATTTGTTGAGCATTGCCCTTAAAAGGGCATTCAGCTCTTTTGCTGCCCACCCTTTCTAAGTAAAATAAATCCCCCCAAAAACCCCTTTAAAAAAAGTCTAACCCCCAAGTGGTCCTCTCCTGTCCTGAAGTTCAGTGGAGAAGGTCCTGTTCCAGGTGGTGAAGTCTTCTTCAAAGCGGCGACCTTTTCTTTCTTCCAGGAACCAGCCAGCGCGGAGCTGGAACTGAAGACTGGCGACTCTGGAACTGAAGACCGGCGACCGCAGAGCCATGGAGCGTGGAGGATCCTCTTCATACGATATCCGCCGTACACTGAATAGGAATTCAAGGTACGCGATTAAAAATGGCGTCCCTAGGAATTCAAGGTACGCAATTAAAAATGGCGTCCCTTGAATTCCTATTGCCTTCAAATTCAAATCAGCCAATCGGATGAGAGCTACTGAAATCCTATTGGCTGTTCAAATCAGCCAATAGGATAAGAGCTACTGAAATTCTATTGGCTGATTTAAACAGCCAATAGGATTTCAGTAGCTCTCATCCGATTGGCTGATTTGAATTTGAAGGCTCAAATCAGCCAATAGGAATTCAAGGGACGCCATTTTTAATCTCGTACCCTGAATTCCTATTCAGTGTACGGCGGAGATCGTATGAAGAGGATCCTCCACGCTCCATGGCTCCGCGGTCGACGGTCTTCAGTTCCAGAGTCGCCGGTCTTCAGTTCCAGCGTCGCTGGTCTTTAACGCGCCCTCCGCTCCGCGTCGGCTGGTTCCTGGAAGCAAGAAGAGGTTGACGCTTGGAAGAAGACTTCGCCGCCTGGAACAGGACTTTCTCCGCTGAACTTCAGGACAAGTGAGGACCAGTTGGGGGTTAGACTTAGGGTTTATTAAGGGTTTTTTGGGGGGATTTATTTTATTTAGAAAGGGTGGGCAGCAAAAGAGCTGAATACCCTTTTAAGGGCAATGCCCAACAAATGCCCTTTTCAGGGCAATGGGTAGTTTAGCGTTTTTAATGTTAGTATTTTTTTGGGGGTGGAGTTTGGTGGGTGGGGGGGGTATACTGGTAGGGGGGGCTGTGTGTATTTTTTGTGCAAAAGAGCTGATTATCTCGGGGCAATGACCTGCAAAAAGTCCTTTTAAGGGCTACTGGTAGTTGATTAGATTAGGGGGTGTTTTTATTTGGGGGGGGGCTTTTTTATTTTCATAGGGATTAGGTGTAATTTATTTAAAATTTTGCAATTTTATTTTTTATTTTCTGTAATCTTAGATTTTTTTATTTTCTGTAATTCTTGCTTAAAGGGACAGTCTACTCCTGAATTTGGATTAGACTGCCCCTTTAATTTATACTTAGTTTATTTGTATTTTAGAAGTAATGTAAAATTTTTTATATTTAATGGTAACTTTAGTATTTTGTAAATTAGCTAATTTTAGTTTATTTAGGGGGGGTTAGGTTAGGGGGGTTAGGTTAGGGGTTAGGTTTATTGTGGGTTAATGGCGGATTAGGGGTTAATGCTTGATTAGGTTTATTGCGTTGTGGGTTAATGGTGGATTAGGGATTAATAGTTTTAATAGGTAGTTTGCAATGTTGGGGTTGGCAGATTTAGGGGTTAATAATTTAGTTATGACTTGCGGTGTGGATTTGATGGCGGATATAGGGGTTAATAGTTTAAATAGGCATATTGCGTTGTGGGGGGTTGTCGGTCTAGGGGTTAATACATTTAATATTAGTAATGAGAGGGGGGATTGCGGATATAGGGGTTTTACGTGTCGGGCTTATTTTTGGGAGGCGTGTTAGACTTTTACGGGAGATTTATTATTTTCTTTACTTTTCTTAGGTGCCGGCAGTTTCTAAAGTGCCGTAAGTCACTAGCGACTCCAGAAATTTGTATTTACTCTCATTTCTGGACATCGCTAGTTTATCAGACTTACGGTACTTTATGAACTGCCGGCGGGGTTTATGTAATACCCCGATGTGCGAGGCGAAATTACAGACGGCGCAGGTTCCCATGCTTGCGCCGAAACCTGCGCTGTATATTTGATTGCGCCCTTTGTAGTAGAAAAAAGACATATTTAAAGGGATAGGAAAGTCAAAATAAACTTTCATAATTCAGGATACACCAAAAAATTTTAAGACAATTCTATTATTTTTTTTCTTTTGGTATCCATTGTTGAAAAGCATATGTACATATCCTTAGCAGCAGCAATGCACTACTAGGAGCTAACTGGTGGTTTGCCGCAACACACATTTGTCTCTTGACATTTGCTCACCAGATGTGTTCAGCTATGTCCCAGTAGTGCACTGCTGCTTTGTAGCTGACCTCTAAATGACAGAGTGACATGCAAGGTCTAGAAGGGGGACTTTAGAATTTTTAAGGGGGTGCATTTTGGATTTTTTTTTACTGGGAGACAGATTCTTTAGAAAAATAATTTTTTATTTTTTTCGGTACATGTAGTCTTTATTATTTTTGGTAATGTTAGGATTTTTTATTTTTGGTAATATTAGGATTTTTTATTTTTTGTATTGTTAGGGTTTTATTTTTAAAGGTAAGATTAGGTTTTTATTTAATTTTACAGTTTTTTACAAGTTTTTTTTAAGGGGTATTAGAATAGGATTACATTTTTTTTTGGATAATAATTTTTTTTTGTAAATGTAGACTTAATTATTTTCTGTAATGTTAGGTTTTTAATTTTTTTGTAATGTTAGGGTTTTTTACTTTTGGTAATGTAAGGATTTTTTTTTATCTTTGGTTATGTTAGGATTTTTTATTTTTTGTATTGTTGGGAAAATTAAGTTTTTATTTAATTTTACAGGTAAATTTTTTTAGGGTAGTTAGTTTTTTAAAATTAAATTTAGGGGTAATTTCAGGGCCAGATTTACAGCCCAGGTGCCTGTAGGCACAAAAATCTAGAGCGCCCCCACATGCTCCCGGGTTCACATGTATGAAACTATAGATACAGCCTAAAACTTTAGAATTATGATTTTTTTTACTGCAGCTGCTAATTTTGCCACATAAAAGGCAGTCCATGATCTATAACAAAACAATCCAGACAGCATTTGCAGTATGATGAGATTCCAGTCAGAACAGTATTTTTTTTAATATAATTTATACAAGAAAAGTGCAAGTTGTCTAGACTGGGGCTTTATTTATAAACTTTGTTGACCAAGCCTGCAATGTGCACAATCAACCAAGGGTCATTTTTTTTAAGTGTGTTTATCCAATGCAACAGCCCAGGCATTTTGCATTTTAGCAATAATATTTATACCTATGGTATTTTATATGAAAGACTACCCTCTGACTGTATAATCTGTCATTTTGATTTTGACAGCCATTGCTGCTGCTGCTGATATATGCCCACCGTGCACTCAGTGCGCTCTCTAATAGCGTACAAAGAGTCACTTTCCCTCCCCATAAAAGAACCAACCCCCACACACTTACTCTCAGGCCGCTCTGGCTGCTCTGTCCGCATTCACTGGAGAAACAGACTGGACCACCCAGCGTGGCAGCCATCTTTGTTTAGGACAAAGTTATTTTCTACTATAGTGAGTGAGGGCAGAGCTGCAGAGATGTGTAGGAAAGGCATATGGAGCACAGAGACAGGCACCCCTCTATGGAAGGTGCCTGTAGGCACATGCCTACTCTGCCTAATGGTAAATTCGGCCCTGGGTATTTTAAATTGGGTTAAGTTAGGGGGTGTTAGGTTAAGGGGGTTTAGATGTTAGTTTAAAACTTTGCATTGTTGGGGGATGGCAGTTTAGGGGTTATCAGTTAATTTAGGTACTTTGCTATGTGGTAGGGTGTTAGTTTTTTTTCTACTTTTTTGTCTCCATTGATTTCTATGGAGGAACACATGCACGCAAAAACTCAGCTTAGTATTTTTGCATTTTTCAGGTTACCACTAACGCAAAATAAGTTTTTTTTCAACCTTTAATACCAGCGGAACTCGGCAAGCGTGAAAAGCCTAATGCTAGCAATGTTTTCACTAGCAAAAAAAAAAAAAAAACTTGTGTCACTTGTAATCTAGCCCATTGTCTTGTTATAATTACTTTAGCATGGTTAGAAGTCTAGCATGAACTGTGTTTTCTATTGTTAATAAGCGACTATACTGCTATTGAATGAACTAGTTTGAGCAACAGCCCTCCCTTATCTAACTAATGTGAGATCACATAACCTTGGTGGGAACCTTCAGTATAATTCCAAAATGCCTATGATCAGTTAAAAATGATTTATGAAAATGTTTTCATTACTAGGGAAAACATATGTGAAGTAAAGTTGCGTTTATCATTTTCTGTCTTTAAGTACAACTAAACATTCGAAAGTTTAATTATTTGGTTGCTGAGATTTACTGTAGTTAGGTATGGAAACACATGAAAAGCATATGAATGATACTTGAGAATTATGTTGAGAAGTAATGAAGTAAATAGTCATCAAGGTGATCATTTCATTTAAAGTTGCCAATTGAATGGTGTTTTTGTCTTTCATTTGTATGCAGTTCCATTCCTTTAGAAGCTGTTATTCAAATTAGTAATCCCACCTGATTTATGTCTACTCTTTTTCCTAGTGATCTGTATATCTTGCTGTAGATCGGCTAAACACCCATAAGTGAGTGTTTGTGTAGTTTTTTTAACCCTTTATAACCTTTTTTAACCTTTTGATCTTCATTGTAATGTTGAGGGGTTTTGTGCAGTCCATTATGGAAGGAGGTTCAAAGTAGCCAATGGGAAATGTCTACACCCTCAAACATTAATGCCTTATTAGTGAAAAATATAAATAAATAAAAGATTACAAAATGAACTGCTGATTAAATAGCATTTTCATAGATACAGACAAGAAATATTGATAAGAAGGCAAAAGTCCAGCACCTATATGCACCTAAAACTGAGGAAACAAATAAGTATTCATAGGCACAGCATTTTCATCTCTCCAATAGTTTAGTAAAGTAACATGACACAATAGCATATTATAAAAAAACTTTGACAGTGGTGCAGGGATTATACTCTGTTGTCTAAGAGGATTTTTCTAGATTTCGAAACAAGACAGTCCTTTTTTTTGTGGCTGAATCACCAGCTTATATTATAGGGAGCTTCTTTTACTCGTCCTACTTGGTCTGTCATCTTTACAGATGCAAGTCTTTTAGGATGGGGAGCTGTTTGGTGGTCTCTGACAGCACAGGGAGTTTGGGCTCCTTGCAAGGCAAGGTTGCCTATAAACATTTTAGAACAGTGCGCAATTTTAAAAGGTCTTCAAGATTGGCCCTTATAGAAAGGAGAATATTTTCTCTGGTTCTATTCAGACAATGTCACAGCAGAGGCTTATATCAGCCATCGAGGTGGGGCTTGCAGTCCATGAGGGAAGTTTTTCAAATTCTCTCTTGGGCAGAGACCAATTCCTGTCTAATCAACAGTTCTTATCCTAGGAGTAATCATTTGGGAAACAGATTTTCTCAGCCGTCAATTCCTTTGTCCAGGTGAATGGTCTCTTCATCCTATTCAATCAGATTGTAGATCTTTGGGGTCTTCCAGAGGTGGATCCGATGGCCTCTTGGTTGAACAACAAACTTCCCAGGTACTTTGCAAGGTCACAGGATTCTCAGGCAGAGTTTGGAGACACTTTAATAGCTCCATGATCCTTTCAGCTTGCCTATGTGTTTCTTCCTCTGGTACTACTTCCCAGAGTAGTTTCCAAGATCAGGCAATATAATTCATCATTGATTCTAATTGCTCCAGTCTGGTATGCAGATCTGGTTCAAATGTCCAGTTGCCCTCCAGGTCTTCTTCCTCTAAATCTATATCTTCTATGGTACTTTTTTTTTATCATGATCTGAAATCTCTAAACTTAACAGCATAGAGATTGCACAGTTAGTTCTTAGGCATAGGGGTTTCTAAGATTCTGTTGTTGAGACCCTGATTAAGGCTTAGAAGCCAGTTACCAGAAACATTTAATATAAATTTTGGAAAACGTTTATATCCTTGTGTCTTGTTCATGTTTCTTCCTGGCATCCTTTCAGGATTCCTAGAATTTTGCAAATTTTGCAACATGGTTTGGATGTAGGTATATTCACTAGTTCTTTAAAAGGTCAGATTTCTGCTCTCTTTTTTTTTCACAAACGGATTACTAATCTTCCTGGTATTCATGGTTTTGTTCAAGTTTTGGTTAATTTTAAGCCTGTTAAACCAATTTCTCCACATTGGAACCTGAATCTGGTGTTGAAAGTTTTGCAGGCTTCTCCATTTGAGCTCTTGCATAAGGTGGACATTAACCCCATAACGACCAAGGACGTGCAGGGTACGTCCTACAAAAAACAGTTGTTAATGACCAAGGATGTACCCTGCACGTCCTCAGGGGTTTCAAGCGGTGGAAGCGATCATGATCGCTTCCAGCCGCTTTCAGGGTATTGCAGTGATGCCTCGATATTGAGGCATCCTTCAATACCCTTTTTTTAGCCTCCGATGCAGAGAGAGCCACTCTGTGGCCCTCTCTGCATCAACCATTGGTGGATGGGAGCCGTAGCAGGGAGGCGGGTGGGCGGCCCATCATTGGAGGGACTTCCAGATCCTGTCCTCCCTGCAGTGTGTGCAAGTGAGCGGGAGCACGTGGGGGTTGGCGGCGGTGTGCTACACTACAGAAAATTGGGTTTAGTTTTATTATAAAAAGCTATTGTTTTTTTAGCAAACTGGGTACTGGCAGACAGAAAATAGGTAGAGGGGGAGGGTTAGAGAACTCTATGGTGGGGGGGGGGGTAATCAGGGAGGTTGGGGGCTAAGGGAGATCTATCACTGCAGAATAAATAAATTTAAAAAAAGCCTTTTATTTTAGTACTGGCAGACTTTCTGCCAGTACTTAAGATGGCAGTGACAATTGTGAGGTGGGGGAGGGAAGAGAGCTGTCTGAGGGGGGTCAGGGAGGGATCAAGGGGTGGGATGTGTCAGGTGGGAGGCTGATCTCTACACTAAAGTTAAAATTAATCCTACAATCTACCTAATTACCCCTTTAACTGCTGGGCATAATACAAGTGTGGTGCGCAGCTGCATTTATCGGCCTTCTAATTACCAAAAAGCAATGCCAAAGCCCTATATGTCTGCTATTTCTGAACAAAGGGGATCCCAGAGAAGCATTTACAACCATTTGTGCCATAACTGCACAAGGTATTTGTAAATAATTTCAGTGAGAAACCTAAAGTTAGTGAAAAAGTTAATGATTTTTTTTATTTGATCACATTTGGAGCTAAAATAGTGGCATGAAATATACCAAAATGGGCCTAGATCAATACTTTGGGTTGTCCTAAATTATACTAAAGCTAAAATTAACCCTACAAGCTCCCTTCAAGCTACTTAATTAACCCCTTCACTGCTGGGCATAATACAAGTGTGGTGTGCAGCGACATTTAGCGGCCTTCTAATTACCAAAAAGTAATACCAACCCCATAAATGTCTGCTATTTATAAATAAAGGGGATCCCAGAGAAGCATTTACAACGATTTGTGCCATAATTGCACAAGCTGTTTGTAAATAATTTCAGTGAGAAACCTAAAGTTTGTGAAAAAGTTTGTGAATTTTTTTTATTTCCTCGCATTTGGCGGTAAAATAGTGGCATGAAATATACTAAAATGGGCCAAGATCAATACTTTGGGTTGTCTACTAAAAACAATATATACCTGTGAAGGATTATTCTGGGATTTTCAACAGATGTAACTATTGCTATTTAAAAAAAAAAAAAAAAAAATGGTTTGGAAATAGCAAAGTGCTACTTGCACTTATTGCCCTATAACTTGCAAAAAAAGCAAAGAACATTTAAACATTGGGTATTTCTAAACTCAGGACAAAATTTAGAAGCTATTTAGCATGGGTGTTTTTTGGTGGTTGTAGATGTGTAACAGATTTTGGGGTCAAAATTAGAAAAAGTGTTTTTTTTATTTTTTCATCATATTTTATAATTTTTTATAGTAAATTATAAGATATGATGAAAATAATGGCATCTTTAAAAAGTCAATTTAATGGTGAGAAAAACAGTATATAATATGTGTTTGTACAGTAAATGAGTAAGAGGAAAATTACAGCTAAACACAAACACTGCAGAAATTTTAAAATATCCCTGGTCCTTAAAGTGCCATAAAACAGGTTGAGATCTGTGCATATCCTAAAATAGCTAATTAATTTAAAATAGTTTGCTGCCAAGTATTTTAAAATAATTTTCAAAAATAAGCAAAATGAATTACATAGCTAAACTGCCTGGAGCAGCTAACTCCACCCCTCTTATCAGTGTTAAGACACAGGCATTGGCCCCTATTTAAGAAAGTCTGGCGGACCTGATCCGACAGTGCGGATCAGGTCCGCCAGACCTCGCTGAATACAGCGAGCAATACGCTCACCGTATTCAGCATTGAACCAGCAGCTCACAAGAGCTGCTGTTGCAACGCCGCCCCCTGCAGACTCGCGGCCAATGGGCCGCCAGCAGGGGGTGTCAATCAACCCAATCGTACTCGATCGGGTTGAATTGCGGCGATGTCTGTCCGCCTGCTCAGAGCAGGCGGACAGGGTTATGGAGAAGCGGTCTTTGTGACCGCTGCTTCATAACTGATGTTTCTGGCGAGACTGCAGGCTCGCCAGAAACACGGGGCATCAAGCTCCATACGGAGCTTGATAGATAGGCCCCATAGTATTTCAACTGAGTTCACAGCTTTTAGGCATGCTCCAGCAGATAATCCCTATTCACTTTTGCATTTTTCCAAAGCAACAATAAACAGATAGAGTAATAAAAGCAATTGTGTGGGGGGAGTTAGAGCTTTACAATTCAGAAACTAAAAAGAAAGGGTTAATGGCAAGGCACTGCAGTATACATTTGCAGGTAAAGTAATTAAAGTACATATATTATTTTGTCTCTATCCCAACTTGTTTTATGTCCCTTTAATGGTAAGAAAATTGAAAAATGGTCTGGTCACTAAGGGGTTAAATGGATACTGAACCCAATTTTTTTCTTTCATGATTCTGATAGAGCATGTAATTTTAAGCAACTTTCTATTTTACTCTTATTATCAATTTTTCTTTGTTCCTTTTTTTATCTTTCTTTGAAAAAGCAGGAATGTAAGCATAGGACCCGGCCCATTTTTGGTTCAGACCCTGGGTAGCACTTGCTGATTGGTGGCTACCTTTAGCCACCAATCAGCAAGCGCTACCCAGGTGCTGAACCAAAGATGGTCCGGCTCTTATGCTTATATTTCTGCTTTTTCAAATAAAGATACAAACAAAGAAAAAATGATAATAGGAGTAAATTAGAAAGTTGCTTAAAATTGCATGCTCTATCAGAATCATGAAAGAAAAAAATTGGGTTCAGTATACCTTTAAGTTTCTTTCCTGGAAATTAAATTTGAATTTCTTTTGGCTATTTCATCTGCTAGAAGAGTTTCTGAACTATCTTTTTTGTGATTCTCCATATCAGATTTTTCATCAGGATAAGGCTGTGTTAAGAACCCAATTTGATTTTCTTCCTATGGTTGTGTTTTTGGATAATTTAAGCAGGGACATTTTTGTCCCTTCTTTGAGTCCTAATCCTAAACATTCTTCAGAGAGGCTTCTTCATAATCCAGATGTGGTTAGAGCCTTGAAGTTTTATTTTGTTATTACTTAGGATTTTAGACAAACTTCAAGTTTGCTTGTTCATTTTTTTTGTTTATAAGTGAGGTCAGTAAGCTTCTGTGGTATCTTTGACTTCTTGGTTAAAGTTTTTGATTCATGAATTTTATATGAAAGTGAGTCACACTCAGTGGCGGATCCAGAGCCTGGTCTCGGGAGGGGCACTTCCAGATTTTTTGTGGCGGCGGACAGAAAATAATGAGTGCTTATAGAACAGGCTATTTAATTTAACCTATCGTACAGCTCTAACCTTATTTAAAACCAGTCACATTAGAACACATCTAAATATTTGCTTTGCAGTTGGTGCACTATATCAAACTCCTGAGCCTTACAGCATCAAAAGTTTTATGTAGGAAGGGTTAACTGTTGGACAAAATAATGGCTGCCTGTCTGAGGGACACAGACGTCACAGAAAATAAATTTTAAACAAAACAGAACTCTCAATGCTCTTGCTGAAATCAGAGTTAAAGACCAGACCCCCCCCACCTCCTCCTCCCCCTCCTCCTCCCGTTACACTTCACTGACATGCTGGGGAGATAAAAGCACACGGCAAAGGGAGATAGTGGGCAAAAACAACTTTCAGAAGGGTGGCTATAACTCACACCTCTCCCACTTGCAGGACATTAATCAATTCTGCTCTTCCCTGCATCGATGCAGCATCACATGTTAAAGGAATGGAAGGGCAGCGACAATAAATAACTGACATACTAATTAGTGCACTGCTCACCACCTCCTCCTGTCCTGCACACGATAAGGCGACAGAAATTCAGGGAAGGGACTCAAGTTTTAAACAGTACAGGCAGTCATAAAAAGCTTGCGGTACACTTTCTCACCTCGGATCACAAACAGAGCAAGTGTGAAAGCAACTCCTCCCCCCATTCTGGCGGTTCCAACTCACAAAAATAGTGCAATCAATTTCAGCAGCAGCCAATGATTGCACTGCACAAAAACTGTTTGTAGTACATGTCAGTTGTCACTAGGTATTTGAAATCAATGCTCATGAAAATGGCTAATCAGAAAATAAAAAAATCGGCTGAATAAATTGGAGTTGAGGAAAATTCTCTGCACAGCACAATGGACCTTCCCATTCTTTCTGCGGGCATGCTGCAGATTCTGTGAAAAGATCGCAGATCGCACTATGTTCTGCCATGGGGAGGGAAGCCCTCTCTCAGTATATTCTCGGGGGGGGCAATTGCCCCGTTGCCCCCCCCTGGATCCGCCACTGGTCACACTCCTAATAAGATTACTGCTCACTCTACTAGATCAGTAGCTGCATCTTGGACATTCAAGAATTAAGCTTCTGTTGACCAAATTTGCAAGGCAGCTACATAGGGGTAAATTTGATAAGTAGCAGTTAAGAAGCAGCAGCCAGGATGATTGCTAGTGACTGATTGGGTGCGAATGTGCAGGGGGCGGCATTGCACAAGCATTTCACAAGCAATGCTGATGCAATGTTAAATGCAGACAGCGTATGCCAGCATATGATAAACTGACCCCTTGGTCTTTTTTCACTAACGTCTACCATTTTGATGCTTTTGGTAAAAAGCTCCTTCAGGCTGTTTCTGTATAATTTTGCCTGTTGTCTGTTTTTATGTGCAAGGAAAAAATACATAAATGTATGTACTTTATTTTTAGGGTTGTGGATTTAATTTCCTTTCTTTTTGCAATGTAAGTTTTTATTACTCGTGGACTCTCCACAGCTTTTGGTATTAAAGGGACAGTCAAGTCCAAAAAAAAACTTTCATGATTTAAATAGGGCATGCAATTTTAAACAACTTCCCAATTTACTTTTATCACCAATTTTGCTTTGTTCTCTTGGTATTCTTAGTTGAAAGCTAAAACTAGGAGGTTCATATGCTAATTTCTTAGACCTTGAAGACTGCCTCTAATCTGAATACATTTTGACCACTAGAGGGCATTAGTTCACATGTTTCATATAGATAACATTGAGCTCATGCACGTAAGGTGACCTAGGAGTGAGCACTGATTGGCTAAACTGCATGTCTGTCAAAAGAACTGAAATAAGGGGGCAGTCAGCAGAAGCTTAGATACAAGATAATTACAGAGGTAAAAAGTATATTAATATAACTGTGTTGGTTGTGCAAAACTGAGGAATGGGTAATAAAGGGATTATCTTTCTTTTTAAGCAACAAAAATTCTGTTGTTGACTGTCACTTTAATTCCCAGGAGTAATGGAGCACAGATTTTGAGCACCTTTATGAAAGAAAACATAATTTATGCTTACCTGATTAATTTTTTTCACGGTGGTAAGAGACCACGAGCCCCCAAACCTGTTTTTGGTGTTGGTTTCTTTCCAATGGCATGGCGAGTCCACAAATCCATTCAATTACTAGTGAGAATTCAACTCCTGGCCACCAGATGGAGGCAAAGAACACCCAGCAAAGTCTATCCTCCCATTACCCACAATCCCCAGTCATTCTTTGCCTGCGTAACATTGTAGGTGATATGCGAAGAAGGTGTCTGAAGAAATCAAGTTGTTAATCCTTTAATGGGTACTTTTCCCTGCAAGCAAGGATTGGGGTTATGCTGTGTCCATGTAATTCTCTTTAGTAAGAGTAATGGTGGATTTTAGCAGTTGGAAGATGACGAGGTGGTCTTTGCTTGCCTTCCAACATTTTTGCTACCCCTATATAGAAAACCAGCGTTGGTTACTCTTTATTTTTATCTACAGGTCTATGTCAGTGAGAATTCTGTCACACGTGTTTGCTGTAACTGCCCTACAGCGGATCCACAGGTAAGTGCGTTTACTTTCTAGGTGAGAAGGATGCAGCACTTAGGAGTTCCTTGTTTAAAAAAAAAAAAAGGATACTTAGTGAACAAGGTGGATCCTTATGGGACTGAATTTCCCTTTTAAAGGTTGGGGATTTATTGGGCAGCAGTTTAGGGCATTGTCATGTGAAGGCTTTTTTGTTTTTGACTATGGGGATTTTTTTGCACAGATTTTACCTTTGATTTTGTTTTGGTAATGTCTCATTAAGAAAGTCTGTTGGACCGCACCTTACTTTTGAATTTGTGATCAACTGACCGATCAGTTACTTCCTAAGTGCTAAACCGTTTGTTTGTACTGGCTGTTTGGAAGCCAGGATTTTCAAGGAATCAGAGTGGTTTTTCTGCCATGGGATTGTTTTTCCTGCCTGATGCTTTTCTCTGATAGTTGCAGCTTTCTAGGATTTGAAGTTTGAACAGGATTGTTTTATCTGCAGGTGTGGATTGGATTCCTGGTTACAGGTTGGGTGAGTCTCTCCAGCATGTCTGGGGTGTTGTGGTGCAGTTTTCAATGATTATTTATCTATGCTTAGAATTATATTCTATTTTTTTATATTGAAATTAGAGTATAAGGGAAATAAAGGGCTATTTTATTTACTATGGAAGCCAATCCAAAGCTTTTTCTGTCATTTTATAAATGTCTTTATTGAGCTGATGCCCAGGTTATACCTCCTGTGCATTTTCCCCCCTTGCCTTAATAAAGGTTTTATCATCTAAGGATTCCTCATCTGAGCCTTCTTTTCTCAAGATAATGCTGTTCAAGAGTTGTCTCAGCTTTCTGCTAACATGTCCCAGTCTTTGACAGATTCACATGCAGAGCCCTGCGGTTCCTCTCTTGTTTGTGGGCTTAAAGATTTTCTGTGCAGTTTACTTCTGCAATTTTTGCAGCCCTAAGTACTTTACCTAGTTCTGGTAAAGGGAAGATGAAATCTAAGAACATTTCTATGGGTTCTGATTCCGCCAAGACTGATTTGGTTAGTCTTTCTCAGGTATCTAGCGAGGATCATTCGTCTGCAGTTTCTGAGGGTGAGATCTCTAATTCAGAATCTGCAGTTCCTAGTACAATAGATTCTGAGGAGGTAAATTTTAAATTTAAACTGGAGCATCTCTGTTTACTTTTGAAGTCGATTTTAGCAACTTTGGATAACTCTGAAACTGTTGCAGAGGCCCCTAAAATGGCTGATAAACTGAATAGAGTTTTTTGATGTCAAACCTAAATCTGTGGTGGTTTTTCCTATTCCAGATCGAATGTCTGACATTATATCTCAGAAATGGAAGAAGCTGGGTGTTCCTTTTAACCTTTCTCCTGTGTTTAAAAAGTTGCTTACTGTGGCTGATTCAGTGCGAGATCTGTGGCTCACTGTTCCTAGAGTAGAAGGCGCTATATCTACCTTAGCCAAGAGAACTACTATTCCTCTTGAGGATAGTTCCTCTTTTAGAGACCTTATGGATAAGAAACTGAAAAATGTTTCTTCATCAGGATTTGCAGTGGCAACCAGTTGCTAGTATTGCAACAGCTGCTGGTGCAGCCTTTTAAGGGCTATTTGTAATTTAGTGTAGGGTAGGGCTTTTTTTGGGGGGGGGCGGGGCTTTTTTATTTTGTTAGGGGGATTAGATTAGCTGTAATTAGTTTAAAAATTTTGATTAATTTATTATTATTTATTATATAATTAATTTAATTATAGTGTAGTGTTAGGTGTAATTGTTTATTAGGTTAGGTTTTATTTTACAGGTAAATTTGTCTTTATTTAACTAGGTAGTTATTAAATAGTTAATAACTATTTAATAACTATTCTACCTAGTTAAAATAAATACATAGTATCCTGTAAAATAAAAATAAACCATAAGGAGGGGAACTTCCGGGCGGCGGCCATGATAGGTCGTGTTGTTGTGAGCTGCTCCAGTATTCCCATATTATCTACAAATTATCTCTGGAACCAGCAGCCATCCAGGCTTTAGTCAGCAGATATTTGTTTAAGGATATAAACAGCACCTAAATGATGTTCCTTTATTAGGGTTTGCTGCCTGCTTCAACAATCCGGAGCTAACTTTGAGGTTAAGGCCTCATTCTAAACCCCCCAGTGGTATACCCTTGGGATACTGCTGTTGCGTAGGGCCTGAGTCCTCTACTAATCACTATCTACTAGACACAGCAAGCATGGATATGCAGATCCTTCGAGAACTAGAGAATCTACTGCTATACCATCTTACTCAATTTGAAGAAAACCTTTGTGGCACCCTGCAAGCGGTCACCCAAGAAACCTCATGTGCCAGATTTGTTCCGGAGACGCTGGCAAGTGCTACCGAGGTTAAAACAGCCAGCTTACCTCCAAACTGCCTACTGCAGGGGTCTCCACTGAAAGCGGACTATCCAGCCCCAGACCCGACTAATATGAGTGCTACGGAGGCCATCCTCTACCATGCGGCACCAACTATTGAAAGTGCGACGGAGGAGATCCCTGACCTAACTGCACCCACTATCAAAGCAACCATAGCAGGATATATTAATGCAGATCTATCCTCTGCCATATCAGCTACCAAAGGGGAACTTACCATAGGCACTTACGCCCCGCAGTACTCCACTTGCCTCCCAGTTGCAGAGGGGATCTGGATTCCGGTGGGTCCCTGGGGGAAGTGGGTCAGACCCCATCCAGCGACAGCGAGTATCACTATCCCTACTGGTCCTTACCCTCGCATTACAGAGAGAGGAGCCAGTCACAACGTCACAGTCTATATGAGAGCAGCCGCCGGCTTTGTGGTCTCCGCTCCCGGACTTATGCTTCCAGAGGTCCCTAGGGACTGCGGCCCCGCTCCCCAGCCCTGGTTACGCAGCAAAGCCGACTCCTGGAGACATGCAGCAAACGGATTGCAGACGCACAGAAAAGGAGTTGGCTAAACAGCATGAGACCCTAAGAACTATATAGACCAATATGGTGGTATTGTATTTGCTATGAACAAACAGGATGCCTAGTTAAAATGCTCTTAATTCTAAGTTACATTTGAGTGTCTTTTGATATTAAGCCTAGCTTTAATCCGCCATATGCCTTAAGTCTGGATTATGCCCCCCATAAATTGCGATATACTTTTACTTTTTATACTCAGTTTTATGCACAATGATATCCTAGGGGCAAAACTACATCACTACCATTTGCTAGGTCCCCTTGCTTGCGCACCCATTTGACACAGCCTCAGCTATCATATCACTTCAAAAAAAATAAAAAAATATTATGCACCTCTCTAGGGGCCATCGCCCAGGCACCTTCATACAGGGTACTAGCTGTGTCTGCGGCCGCCTCTGATCATGTTGTCAGGTGCAGACATACATAATCTTCCCTTTTACTGTCTGTTGCACTACCTCAGTTCTGTGAAATGTATTAGTGCCCTGGTGTTCTGGTCTGTATATTAATTTTCATTTCCTTACATATATTTTGTGCGAATACCACTAATCATAAATTTAGCTAGCTGGACTTCACTGCTTCTCACAGAGATTAATAATACACTAGTGCCGTATCACAAGATCATTGTTGTTGCAGGTTGCTGTGCTGTTGATATATTCCTATTACTCTTGCAACATACTGTGTATTTAATGTTCCATCTGATATTTACTATATATATTTATATGTATATGCATAGACATAGTGTTTATTGTTTTTAATATTATCCATAGCTGTGTCCATAACAGATTATTCTAGAGTGGTTATTGAAAAATTAGGTTTATAAGTTGAGATCCAAAAGTGGTCTCCTTTATTGGAATTAACCTCCTTCTCTTGGACTATATAGTGATGAGGCCCATGAGTGACCTCTTATATTAATAAGGAGGGTAACAGATCATTAGGCATTTGAATCATTCGCTATATTTATTGATTTCTGTTTCTCAAAAATCTACACTGTATGGTTGAAGCTTCTTGTTCTGTGATACGTGTATTGCAGCGAATATTGTATTCTACTGTTTTAAGTTTTCTGTATGCCTTATTTTGAACCTCAAATAAAAAATATTAAAAAAAAAAAAAAAAAAAAAAAAAAATAAATAAACCATAAGATGGCTACAATGTAACTAATAGTTATATTGTAGCTAACTTAGGGTTTATTTTATAGGTAAGTATTTTGTTTTAAATAGGAATAATTGAGTGAATTGTAGTAATTTTATTTAGATTTATTTAAATTATATTTAAGTTAGGGGGTGTTAGGGTTAGACTTAGGTTTATGGGTTAATAACTTTATTATAGTGGCGGCGACGTTGGGGGCGGCAGATTAGGGGTTAATAAATGTAGGTAGGTGTCGGCGATGTTAGGGCCGGCAGATTAGAGGTTAATAATATTTAACTAGTGTTTGCGATGCGGGTGTGCAGCGGTTTAGGGGTTAATATATTTATTATAGTGGCGGCGATGTCCGGTTTGGCATATTAGGGGTTAAAATATTTATTTTAGTGTTTGCGATGTGGGGGGGCCTCAGTTTAGGGGTTAATAGGTAGTTTTTTATGGCTGTTAGTGTACTTTTTAGCACTTTAGTTAAGAGTTTTATGCTATGGCGTTGTAGTGAAAAACTCTTAACTACTGACTTTTAAATGCAGTACCAGGCTTGACAGGAGAGGGTGTACCGCTCAATTTTAGTCAAACTCATAATACCGGCACTATGCAAGTCCCATTGAAAATATAGGATACACAATTGACTTAAGTGGATTTGCAGTATTTCCGAGTCTGCCCAAAAAAGTGAGCGGTACACCTGTCCCTGCAAAACTCGTAATACCAGCGGGCGTTAAAAAGCAGCGTTAGGACCTCTTAACGCTGCTTTTTAACCCTAACGCACAACTCATAATCTAGGCCATAGTCTTTTGCATTTGTTCTAGTCTAAGGCTGGATTTAGGTTTTGTTTGTATTGCTTTTTGTTGTCTGATTGACCCCTTGCCTTCTTTAGGCTTTTGCTTGTGTATCTGGCTGGAGGGACCCCTTCTCCTAATTTTTTTGAAGGCAAGGGTTTATCAGACTGTGAATTGCTTTCTTTGGCCCCCCAGATGTATCTTGATCATCACTAGTTAAATGTGTAACTGGTGTAGATGCTCTAGGTGTGTCTATAGAGTTACTAGTTTGAAAGCTAGAAAATGTGACTTTTCTTTTGTTATTTTTTTTCTAGGTTGTTTCTTATTGCCTTGTTTAGATGTAGTATTCCCACTATAAACAATATTGAGCTCATAATCTTTGCAATCTCTATCATATTTTTTCATTTTAAATTCAGTTAGTTCATTGTCAACTTTAGTAAGAGTGTCCTCTAGTTGCTTCTGGTAATCACCAAATTTAGCGTCATTTTCAAAGTTAGTCATTTTAGACTTTAACTCTTGAATTTCAAGTAATTCCTTCCTCTAAATATCCTAGAATTGGTAGCAATTATCTATGCTCTATCAGTATGGCTTCAACTGAGTTTTAGTCCAGTTTATCAGATTTCAATTGGACAACATCTATTTGGTGGCGTAAATAAACCACCAAGGAGGAACTCGGAGCATGTTAGCTATGAAGGAGGTGACTTGCATTCTTCAGTGGGTAGAGTCTCACAGTTATCATCTCTCTGCCATTCATATCCTAGGGGTGGGCAACTGTGAAGTGGATTATCTGTGCAGACAGACCTTTCATCCAGGGGAATGGGCTCTCCATCCAGAAGTTTTCTTAATATTAACCCTCTAGTGGGGATTTTGTCAGCTGGATCTGATGACATCTCATCTAAATGCCAAGCTTCCAAGATACAGAGAAAGCTCAGGAGATCCTCAAGCAGCTCTGGTAGATGCCCTGGCAGTGCCATGGGATTTCGTTCTAATTTATCTGTTTCCTCTGGTTGCCCTCCTTCCTCAGGTGATAGCTCATATCAAACAGGAGCAGGTTTTGATGATTGCACTATCTCCAGCATAGCCTTGCAGAATTAATTATTATTATTTTTATTATTATCGGTTATTTGTAGAGCGCCAACAGATTCCGCAGTGCTATAACAAAGAGGGAGTACAACAAAACAATTATAGGGATCAAATGGGTAGAGGTCCCTGTCAAGAGTTGCACTGTTGTAGTCAGCTCTTAAGAAGGTGATGTACAAACAGCTGGAATCTTAGGCTTACATGCTAAGGGGGTTCAGGGGATAGCAATGGAGGAGTGGAACTGGTATAAAGTAAGGTTAGCATAGGTTGTATGCATCCCTGAACAGTAGAGTCTTTAGGGAGTGCTTGAAGCTTTCAAAACTAGGGGAGAGTCTTGTGGGGTGAGGCAGAGAGTTCCACAAGATGGGAGCCAGTCTGGAGAAGTCCTGTAAACGAGAGTGCGATGAGGTAACCAGAGAGGAGGAGAGTAGGAGGTCATGAGCAGAGCGAAGGGGACGGGAGGAAGAGTATCTGGAGACAAGGTCTGAGATATAGGGGGGAGCAGTGCAGTTGAGGGCTTTATATGTCAGAGTGAGAATTTTGTGTTTGATCCTAGAGGAAGAGGAAGCCACTGAAGGGACTGGCAGAGAGGAGCAGCAGATGAAGAGCAACGTGTAAGGAAGATGAATCTGGCAGAGGAATTCATTATGGATTGTAAAGGAGCTCGGCGGCAGGTGGGGAGACCAGAGAGGACAGAGTTGCAGTAATTGAGGCGGGAAAGAATGAGAGCGTGGATTAAAATCTTAGTTGTGTCTTGTGTAAGGAAGTGTCTAATTTTAGAGATATTTTTAAGGTGGAAGCGGCAGGCTTTAGCCAAGGACTGAATGTAAGGAGTGAAAGAAAGATCTGAGTCAAATGTGACCCAGAAACATCGGGCATGTGGGGTAGGGTAATGATGGAGTTGTCAACATTTATAGAGAGATTGGGGGTGGAGATTTTTGAAGAAGGGGGGAAAATGAGGAGCTCAGTTTTGGAGAGATTTAGCTTGAGGTAGTTAGAGGACATCCAGGAAGAGATGTTAGAAAGACAGTTAGTGACACAGGTTAGCAAGGAAGGAGATAGGTCTGGTGCAGAGAAGTAGATTTGGGTGTCGTCGGCATACAAATGATATTGGAAACTATGGGAATTTATTAGGGAACCTAGTGATGACATGTAGATCGAGAAGAGAAGGGGACTGAGGACAGAGCCTTGCGGTACTCCAACAGAAAGTGGTGATGGGGCAGAGGATGCCCCAGAGAAGGCTAAACTAAAGGTACGGTTTGACAGGTATGAAGAGAGCCACAAAAGGGCTGTGTCACAGATGCCGAAGGATTGGAGGGTTTGGAGCAAAAGAGAGTGGTCAACAGTGTCAAAGGCTGCGGACAGATCGAGGAGGATAAGCAGAGAGAAGTGGCCTTTTGATTTTGCTGTAAGTAGGTAATTGGTAACCTTAACAATAGCTGTCTCCGTGGAGTGATAGGGACGAAATCCAGATTGCAGTGGGTCAAGAAGGCTGTTTAACTTAAGGAAATGGGATAGGTGTGCATATACAAGTTTTTTGAGAAGCTTTGAGGCAAGAGGGAGGAGGGAAATAGGGCGGTAGTTGGATGGGGAGGTAGGATCAAGGGTAGGTTTTTGAGGATAGGTGTGACCAGTGCATGTTTCAGCGATGAGGGAAATATACCGGTGCTGAGGGAGAGGTTGAAAATGTGTGTTAGTATAGTGGTAAGGGTAGCTGTGAGGGGAGAGGGAGGGGAGTAGCTGTGAGGGGATAGGGTCAAGGGGACAGGTTGTGAGGTGAGAGCGCAGTATAAGTGCAGAAACTTCTTCCTCAGTAACAGGGGAGATTGAGCTAAGTTTAAGGTTATGTGGGTTGTGGTTGAGTGAGAGCATTTGAGGGGGGAGAGAATGGAATTATGTTGAGAGCTGATTTCATTTCTGATGGAGTCAATTTTGTTATTGAAGTGGCTGGCTGGCAAAGTCTTGAGCTGTTAGAGAAGTTGTATTAGGAGTTGGGGAGGGCGGAGGAGAGTATTGAAAGTGGAGAACAGACGTTTTGGGTTTGAAGAAAGATTAGAGATAAGAGTAAAGGAAGTAGTGTTGCTTATGGAGATTAGGGGCAGAATAGTAGGAGTTCAAGATGAATTTGTAATGAAGGAAATACAATGAACTCCGAGATTTTCTCCAGTGCCGTTCAGCATTACGGGAACATCTGCATAGGTACCGTGTCAGAGGAGTATGCCAGGGCTGAGGATGAGTGTGTGATTTCCGAGCAATGATAAGAGATTGTCAAGGACGGATATAAGGGTGGAATTATAGTGGCAGATAGATTGTTCAGGGCAGGAAAAGGAGGAGAAGGATGAGAGGAGAGGTTTGAGGGAATTAGCATGCTGTTGCTGATCTAAAGACATAATGCTTCTGTGAAGTTTGTTTGCGGACAAAGTGAGGTTGTCGTCACTCCCCCCCGTGGAAATTTCCTCTGAGAAAACGTAGTCTCTTTGAAACTGACTGCTTGGAGATTGAACGCTTAGTCTTGTCCAGACAAGGTTTTTCTGTGAAGATTATTGAGACTATATTTCAGGCTTGTAAGCCTGTTTCTCGCAAGATTTATTATAAGGTATGGTGTAGACACCTTCATTGGTGCGGATCTAGGAGTTTTTCTTGGAGTCAGGTGAGAATTCCCCGTATTCTTTCCTATCTTCAGGAAAGCCTGGAGAAGGGTTTATCAGTCAGTACCCTTAAGGGTCAGATTTCGGCTCTGTCAATTCTTCTGCAGAAGGATCTGGCAATTTTGCCAGATGTTCAATCTTTTTTCCAGGCTTTAGTTAGGATCAGGCCTGTGTTTAGGTCAATTGCTCCTCCTTGGAGTCTTGATCTGGTTCTTAAGGTTTTGCAGCAGGCTCCATTTGAACCTATGCATTCTGTTGATATCAAGTTATTGTCCTGGAAGGTTTTGTTTCCTCTGCCAGTAGAGCTTTTGGCTCTACAGTGTGATTCTCTTTATCTTATTCTTCATGTGGATAAGGCGGTTCTCTGTTCTAAATTAGGTTTTCTACCTAAGGTGGTTTCGGAACGCATTATCAACCAAGAAATTGTTGTTCCTTCATTGTGTCCTAATCCTTCCTCTAATAAGAAGCGGTTATTGTACAATCTGTTTGTTGTGCATGCTTTAAAGGGACACTGAACTCAAATTTTTTCTTTCGTGATTCAGACAGAGCATGTAATTTTAAGCAACTTTCTAATTTACTCCTATTATCATTTTTTTTCATTCTCTTGCTATCTTTATTTGAAAAAGAAGGCATCTTAGCTTTTTTTGGTTCAGCCTCTGGACAACACTTTTTTTATTGGTGGATAAATTTGTCCACCAATCAGCAAGGACATCCCAGGTTTTTCACCAAAATTGGGTCGTCATCTAAACTTACATTCTTGCATTTAAAATAAAGATACCAAGAGAATGAAGAACATTTGATAATAGGCGTATATTAGAAAGTTGCTTAAAATTTCATTCTCTATCTGAATCATAAAAGAAAAAATTTGGTTCAGTGTCCCTTTAAGGTTCTATTTACAGGCTACAAAAGATTTGTCAATCTTCTGCTCTTTTTGTTGTCTTTTCAGGTAAACGGACGAGTAAGAAGACCACTTCTTCTACTCTATCCTTCTGGTTGAGAAGTGTTATTCGATTGTCTTATGACAGGTGGACAGCAGCCTCCAGAGAAAATTACAGCTCACTCCTCTAGGGCTGTCACTTCCTCTTGGGCCTTTAAAAATTATGCTTCTATGGAACAGATTTGCAAGGTGGTCACTTGATCATCATTGCATACTTTTCCAAATGTTCCAAATGTTATGTTTTTTGCCTCAGCTGAGGCTTCTTTTGGGAGGAAAGTTCTTCAAGCGGTGGTGCCTTCAGTTTAGGTTCGCCTGTCTTGTGTATCCCTCTCTTCCATTCTGTGGTAGATTTGGTATTGGTTCCCACTAGTAAATTAATGGATTTGTGGACTCTCCATGCCATTGGAAAGAAAACATAATTTATACTTACCTGATAAATTATTTTCTTTCCTGGCATGGAGAGTCCACGACCCGCCTTTATTTTTAAGACAGCTTTTTGTAATTTTTCAAAACTTCAGGCACCTCTATACCCTTTAAAGCTTCTTCTCTTTTCATAATTCCTCGGCTGAATGACTGGGGATTGTGGGTAATGGGAGGATTCTTAAGGCTTTGATGGGGTGTTCTTTGCCTCCACCTGGTGGCCAGGAGTTGAATTCCCACTAGTAATTGAATGGATTTGTGGATTCTCCATGCCAGGAAAGAAAATAATTTATCAGGTGAGTATAAATTATATTTTTTTATGTTGTGGCACATCTTTTTTCCTGGCTCCTTTATATATTGCTCTTTATTTATTTTACTATATATTTTTTGCTTTGCTATACATCAGACTAACTACTATAGAGGTGGGAGTGGTTATATAGAGCTCTTGAGGTTGCAAATCTTTGCATCCTCCTAAAGGCAGGGAAGGTAATTCCCAGGATTAATGGATCATAGACTCTTGCCACCATGAAAAAAAATGAATTTATCAGGAAAACATAATTTATTTTTTTTTAGCAAATAAGAAAAGAAAACTATTTATAAAATGTTGATGTCTGTTGCTTGTATGTATCTTTTAGTTAGTCAATTTTAAGTGCAAATGGGGTGATGTAGAGGAGTAATAGAATCACAGCAGCATACTTTATTATAACATTGTGCAACCATAATCTGCACATCAGAAACTTTGGGTAACATGTTCTAGTGAAAAGATTGCAAAATACTAGTGGACCGAAACCAAACCCGAAAATTTAGAATGCACTTGGCCGAAAACTGAAACCAAAAATGTATTTTTTTCAAATTATTTTTAAATATTTTTTATTTAGGCTTTTTTTGCATAATTAGACTATTTAATGAATGAATCTGAACTGAAAAACTGCAAGCCAATAAAATACCCACAATTTTATTGAAAGTAACAAACTTAAATGGGACAAAAAATTATTTTAAAACAATAATATGCTACACAATAATTTTACCAGGAAAAAAAACAGGTAAAAATAACATGAACGGAAAAAAAAAAAAGGAAAAAAAAATGATGCCATTTTCAGCTAAAATGTTTCTGCATCCTTTCTTAAAACAATATAAAATATCAATATACTGTATTATGCTGTATTTAGTTCTGTGTAACAGAATCAGATTTAACAGTTTTTGTTTTTACCAATTATCCAAATAAAGTATAGTTCTAAAAAAACATTATTATATGCAAAACAGTAAGTCAAGTAATGAACTCAAACAGCAGCTCTTGGCTAGCATCAAATTTAAAATATGCTACACAATAATTTTACTGAAAATAATAGGCAAAAAAACGAAAAAAAACAAATAACCGAAAATGACATTTTCAGCCGAAACATTTCTGCGACTGAAATTTTGGTGCATCCCTACAAAATACCTCAATGGTTCAGATGGAAAATAAGCCTGGAATATTGTGTGGCATATAAATTGGAGTAGACAATTCATTGCATTCCACTAATTTTAGATTAATATAGCCTGTGTCACATGCATAGTTGAAGAATCGGTTATTTGGGGCATTGAAGCATCTCCTAGTTTTTTATAATAAAATATAATGCATTTTCTAGGCATCCAACCATCAATACAATGTTACAGAAAGTCAGTTCAGTATATGAAGGTATGGCTTAGATAAAATACATAGAAGTAGTTGATTGAAGCATGATATTTTTAGCAGTTTGCTTCTTTCTCCTCTGAGGGCTTAACAACACTTTTTTTCTATTTCACTGCAAATCACGCATACAAGTATGATTACCTGCCTCCCAGCACTGTGCAATAACATACATACTGTATATTGATGTACCAATTCAGAAAGATTATTCAACACTCTTCACCTGTCTCCTATACCTCTACCTGAACACATTAATTGCGTAAAAAATATTGCTAGTATAATATTTAAGTATCCACAAATACTCCTAGTTCAGTCCCAAACAATATTCACTTTGGAGCAGCAGAGGGCAAAATAAAATGTATCTGCGATGACATGACCTTAGGTTTGACAAGAATTCCCATTGGATTCAGTTTGATAACTTTCATTTGAAATATTAAATTTATTTTTGTAGGATTCTCTGTTAGCTATAAAGGTCTAAATGGAGAAGATAAAAAAATATATAACAGCAGATTTATTGGGAAAGGGATGATTTCCAGAAATTATTTATACAATTTTTAGAGCATAAAAGAAAAAACAATCTCTGGAAATGTACCAAGCATCTTTTTTACACAATAGCTAGGTCGGTTGTTATACACATGCCAAGAACACCTAGTTCTACTGTCATTGTCAGATTAAATTAAGCATTATCCTCATTAGAGATAAGTGAAACACGTCTGAGTGGTTTGCATTTTGCAGAAAAGCAAGATTTCACAGGGTCAAAAATATTTGGCACCACACTTGATGTTTGAAAAGATTAATTTACAAAATATGCTAGAACAATCCAATTACTAGTTTGCTTTTTGAACTCTTCAGTTTGTAATTTCACAGATGTTTAGATGTATATTAGAGTTAACCATTAGCAAAACCATTCTGTTCTTTCATTTATTAAGGGTTGAATAAAAGAACATTTTTAGCAGAGGTGGCTACCTTGCAACACATGGGGCAGTAGATTGATATTATACAAGGCTTAAGGGGTGCATATACATTTATAGCTATTAAATAAAAATTAATTAAAAAAAAATGTCAAGTGTAACAGGGTCAGATTTAGATAAGGTTGCAGGGTACTCAATGCCAGTTATCCCCTCCAGAGTTTTAGTTTAAGTTGTGACTACCCAAAAGCACACATTTTTTATTTTTCTGATAAACATTCTAAGTTTTGCTCTCTTCCCCGAAGGGAACAAAAACTAGCACACAGGACCATTTAAGACAATTAAAAAACATAAAAATGATGGTCCCTCGTGGTGTAGTATCAATACAGAGTATACATATTAAGGTAATGTCAGTACTAATTAGGGTGAAGTGCATCCAGGTGCTTTAATGGAGAGCTGGGCTCTCTGTTTTCCAGCTAGACTGACCTCCAATATACAGCTGCTCACAATGCAACTACCAGGATATCAATTAGGAACAGCAGCAACTGTGCCAGTAAATTGATTGGAAAACAGACATCACAAAAACATAAAAAACATTTTATTTAGACAATACGCCATTACAATATCAAGCAAAAATTTCTCACCATATCCTTCAGCTACTTCATCAGCTATATGTGTGGATGCAGATTGAAAATATGATTTAAATGAATTATTGTGCTGCTTCAATTTGTTCTCAAAAATTACATTTAGGGCTCCATGTACTAAGCCGTCAATTCATCCGTCATTTTAGACGCGGCTAAACTCGCCGTTACTCGCCGCGGGCGAAATGGTGTCCGCTGTAGCTATGTACTAATAATCCCACAATAAATAGATACGTCTAGCCCGCCGCGAGCAGTGGCGGAATATTGATAAATTTGACGCCTCGCTCGCCGCGACTAAGCTAATGTACTTAACTTTCAGTTGAATTGTCTGGCCAATTGTTAACACGTGACATGTAAGGTGTTATGAACGTCATATTAGTCGCGGGAATAGAATTTTGCTCCTATAAATGTACAACTTTTCAAAACAACTTTATTATTGTTCCAATATTTTTGGAGAGTAATTACAGAGCGCTCGTTTTTGTGATCTTTATTTACAATTTCGATATGACTTCATCTGGATCTGAAACCGCTTCAAAATCCAAGAATCCTCACTTTTCTCATCAGCAAAACGTCGTTTTGATTGACATGATTATTGACTCTTATGATTATTTGTTTGGATGTCGTGTCAAACAGACAAATTTTTCTAGGAGGAAGCAGATCTGGCAAAGGATCAGCGACGCTGTTAGTGCCCAGGGTCCAGGAAAAAAGGATGTCAATCAGCTGAAGAAGCATTACAACGACATTAAACGTTTCGCCAAAGCTAAATTGGCCAGAGAAAAAAATTCGGCACGTGCTACCGGAGGTGGACCAGCATATGTGGCAGACCTCAATGATTATGAGCAGAAGCTTGTTCAGCGTCTGGGACCAGAGATCATCACTGGCATAACGGATGATTGTGACAGTGATTTAAGAGGTAAATGTACAACATAGTTGACGTAAATGTTTTTTTTAAAATTATGATAGGTCATTGTCTCCAATATATATTTCTTTAAAATAACATTATCTGACTTCTTACGCTTCAGTATCCAAATCTATATAGGCCATTTAGGCCCCAAATACTGTAATCATTTATGTTGCATATATGTATAAGGGATTGTACAAGCCATTTAGGCCCCAAATACTGTAATCATTTATGTCGCATATATGTATAAGGGATTGTACAATAATAGGGTTGTTATACTGCCTTTTTTTTAAAGGTCTAACGGAACTAAAGATTTGTTGATTATTAATATAGTGATCCCTAAAGATAACACCCATGTGTTTATTTTCAAACCAGTATTGCATAGAAACCTTAAAGAGATAATGACAATAGAAATAATGTAATTTGAAACTATTAAAATAATATTGTATGTCCGACATTAATCATGAGACTAACCCCAGATCACAGGCCTTCTTAAATTTCTGATCTATTGACTTCTATGTTGCGTTATTTGACTATAGAATATTATTTTTAACATCTTTCAAAATTGTTCTCCGCTTTATAAACATATACTTTTTTCAGATATAGCTATGCACATAGTTGACGCAGTCACATGAACCATCTATGTGCATCAACCGATGATCATTTACTGTGCCTGTATAGATTTGCTTTTCATCAAAGTATAAAAATCCAATGAAGGCAAAAACATAATACAATTAAATATTTTTGAAAAAGCATTTTCTTATGCAATTTGTAAAGGAAATTATATTTGTTCATGTCCCTTTAAAGGGCCACTAAACCAAAAATCTTTTTTTAATGATTCAGATAGAGAATAGAAATTTAAACAACATTACAAATTACTTCAATTATTTCTTTGGCTTCATTTTCTAGATATTCTTAGTTGAAGAAAAATAAATACACATGTTGAGCCAATCACACGAGGCTTCTTTGTGCAGCAATCAAATGCTTTTCAACAAAGAATATCAAGAGAATAAAACAAATTAGATAATATAAGTAAATTATAAAGATGTTTATAACTGTATTCTCTTTCCAAATCATAAAATAAAAAAGGTGGTTGGCATGTCCCTTTAATGATTGAGCCTTCATTCACTGCTGTAATTATTATTATTAACACTTTTAGCTTTCAGTTTCAACTAGAAATAAAAATAAACCTAACGTATTTTTTTTTTTTTTAAAGCGACGCCAACAACACAAGCAGAGCCTGTGAGGAGTAACGAAGTGCCCACTTGTTCTACTTCATCTTCTGCGGTTTACAGACCACCCAGTTCAGCTGTTTCAAGACCTTCGGCCAGTTTTACACATGGACAATTAATACGCTCCACATCTAATGTTACACACACAACTTCCTCTGCGGACACACTTCCTGATCTAAGGACCAGCACTCCAGAAACTGGTGTTGGTAGAGCAACTGGTAAGTACTTTACAAATGAATAATTTCAATGTTGTGTGTTTTATCTCTTTTATCTCTCAATTTTTTTTTTAAATGTCAAATGTCATTATTGACATATTCTAGTTCGAGATCTTTTACAGATGGAATGTAATTTGAAGGACAAATAGCAATGATCATAGATTTTCATGAAAGGGACACTGTACAAATTTTTTTAAATGAGGATTCGTGTAGAGCATGCATGCAATTTTAAGCAACTTTCTAATGGTTTTAAAATTTATCATTATTTTCTTTTTGAGAATTGAAATTCAATGCTATATATCTTATTCTCAAAAATATTAGTTTTGCTTCAGTGTCCAGTTAATTGCAAAGTACATTTTCATTAATAATTTTCCAAATAGAAATTTCACTGAATGTAAAAGCGTTTGAATATATGTTTACATTGACTAAAAAACCTTTTTATTTTATTTATTTATTTATTTTTATGTTATTTATTTTTTTATAGGTGATTTGGGACGTCTTTTCCAGCGATTGACTGGACATTCATCTCCATTATTTGATGGTATGTATCACATATGTATATATATATAATATAACTTAAATTGGTGTATGACGGTTGTATCTGCTCTCTCCTTCTATTCTATTTCTGCAAGTGTTTTTAGAACATTTTATTTTTATTTACTAACAATTTGTTATGTCTTGATCTAGAAGAAGAAAACTCATCAAGGGAGATCACTATCAATCTCATGCCGATAGTGGAAAATCCCATTCAAGATGAACCACCAGGAGGGCATGATGGAAGTGAGACTCCAGATATTCTTGAAGATTTTGGAGATGCGCAACCAGATGAAATTCACACACCGGAAAACCTTGAGGAACCTGTTGAAACACAGGCACCACCAATTGCACTGCAAACAGGTGGTCTAAATATTGACAATACACCGGCAGAAGGACTATTGGCCGATGTTGGATTGAGGGAAATGTTGACACTTGCAAGGCAATACAGAGAGGACCACAGAGAAATGCAAAATATTATTAACACTAATATTGACCGCTGGTCTGCTCTGTCAGAAAAAAATGTTGAAATAGAAATGCAAAGGAATGAGATTGAAATGCAGAAATTACAGCTGCAAAGAGAAATGTTCCAGTGGCAGAGGCGGATGGATGAAGAGAAAAACCAGCAAATTAACAGAGCTTTAACCATCAGTGAAAGGACATTACAATCTCTGTTGGCTATTGTCAGTGAAAGGGAGGGTACAACAGACCCAAAGAGGCCACGTCTGGAGTGAACATTTAATTTATTATTTATAACACTATATTAGTCACTGTTAATTTTTTTCATCTATATATTGTTTAATAAGTTAGTTTTTGTGTTCTTTAAGTTTAAAATGTTATTATTTAATAAAGACAAATTTTTTTATGCCCCAAAAAAAAGTTTATTTACATAAATTCAAAATCACTTTTGATTCTTCAACACAAAAGTTTTTCTCAGTTATTAATTGTCATTCTTCTGACAATCATCATGACAAAACAAAAAATGAAATCAAATAACATATTTACGGTATAAAAAAATCTACTTGCTCCATTAACATTCCCAAAGTTGCCCTAATTTTAGAAATTTTTTGTTTAACATGATCTTCAAGACAACTCTGAGTACTTTTGTCTGCAGTTTCAATAGTTGATGTTGAAGATAAATCTGTAGAAAAATAAATGCAAAGCAAATTTTAATTCAATTTTCATATACATATTCAATGTATGATAGGGTTTTTCATCACAAATATTACCTCCTGATGTGCTGTTATCTAGGTTATCTACTATATTAGCTTCTACACTTATGTCCACTCCTTTAAAGCTTTCATCTGAGCCAACTCCTATTTGAAATATACAATATGTATTAGTTAAAACTTTGATTTTCTTAGATTTAAGATTACTGAGTATGAAACATACCTTTATCTACCATCATTGTTGGTAAAACTTTTATCCTTTGTTGAGTATCATCTGAACTCAAGGCTTCAAATATTGTCACACTATCAGGATTTTGAAATTCTTCCATTTCCATACTATTTTCCATGTCTTCCATGGTAATATCTATGAACGTAATTACAAAGATAAAGATAGAAAACTATTAAATCAAAAACCTAGGATATATTATTTAAAACAATAATAATAATCATTAAAAGGGACATAGAACCTAATTTCTAAGTTTCATGATTCAGATAGTGCATGCAATTTAAATAAACTTTCTATTTTACTTCATTCTTTTTGTATCTTTATTTGAAAAGCAAGAATGTAAGTTTAGATGCCAGCCCATTTTTGGTGAACCAACTGTGTTGTACTTGCTAATTGGACAGAACCAATCAAAAAGTGCTGTCCATGGTGCTCAACCAAAAATTGGCTGGCTCCTTAGCTTAGATGCCTTCTTTTTCAAATAAAGATAGAAAGATAATGAGGAAAAAAATTATAATAGAAGTAAATTATCAACTTGATTAATATTGCATGCTAAAACTTTTTAAGCCAAAACCTAAAATATATGATTTAAAAGTTAAATAATAAGTCATTACCTGTCTGTGTCTTTTTATGAAAAATTTCATATGGATTTGGAGATAATTCAATATCCAATAGTGTTATTGGCATTGGGTGTTTGCACCAACATTGACCTTAGGTAGCGTGGTGGGTGTTCACACTTCATTCTCCTACTTCTCATATCTATAAACATATATATAAAAAAAAATTGGAATTAAATTTTTTTTTTAATTATTCCAAGTAATTTTTTGTTTTCAAAACATTCAGTTCTGCATGCTTACTTTTCTAACATGTTTCAATGGTATATAGTAATATATTTATATTTTATTCTACTAACTCAGTTCTGCATGTTTCAATGGTATATACTAATATAGTTATATTTTACTCTACTAACTCATTTTTGTATGCTAAGTTTTCTAACCTTTTAAGTGTATGTAGTAATATAGTTAAATTTTAATCTACTAACTCAGTTCTGCATGCTTACTTTTGTAACTTTTTGCAATTGTATATACTAATATAGTCAAAGTAACACTCAGAAAATAATATTGTCCTGGATTCGTCAATGATGACGCAGTTCAAAAATAAACCCTTTTTTGATATTATAAAAAATTATTTCATATATAATTTTGAAACTTACATGTCCTTATCAATCTTCGAATCGATTTATAGTACTTCGGTTCTCTTCTCTTCAAATCACTATATTTTCTAAGACACTGTCGTCTTGTTCTTTTAATTTTTGAAATACGATGCATTCTTCTCAGCATCTCGTATATAATTTTGTCTCTGCATTCCTGTCTCACTCCCCTCACACCACCAATCCGTTTAGGGAAATATTTATCTATGGCATAAACTAATATCACCAATTCTCCAGCACCAAAAGGTTCAGGACGCGACATGTTAGACGATGACGTGATTAATCGTTATGTCAATCATTAGCGCATTGATATAGATATGTATCCCCGAAAAATAGAAAAAAATATAATGTATATGTAGATTAATGTATTTTATGAAGGTTTGTAAATATCGATGTTTATAGTTATTACAAATGATATTTGGTTTCTATACATTTTCTTTGTTTCAGATGTGTTGATATGTATTAAAATTTACTTTGGTTTACAATTGTTATTTTGTTTCTAAACATTTTCTTTGTTTCAGATGTGTTTATATGTATTAAAATTTATTTTGGTTTACAATTTTTATTTTGTTTCTAAACATTTAATTTTTTTAAGATGTGTTTACATGTATTAAAATGTACTTTGGTTTACAATTGTTATTTTTTTATAAACATTTTCTTTGTTTCATATGTGTTTATATGTATTAAAATTTATTTTGGTTTACAATTGTTATTTTGTTTCTAAACATTTTCTTTTTTTTCAGATGTGTTTATATGTATTACAAGTTACTTTGGTTTACAATTGTTAATATATAATGTTTAAAGATTGTAATTTTGTAATAAAATAATTTATTTTGCCATTATTTTCTATATGCCACTACAGGGAGTGCAGAATTATTAAGCAAATAAGTATTTTGACCACATCATCCTCTTTATGCATGTTGTCTTACTCCAAGCTGTATAGGCTTGAAAGCCTACTACCAATTAAGCATATTAGGTGATGTGCATCTCTGTAATGAGAAGGGGTGTGGTCTAATGACATCAACACCCTATATCAGGTGTGCATAATTATTAGGCAACTTCCTTTCCTTTGGCAAAATGGGTCAAAAGAAGGACTTGACAGGCTCAGAAAAGTCAAAAATAGTGAGATATCTTGCAGAGGGATGCAGCACTCTTAAAATTGCAAAGCTTCTGAAGCGTGATCATCAAACAATCAAGCTTTTCATTCAAAATAGTCAACAGGGTCGCAAGAAGCGTGTGGAAAAACCAAGGCGCAAAATAACTGCCCATGAACTGAGAAAAGTCAAGCGTGCAGCTGCCAAAATGCCACTTGCCACCAGTTTGGCCATATTTCAGAGCTGCAACATCACTGGAGTGCCCAAAAGCACAAGGTGTGCAATACTCAGAGACATGGCCAAGGTAAGAAAGGCTGAAAGACAACCACCACTGAACAAGACACACAAGCTGAAACGTCAAGACTGGGCCAAGAAATATCTCAAGACTGATTTTTCTAAGGTTTTATGGACTGATGAAATGAGAGTGAGTCTTGATGGGCCAGATGGATGGGCCCGTGGCTGGATTGGTAAAGGGCAGAGAGCTCCAGTCCGACTCAGACGCCAGCAAGGTGGAGGTGGAGTACTGGTTTGGGCTGGTATCATCAAAGATGAGCTTGTGGGGCCTTTTCGGGTTGAGGATGGAGTCAAGCTCAACTCCCAGTCCTACTGCCAGTTTCTGGAAGACACCTTCTTCAAGCAGTGGTACAGGAAGAAGTCTGCATCCTTCAAGAAAAACATGATTTTCATGCAGGACAATGCTCCATCACATGCGTCCAAGTACTCCACAGCGTGGCTGGCAAGAAAGGGTATAAAAGAAGAAAATCTAATGACATGGCCTCCTTGTTCACCTGATCTGAACCCCATTGAGAACCTGTGGTCCATCATCAAATGTGAGATTTACAAGGAGGGAAAACAGTACACCTCTCTGAACAGTGTCTGGGAGGCTGTGGTTGCTGCTGTACGCAATGTTGATGGTGAACAGATCAAAACACTGACAGAATCCATGGATGGCAGGCTTTTGAGTGTCCTTCCAAAGAAAGGTGGCTATATTGGTCACTGATTTGTTTTTGTTTTGTTTTTGAATGTCAGAAATGTATATTTGTGAATGTTGAGATGTTATATTGGTTTCACTGGTAAAAATAAATAATTGAAATGGGTATATATTTGTTTTTTGTTAAGTTGCCTAATAATTATGCACAGTAATAGTCACCTGCACACACAGATATCCCCCTAAAATAGCTATAACTAAAAACAAACTAAAAACTACTTCCAAAACTATTCAGCTTTGATATTAATGAGTTTTTTGGGTTCATTGAGAACATGGTTGTTGTTCAATAATAAAATTAATCCTCAAAAATACAACTTGCCTAATAATTCTGCACTCCCTGTATTCTTTTAACAAATCTTGAATGGAAAAATATATTATAAAGGATAAGAAAATAAGTGTTAAGAGTAAGCCCTTAAGGTATTTATTTGAATATGGGAAAACCTAGTAGCTGTTAAAAATTGAGGTTAGAATAAAACAAATCAAATTAGCAAGTATTTTTTAACTCAAAAATCCTATCTGATAACATAAAGCACTGTTGAATATACTGTCGCTTGTTACAGCTACAATTCAATGACACAATACAATGAATTAGCATCAGCTATGGAGGGATAACATTACATGAATCACATTATGTAAAAGAGTGAGAGCAGCTGTAGACACTAGTGTGATGTCACAAAGACAATGTATTACCTATAATATATTGTCTGTAATAACTTTGATCATAAACTTTATTTATTTGAAACCTTTGATAATTGAAGAGCAACAACTGTTATGTATTTAACTGTTTATCATGAGTGATTTTTAATAACCTTAATTCTTAAAAAAAAATGGAGACAAGTTAATAAAGAAAGTTTTTTATTGATCAACTGAAACTTTAATCTTCAAAATATTGTTCTGAAACCATGTCCCTTGTTGCATTTCCACGCCTATTAGCTTGTTCTACACATATTTCTTCTGGTAAATAATCAGCATCTATTGGATCTTCATCTTCTAATGGACAGCCTCTTTTAATTGCAATATTGTGCAGTATGCAGCAAACCAATATAATTTTTGCAACTTTCTCTGGTGCATACTGCATAGCACCACCAGAACGATCAAGACATCGAAACCGCATTTTCAAAAGACCGAAAGTCCTCTCAATAATCCCCCTGGTAGATCGGTGAGCTTCATTGAAACGTACTTGACTTCTGGTCTCTGGGTTGTTATAGGGAGTCAACAGCCATTCTCTACATGAGTACCCTCCATAAAGATTCAGAACTATACAATACAAATTTAAACTATACAGATTACAGTCGACAAATTGGGCGCAATTTTTGTACATTGAAATGAGAGACAAATTAGACGCCAGTTATGCTTACCTAGAAGCCATCCGTCAGGCATATTTCCGTCCTCGAACTTCCGGTATAACCCAGTCTGCCTTAAGATGTAAGAATCATGACAGGAGCCAGGAAAGTTAGAACGGACACTGATAATCCTCATGTTGGGGTCACAGACCATCTGGACATTCAAGGAATGGAAATGCTTTCTATTCCTATAGATCTCCTCACGAGCTTGAAGTGGTCTTACAGCAACATGGGTACAGTCTATGGCACCTAGGACATTGGGCATCCCAGCCATCCTATAGAAATTTGACTTGATAGATTGCCATTCTTCAGGGGTAGATGGCAAACAAACATATCGATGAAAAATAACCATCATAGCCCCTATTACTTTGGATAAATGGCGTGAAAAAGCAGATTGACTCATTCCAATAATGACGCTAGAAACTGCCTGAAAGGAGCCTGTTGCAAAAAAATGCAATGCAGCTAATAGTTTCAGAAGTCCCGGAATAGCTTGTGAACGAGCAGTCATCGGCTCCAAATGATCTTCAATCTCTCGATACAGGTGTAATATCGATTCACGATCAAGCCGGAATCTTTGTATGATCTCTCGGTCAGAAAGGCCGTGCAAACCAACCCGTGGAAGGAATACACGGGGGACACGAACTCTCCTTCTTCTAACGATACGATTAGCTACATTTCCAGTATTCTGTCTTCTAGCCCGGATTTGCATCAAACGGAGAATAAACAAAAACAGAATTCTCTCCATAGCTGCTGAAATGAACAATGTAAGTACAATGCTGATATTACTGCCTTTTATATATGTATAGACTGGCGTCTAGAGTGGCTTTCCTATTGTTTTGTACCTTGCCCGCCACCTAAAAGGTGGCGAGGCAAAAATAACGAGGTGGGGGCGGAGATTGACGCGAGCGGACAAATAGATTTTTTAGTACATTCGTTTTTGGCGAGTTGGTGGTCAAATGTGTCTAATTACAGTAAAAAATGGAGAGGTAGCGAGGTTTGGCGGATAAGTACGCTCGCAATTTTAAAGATGCGAGTTTTAACATAATTGACGGCTTTGTACGTATCAGTTTGCAAGTTTTGACGCAAGATTTGTTGCGGGTAGCTCGCTGACTGCTTAGTACATGGAGCCCTTAATGTATAGACAATAAACACACATTTATATTTATTGTAGGCAAATCTGTTCATTACTCATTTTTCTTATTTTCCTCTTTTAAATTAGGCATTTTTTAAAATAACATATTATTACTATTATTAACATTCTTTTGTGCTTCCTACTGAATGCACAATTCAAACTTTCCTATAGAGACAGAAATTGCACAGAATACAAATTGTTCTCTATATGGCTGATGTTGTAATTGACCTGCACATGTGACCTACCTTTGTAGAAACGTACAAATCCAATAGCTACCATTGATCAGTTGTCAACACATTGTGTATGGAAAAATCTAGAAATAATTCATCATTTGTATCGTCTTCTTCCACATCTTGCAGATCTGCTTCTTTTTGTTATACTGTAATTATTTTGTTATACTGTATCTATTTTGTCCTAGTTTCTCATAATTGCTACCAAGCAAGAGGTTGTCCTGATAACAAGACATTTTCTTAAAGGGACACAAAACAAGCATTTTAAAACCAAATAATTATGTATGTTACCCACACTTCTAATAAAGGGCACACAAGGGAACCTGCACACCTGAATTTAGGATTGGACAAACTGGTGCTTGTGTAGCCCCGCCCCCTGCTTATAAGGCCCCTGCTTCTTTACAAGTAGTTTAAGGCCTGAAACAGATCAGCAAGGGCTGCAAAGCTATATAAACAGCTTTATATATTGAGCCCAATTTATTTACATCCAATTTTGGTGCCTGTTGTTTATTTGCTTAGTGCCACTGTAGTACTTTAGTTCTGATATACAATTACTTGTGCAAAATGCTTTTATAGACTTATTCCCATTATCTTGAGGTTACTCCTTCTGCAGTGATAAGTCCCTCAGATGCAATTATTTTATACAATTATGATTTTTTATAATATGACACTTTGGACTAGATAATTGCAACCTCATACAAAGTAACATAGTGCTGCCCAATCCTTGCCAACTATAAATTGTATGTTCAATTCATTACATATCGTTTAGTCACACTTCTTCATTATCACTCCTTAGTATATCCTTGTTTATACCACCACTCTGTCCAAGAGTATCATTATACAGATTATGTGTTAGGTTAGAAATTCAGCTAAAAAATGCTAGCGATATTGTGCATCAATATCTCTTAAACTCAATTAATACTCCTAATGTTTGCGCTTATATTACAAGTCCAAAGCAATTTTTTATATCTCGAGCAATAGTCTAATTTGTGCTAACATCTGTATGTCAGATAGCATCGATCCCCCACAGAAGGAAGTGCAGTATAATTGAGGTAAGTTATTTTGCACAAGATCGAGTGCAAAATAACGCACCCTGTGTTATGGAATTGTCTTCACTTGTAATCTTTCCATATGATACATAAAAAATAAGAATTTTTACACATTAAAAAAAAAGAAGAAAATAACATCAACTAGTGAACAAGTATAAGTAGTTTCCAAATGCCAGTGAGATAGCACTTTTTTATTTTATTTACTTTGTAGCATAATTTACTTAATAGTAATAGGAATCTTGATTTATATATTTTAATTTACTTTTGTGTCTGGTTAAAACTTTTTCTTTATTTTAATTTTTTTTTAAATTACCAATGAAGAATATGACAGCTGATCTTAGATGTAATTCCACTGTGTATTTTACTGCCTCAAGGACTAGTGAAGAATAGATATATCTTGTGAAGCTAGTAAAGGCTCATATCACCTCCCTTGTGACTTATTTCAAACCACATTATGGGGAAATGGTGATATATCAAAAGCAGAAAAAAATGAAATATAACCATGAAATGTTGCTGCAGATTTCTGGAGTTTAATAAAAAGATTTCTAGAATATCCCCCCTAGACATCCAAAGTTGTAGAAATATATTCCTCGTGGCCATTTGAGTAAAACAAGTAATCCATAGTTCAGATCAAAATAACTCTGATTGTATAAAAGTTTTGAGAGTTCTGAATTTCAGGTACAGTGTTTATCTACTTAAATCCAAATATGACTTTATTTATCATAAATTAAAGTCACTGGACTAATGGTCTATATTTCTATATTGGTTTCATATGGGTTATCCAGTATTCCAATGGGAGACTTATACAAATACATTTTTTCAGTAAATTAATTTTTACTTGTATTGCTTTATTAATCAGACAATGCATTGCTTACACATTCTATACTGTAATGTGACCCATGGTACTGCAACAGCGCCAGAGACATTATAGAAAATGTGCTCTTTACAACTGGAATAAAAATGCTAACGTATTTTTTTAACAAATGTAGGTACAAAAGATCTGAAGCTATTGCACAAGTTTGAGCATTTAAAAAACAAATATCGCAACAAGCAAAATTTTAAAATGCATTTGCTAATTGTACAGTGTATCTCATGGTAAGCACCAACTTTAAATGTTCTGTAGAAAATCATTAGATTCGTTTTTCTAAAGATCAACCCTATAATAAGACAACACAGTGGCGTAGCGTGGGGGGGGCAACAGGGGCGGTTGCCCCGGGTGCATAATTCTGAGGGGCGCTTCCAGCCTCAACTTAGCAAAAGGAAGAAGGGAGGCTAAAAATTCTGACAGGCCCCCAGCTCTGTTCTGCGACCCGTCAGGAATCTGGTGATGCCGTGACTAAGGTAAGGTGTCAGGACCAGACTTACTTATAGCCCTGTTTTTGCCTGATACTAGCAACACGCAAAATGCAGCTTAATTATGGTTCTATTATTACCAAACAAGTAAGTTCCCTTCCAACAAAGGACCCAGAGCCAGAATGCCATGCATTGCCTGGGGCACTTTTTAAGGATCTCTAAGCAGAGGTGGGGGGAGGAATCCTTAAAAAGTGCAATAAATTTCTTTCAAACCCGTGGCACTGGTGGCAGCATGGCTGGGCTCTGCCTTTCTGTTAACCCCAGTTACCTAGTTAGTGGGATAGTGGGGTGATCAGAGACCATACTTTCATGTTTGACCGGATTCTGATTAAAACTTACGCCATCTTGTCCTTGCACAAAAATAGTATATTTGTGACAGTTGACAAAAATGAGACCTTGTTTCCTGTATTTGATTTTTCCCCTCCATGATCTTCCTAGGGCAGAAGTAGATTTAGGGATTTGTGTGCTGTCTGGCACCAGGATTGTGCTGCTCACCAGGCATTTCACTGTGTTTGTCTCCTATCAAAGAAGTCCTATGAATTCACAATCTTGAATCTATTTCTTGCTGGACTCCTGAGGTGTGGACTTTTACCGATTTTTGGGTTTGGGTGCTCATTGCCTTTTTTATTTACATTAAACCCACCCTTACTGCATTTAAAGTAAAAAAAAAAATAACTATAATTTGTGTTAGTAAATAAATTTAACAGCACCCCCCTAAATACCATACGCCCTCCCCCCATATATGTATGTAATGCTGGGTTGTCTGTCCCATGCCCCTTTTATATTGATTACTTACAATTGCTATATTTATTAAGGTAGAATATATACCCCACTTTTATATGTCATTGGCACCCAAAAGACAGTCTGCCCAGCAGGGCCAACCTTATGTAACAGCTGCCAGCCTGTGTGTCCCCTTTTCCTCTTTTTAACGACTTACCAAAAACCTATTGCACCACATATACAATATGCGTTGCTGCAATGTGGGGGTGGGTGCACCCTGTGGTCTGCAGTATTTGTACCATGAAGTTTTACAGATCAGGACATGTCACCACCAGATGGGGGTTAAGGGGGCTTTCCCCCATGTGTAAAACAAGAATAAATCTTAAAATTTAATATTGTATATATTTGCCCAGCTCTGGAGAGCTGCAGACAGGGTTTGATCACAGGGGGATAGCACATAATGCTTGCAGGCTTCACCCACTGCCTCTTGTATTGCCAACATATTATTTTCATGGCTTTGTTTGTGAGGCGCTACTGATTAGCAGCTGCTTATGACAAGGGACATATTTTGGGGATATGGGTATCATCAGCAATAACTGTTAGTTATCCAGTAAAGATGGTTAAGGGAGCATTTTGTGGGAGAGGAGACAGTGTCCCTTGCTTTATGTGATCTACCAGGCTTGGGTCTTTGCTTGGTTTGTCCCAAATGTAAGAAGAAGCAGCATATCTAAAATGGGGTTGGGGGGGCGCAATACTTGCCTTGCCCTGGGCACTGATAACCCACGCTACGCCACTGAGACAACAGTTAACATTTCAGTCACAAACCATTCTTTAAAAGCTTTGATTTTGTGAAAAAGAATGACAATTATTTACAGAGAATTCCTTACTAACCACAATGTTCCTAACCCGCAGAGAGCTCAGATTTTTGTTCTGCAAAGTTTAGCAGACATAAAAAAAAAAATAGTAACAGTAATAGTAATAAGTTGAAGAATTTTGAAAGGTGGTAGCATTTTACAAACATTTTCAATTTTTACAAATACATTTTTTTATTTTAAAAAATAGCTTCAAATAATATGTGAGAGATGGGTCAAGCAGAAATAGTATAGCCTAATTAAATAAAATGCGCCTGGAGGTGTTTCTTTGCCATAAATACAATGTGAAGAAAATACATCAATTTACTATACAAGAGTGCACTAAAAGTGTAATTTATGAAACATAAAATAAGAATGAATCCAAAAAAAGTAATTGAAATAAAGTGAATAGGGCCAAAACTGAGATTAAACCATGCACATAGCACATAGCATAGACAATAAAGATAACGTAGCATTTACAGTTAATAGATAAGTGATACAGAGATTAATTTAAATAAACATATCAAATGATTTATCTACAAACATCTTCAAAGACTTCAATGGGGATTTTCTGTTGAAATTTTTATTTGAGTTTTTCTAAAGGATTGTGATCAACCCACCAGTGTTGGAAAGGGAAGGAATTCAGATTATACATTATTGTATCCTCTGTGGTAAGAATGTTTCATCATCATCATTATAATCATCATCATAGACATTTACTAACAAGCACTTTGCTTGATTATTTCTTTTTGTAACAACGGGGTTGATCCCAAACTTGCCTTATTGGGTAGATAATGATTTCTGAACTTTGTCTGGTAATGTCAATGTGTTTTTGCATTGATCAAAATCCTTAAATGCTTCTACCATTCTACCAATATTTAAGGGATTTGAACACTGGCATTACAGGTGTATTGGGCATGCATGTTTGTTGGATTTTTATTAGTGTGAACTTTAATTGATCTAGCAGGGAGAATTTGTATTTTTGGCGACATTGTTTCTTAATGTCATCCAATATGGCGGTTCCAATTTAATATTTTGTGTGGGTACTCATTAAAAATGTAATAAGTTTTGTTTTTAGATAATCAAGTACTTTTAGCTGTACAAATTGACCCAGTAAACAAGTCTTTAAGTATCAAGATTTTGGTTTGTGTTTATCTGAACAGGACTGGCACATGTAAAGTGTAAGACCATTTTTTACCAAAAGAAAAGTGAAAAAGAGTGGCCAATAAACAACGAAAATAGCTGACTGGGATTGTGTCAACATTGAAAAGGGCTAATCTGCAGCTGTTAACATGTTGATAATAATCAAACATGTTGATAATTATTGTGATCAAACCAGGGGTCAAATCCTACAAAAAAAGTGTGGGAGATCTCCAAGTCTTCCCTCCCCTCACAATTAATATTGTTTTATAAACACACTTACATACACACACACACACTCTATGTATATGTATATAATCTATACACTCTGTATATCAAAGCAAATTAAAACTGATGAAGTTCTGAATGGTTGCTTTTGGGCCTGAGGATGGACATCCGTAGTTATATTTTTACATGGCAGGGATGACATTTTTATTTGTAATTTAGGATTAAATTGATACTGAATGCTGAGAAGCCAGACACACACTTTTTAGAACACATAAAGGGGCATTTGTATATAGATGATGTTAAATAATACTAAAAGCTAAAAGCCTTAGAAAAATGTTAGCAGGTTACTCCCTGGGTCTCAGGATGTGTAAGGCTCTGTAATGTAAACATCTTATGATCTGATAAGGTTTGTGTGTGCACTCTGCAGTAAACAAAACAATGATAATGTGATTTAAAGTAAAATTATGATCACAAGGCAACATTTTCTTTTACAAGTAACACATATTCCAAGTAAATGTGAAGCAAGTAACACTGGCAGAGGAAGCAGGAATCCCTCTGATGCATTGGAAGTTCTCTGCAGACCATGGGGGATATCTATCAAGCCGTCAACCACAAATACGCTGGAATTCCACATCGTAATTGTTGCGAGATTGATCCGACCTAATTATCAAAGCCTACAGACCGGCACAAGTTGAAATCTGTGACGTAACATACGATCCACCGGTCTCAATCCGACGCAGATTGTTGCTTACGTCATTACAGATGTTCCGAATACACATTCGACTCTGACACTTTTTCACAGTTAGTAATTTTAACAGATACGCTCGTGGCTATTCCGACACAGCGTACCTGGTTTTCAATCCGCCACTCTGGAGGTGGCGGATGCCATAGATATCAATGGGAATCTGAAAGCAGCGAAAGGTTATGTTCGATGCTGCAAGACAAATATATATAACCCATTGATTTCTATGGTTGAAAACAAGTAACGTTTAGAGCTAACACCCTAACATAAACCCTGTGTCTAAACACCCCTAATCTGCCACCCCCGACATCCCTGCAACCTAAATAAAATGTATTAACCCCTATTTCGCCGCTCCCCGACCCCGCCGCAATCTAAATAAAGTTATTAACCCCTATCCCACTGCTCCCCAACACCGCCGCCACTAAATAAATGTATTAACCCCTAAACCTCTGGTATCCGACATCACTACCACTAACTAAACCTATTAACCCCTAAACCATCAGTCCCCCACATCGCCAAAAACTAAATTACGCTATTAACCCCTAAACCTAACAACACCCTTACTTTAAATTAAAATTACAACATCCCTATCTTAATATATATTAAAACTTACCTGTAGAATTAAAATAAACTATTTTAAACTATTAATTAACCTACCCTAACTATTATACTACAATTAAATTAAAATACCAATTAAATAAACTAAATTACATATTAAAGAAAACTAACCCTACTGAAATTATTTAAATATACTATTAAACATTATTAAAAGTACTAAATTACAGAAAACAAACAAACACTAAGTTACAAAAAACAAACACTAAATTACGAAAAATAAAAAACCAAATTATCAAAAATAAAAAAGAATTACACCTAAACTAATAGTCCTATCAAAATAAAAAAGCCCCCCCCCCAAATAAAAAAACCTAGCCTACAATAAACTACCAATGGCCTTTAAAAGGGCCTTTTGTGGGGCATTGCCCCAAAGATATCAGCTCTTTTATCTGTAAAAAAAAAAATACAAACACCCCCCAACAGTTAAATCCACCACCCAAGCAAACAACCTCCCCAAATAAAAAAAAAACTATCTAAAATAACCTAAGCTCCCCATTGCCCTGAAAAGGGCATTTGTATGGGCAATGCCCTTAAAAGGGCATTTAGCTCTTTTACATGCCCAGACCCTAATCTAAAAATAAAACCCACCCAAAAAACCCTTAAATAAACCTAACACTAACACCCGACAATCCACTTACAGTTATTGAAGTCCCTCTTTAAGGATCCATCCAGCCGGCAAGAAGTCTTCATCCAGGCAGCCTCTTCGATCTTCATCCAGGCGGCGAAGTCCTCATACAGGCAGAAAGAAGTCTTCATCCAGATAGCATCTTCTATCTTCATCCATCCGGCGTGGAGTGGGTCCATCCTGAAGACATCCGGTACGGAGCATCCTCTTCATACGGTCGCCGCCATAACTGGAACTTCAATTCAAGTGACACCATCCAAGATGGCGTCCCTTGCATTCATATTGGCTGAAAGATTTCAATCAGCCAATAGAATGAGAGCTCAATCCTATTGACTGATTGGAACAGCCAATAGGATAAGAGCTGCTCAAATCCTATTGGCTTATTTGAACAGCCAATATGATTTTAGCAGCTCTAATCCTATTGGCTGATCGAAATCTTTCAGCCAATAGGAATGCAAGGAACGCCATCTTGAATGGCGTCACTTGCATTGAAGTTCCAGTTTACGGCGGCGACCGTATGAAGAGGATGCTTCACGCCAGATGTCTTCAGGATGGACCCGCCGGATGGATGAAGATAGAAGATGCCGCCTGGATGAGGACTTCGCCGGCTGGATGAAGATGGAAGAGACCGCCCAGATGAAGACTTCTTGCCGCCTGGATGAAGACTTCGCCAGCTGGATGAAGATCGAAGAGGCTGCCTGGATGAAGACTTCTTGGTGGCTGTATGGATCCTTCAAGCGGCACTTCAATAACTGTAAGTGGATCATCGGGGGTTTGTTTTAGGTTTATTTAAGGTTTTTTTGGGTGGGTTTTATTTTAAGATTAGGGTCTGGGCATGCTAAAGAGCTAAATTTATTTTTAAGGGCAATGGGGAACTTAGGTTATTTTAGATAGGTTTTTTATTTGCGGGGTTGGTTGGTTGGGTGGTGGGTTTAACTGTTGGGGGGGTGTTTGTATTTTTTTTACAGGTAAAAGAGCTGATTTCTTTGGGGCAATGCCCCACAAAAGGCCCTTTTAAGGGCCATTGGTAGTTTATTAGGCTAGGGTTTTTTTTATTTTGGGGGGGGCTTTTTATTTTGATAGGGCTATTAGATTATGTGTAATTCTTTTTTATTTTTAATAATTTGTTTTTTTATTTTTCAGAATTTAGTGTGGATTTTTTTGTAACTTAGTGTGTTTTTTTCTGTAATTTAGTACTTGTAATAATGTTTAATAGTAAATTTAAATCATTTGAGTAGGGTTAGGTTTCTTTAATATGTAATTTAATTTATTTAATTGGTATTTTAATTTTAATGTAGGATAATAGTTATGGTAGGTTAATTAATAGTTTAAAATTGTTTATTTTAATTCTACAGGTAAGTTTTAATTTATATTAAGATTGGGATGTTGTTTTTAATTTAAAGTTAGGGGGTTGTTAGGTTTAGGGGTAAATAGCTTAATTTAGTTTTTGGCAATGTGGGGGGCTGACTGTTTAGGGGTTAATAGGTTTAGTTAGTGGTAGTTATGTGGGAGGCCAGAGGTTTAGGGGTTAATACGTTTATTTAGTGGCGGCGGTGTCGGGGAGCAGCGGGATAGTGGTTAATAACTTTATTTAGGTTGCGGCGATGTCGGGGGTTAAACATTTTAGTATAGTGGCGGCGTTTATTGACAGGGTACAAATAAAGTTGGGAAAAAGCCTAATAGACGCAAGATCAATGACTGCTAGTTAACAACAGTCCGATGCTCATCGCCCCGTACTTGGTGCACGTCTTTTTGCCGGCTTTTTTTAAAAATAAGGAGAGTGTATTGAAATACGCGGCCACAATGTTAGGGGATGTTAGGAGAGCGTATTGATGCGAATGCAACATAGTTGACGGCTTGATATAGACATCCCCCCATGGCTTTTGCTGTTGGATGCGAAAAATGTCAGAAAAGACCTACTAGAACAGCTGAACTTTATTTGTGGTTAATTAGAGGCACTTTAAATGATGGCAGGTGTGTACTGACTCCTATTTTTTTTTCAAAAGCTTTATTTGAAAGTAGAATGATACAATACAGTTTAAACCAACTGAACATAAATCAAGAAAACAAAAATCATAAAACAATACAATCAAAATTATATAAGGTCGTCACTCAGTTGTCACATATGTTAGTTACATGAAAATTATAAATATTCAAATGTGCTGCTTCTGGGTCATCCTCTATAGTCCAATTTTGCCTGCATCCCATACGTATTACTTTATACTTAATGTTTATGCCTTCAAGGTATCCGCTTAGCTTACTTATCATTAATCCCCTATGTCTCATTATTTTATGGTGTCTTCCATAGCCTAGGTATCAGCTGCTTAGCTCCACTAATCATTATATACAATAAGGCAAGTCTATAGTGACACGTAAGTTTTGGTGGTTTATTGAATATGAATATCTTTGGGTCTAAATCTAAGTTCTGTGCTACTACTATTGATATTTCTTTACTCACAGCTTCCCAATATTTAACAACATGTGGGCAGCTCCACCATACATGTGCCAGTGTACCATCTTGCCTGCATCCCCTCCAGCACAATTTGCTAATGTGTGGGAACATTTTACTTAACCTCTCTGGATATAAATACCATCTGGTTAGTAGTTACATGTTGGTTTCTGTGATGCTCATCGAGGAGGGTGATTTCCCTATATGTTTAAATATAATTTGCAACTCTTTGGGGGTATTGTGATGTTGAGTTCCTTTTCCCAGACTTTAGTGAATTTTGGTAGGGGTTATGAGTGGAGTTCTAACAATATTCTATAAGATAGAGATAAGCCCTTTTTAGAGGGTCCCGGGGAATGACAATAAATCTTGAAAGGCAGTAGTGGTCTCGTTAGGTCTTGTTTATTCATGTTGCTTTGTATAAAGTGAGCCATTTGGAAAAATATGTACCAATTCTGCAATATAAATGGGATTTTATCCCTAATCTCTGACTCTGGTAATATTTTCCCGTTATTCAGTATCGCATATACTGGAATATATGCATGAATGTTTGCTGTAGTGGGTTTGTGTTTTGTCTGTAATGCTTGGATGTCTGGGTTGAACAAGAGTGGTGTTAATGGAGAAGGTACACTAGATATCTCCTTTTCCCTCTGAGTAGTTTGTCCCATGTATTAAGGGTTTCTAGAGTGATGTTCGAGGTTAGAGGAGAGAGTTGACATTTCATTTTATGAATCCAGCAGGTACTACTTAGACTCAGACATTCTGTTAAAGTATGTTCTAGTCCCACTAATTCTTTATTCTTTATGATCTATATGTTTACTCCAGTCTATTATTCTTGTAAGAAGGACTGCTATCCTGTAATAACAGAGATTTGGTACCCCTAGGCCACCATTATCTCGATCCCGGAACATATGAAGTTTTGCTAATCTGGGCTGCTTATTATGCCATATAAACCCAAAGGATAGGTTTTGTAAAGATTTGATATATGTCTCTGGAACCTGTATGGGTAACGTTTGGAAGAGGTAGAGGATTTTGGGTAGCATGGTCATTTTAACGGCGTGAATTTGTCCGAGCCAAGAGAAAGGTTTCGGGCTCCAGTTCTGGAAATCCGTCTGTAGGTCTTTAAGTAATTTTTGATAATTTAGTGTGAATAATTCTTGTGAGGTTTTCGCTATCTGGATCCCTAAGTATTTGATGGAATTCTGCTGGATGGAAAAATGATATGTGTTTTTAATCTGTCGGAGTTCACACTCTGGTATTGCTATGCTTAAGAGTTCTGATTTAGTGGTGTTAATTTTATAATATGACAGAGAACCATACAGGTCACATTCAATTTTAAGGGCTTCTAGGGAGCTTATTGGGGATGTTAGCATTAGTAGTACATCATCCGCATAAAGGGACATTTTATATTGCTTGGTGCCTATCTCCCATCCTTGTATGTCAGCATTTTGCCTTATCCTAGATGCTAATATTTCTATGGCTAGAACGAAGAGGATCGGGGACAAGGGGCATCCCTGTCGTGTGCCATTGGAAATAGCTATTTTATCTGATAGTGAGTCATTAAGTATTATGCGTGCTGTAGGGTTGGAATATAATGCCAATATTCTGTCAATCGTTATGTTTCCAAACCCTAACCTATCAAGAGTAGCTTTTAGAAAAGACCAGGTCAAAGGGTTTTTCAGCATCTATTGCCAGCAGGGCAGTTGGTATTTTACGTGTTTGCGCAAAGTCTAGTAAATTAGGTACCTTAAGGGTGTTGTCCCAGGCTTCCCGGTTTGGTACAAAGCTAACTTGGTTAAAGTGAATTAGTTGTGGTAGTATTCTATTAATGCGTGTTGCAATAATTCTAGCGTATATTTTAATGTTGACATTTAATAGTGAAATTGGTCTGAAATTTGGAGGTGTGTCAGGGGGCTTTCCCGGCTTTGGTAAAACCGAGATTTGGGCTTCCAGCTTCGTGTGGGGAAATTGCGTCTGGTTGTCAATTTTATTGAAGATTGTTTTTAAGTGGGGTATCAATATGTGTTTTTTTATAATATTTTTACTGTAAAACCGTCCAGTCCAGGACTTTTACCAGTGTTCATTAGGGTGATGGCTATCTTAATATCAGACTCTGAGATGGGGCTCTCTATTTAATTGTTTTGTTCCTTAGTTAGTTTGATTTAGATTCACGGTCTCAATCCAATGGGTGTAATGGGTAATGTTCTTTGTTTTTGATATCATACAGATCTTTGTAATAAGCTTCAAATTGGTGCATTATGTCTGGGGTAGTGTGTACTAGCGTATTGGTCTTTGTTTTAATACTATGTATGAAGGTTTTAAGTTTTTTTAGCTTCAATGACCGTGCTAACATTTTTCCTGCTCTATTGCTTTCTAAGTGAAATTTTTGTTTGGTACGTTGAACTATCAGATTATGCTCTCTAAGCAATAGGTCTTGCAGCTCTTTTCTGGTCTTGTGTAATTTTAGGTACAGTTGTTGGTCCTTGGGGTTCTGTTTGTGTTTAAATTCTGCGGTTGCTAGGGATTGGGATAGGGTTATATATTGGTGTCTGGCTTTCTTGTTAATTTGTGATTTTGTCTTGATGAATTCCCCCCTCATAAAGCATTTATGTGCTTCCCATACCGTGCAAGGGTCACATTCTTCTAAAGAATTAAAGGTGAAGTATTCAGTTAGGGCTTTTGCGGCCTGTTCTAATAGGATGGGCGATTCTAACAGGGTATCATCTAGTTTCCAGATATAGGGGTGTATTAGGCCATTTGAATTGTGTAATTATCGCTGAATGATCAGACCAACTGGTGTGAGAGATTCTGGTTGTCTGCGTAAGCAATAAGCCATTTGCATTTGCGATTAAAAAGTCAAGCCTGCTGTATGTATGGTGCGGGTGAGAAAAGAAGGTATAGTCCCTTCTATTTGTGTGCATAAATCTCCAGATATCATGAAGATTACAGTCCCTCATCATCTTTCCTAAATACCTAATGGTTTTAATTGGGGTATTTTTACTCGGATTTGAGGTATCCATTGGAGGATTTAGCTGTAAATTAAAGGATTTCCTGAAGAGCTGTAATTGTTTGGTATTTGGCGCATATAGGTTAACTAGTGTTGTCCGGATGCCATACAATAAGCCAAACACTCCCAGAAACCTACCCTCCTGATCTGTGTTTGTTTGTATATGTTTGAACGGAATGTCTTTATGTAGTAATATGCTAACCCCACTTTTTTTTGATGTGGCCGAGCTGTGATAATGTTGGGTGTAATGGTTCCCTAAATATTTTGGTTCTTTTGATTTTAGGAAGTGTGTCTCCTGTAGAAACAGAATGTTCACCTTCATCTTTGATAAATCAAGCAGTGCCATGGCTCTTTTCTGTGCGGAATTTAGGACCTTTGCGTTTTAGGATATAAGAACAATTTAATCTCCTCCGTAGCCCCCTCGAGTGCGCTATGAATAACAAGGTGCATCATACACTATGTGGAAAAGCACAGATGCCCCTTCGTGTCTGTTATATTAGGCCAAAATCTTCATGGGTGGGATCATTAGATGTCTCCTGTTTGCGATATCCTTAGGGTCATGTTTGACTGTTTTTTGGTGTCAGCGTAGAAATTTCTAAGGCAAAATTTCTGGAGCTGGTATTCGGCGCTCCGGTGTTATGCAGCCATCTTAGCCGCGGCAAGCTCCGCCCTCTGTACTGACTCCTATTTAACATGATTTTGAATGTGATTGCTTAATTCTGAACACAGCTACATCCCCAGTTATATGCAACCACATTATTTTAGTTTCTTTTGTTTACTTACCTCCACCTTAAATATTTCAGTTTGTTTTTCAATTGAGTTGTACAGTTTATAGGTCACATTAAAGGTGGAAAAAGTTCTGAAATGATTTATCTTTGTCTCATTTTTTTTACATCACAGAAACTTAACATTTTAACAGGGGTGTGTAGACTTTTTATATCCACTATATATACCTACACTATAATTGCATTTTGCCATCGCCAGTTGCGCACGTATCCTGAATGTAATGTTGGCAGCGTGGGTCATCCAACAGAATGTTGGCTGTGCGCGCAGTCAAAAGAATTTTCCTGGATGCAGCAAAGCTGCATCCAGGTGGATTCTGAAAATGGCAGGGTTTCAGAAACCACCGGGATGCAGCGAAGGCAAATGAAGCATTCAAAAAAAGAAAGTAACTGCCCGCAATAAGTATATATATAAAAAAAACTATCCGCCCGTACTAAGTATTAAGAAAAAAATAAACTAACCGCCCTCACAAAGTATTAAGAAAAAAAACTTTTACTACCTAATAAAATTATTAACCCCTAAATCCGCAAACCCCAACATCGCAAACTACCTAATACATCTATTAACCCCTAATCCGCCAACCCCCCACAACGCATTAAACCTAATTTACCTATTAACACCTACACCCCCAACCCCCACAACGCAAAACACGAATTTAATGACTAAGCTCCCTAACCTTACACCCCCTAAATTAACCCCTTAATTACAATAATTACAGTAAAAAAAATTACTACATTACATTAGAAAATAAAAAAAATTACATTACATTAATCTAATTGCAGAAAATAAAAAAGGCTAACATTACAAAAAATAATAAACAACACTATCCAAAATAAAAAAATAAACCTAATCCCTATGAAAATAAAAAAGCCCCCAAAATAAAAAAAACTACCAATAGCCCTTAAAAGGGCTTTTTGTAGGGCATTGCCCTAAAGAAATCAGCTCTTTTACATTACAAATAAACCAAGTCCCCCTAACAGTAAAACCCCCCACCCACCAAACCCCCCAAAATAAAAAAAGCTAACACTAATAAACCTAAACTACCCATTGCCCCTAAAGGGGCATTTGTATCGGCATTGCCCTTAAAAGTGCATTCAGCTCAACACTAAAGCCCCAAATAGGTACTCACGGTTTCAGAAGTCCGGCGGAGAAGGTCTTCTTGAGTTTAGGTTTATTAGTGTTAGGGTTTTTTTTATTTTGGGGGGTTTGGTGGGTTATGGAAAATTGTGTTTATTTTTAATGTAAATGAGCTGATTTCTTTAGGGCAATGCCCTACAAAAAGCCCTTTTAAGGGCTATTGGTAGTTTAGTATTGGATTAGGGGGTGTTTTTATTTTGGGGGATTTTTTATTTTTATAGGGGTGTTAGTTAATTTTATTATTTTAGATAGCTTTGTTTATTTTTTCTGTATTTTTACTTTTTTTATTTTTTGTAGCTTGGGGGTTTCATTTTTAACACACAGACTACCCTCTTGGCAGGCTTATCAACTAATATATATATATATATATATATATATATATATATATATATATATATATATATATATATATATATATATATATACACACACACAAAAAACTACCATTACAAAAATCTAAAAACCTACCATTACAAAATATAACAAACAATTTAACAAAAATAAAAAATCATTTATGTCTATTTTAAAATCCCACTGAAAAAAACCCCACCTCAAAATAAAAAACCTATACTAACACTAAACTACAGATATAGCCCTTAAAAAGGGCTTTTTGTAGGGCATTTCACTAACGTGTGAGCTCTTTTTGTGAGAAAACAAAAACCAAACCTCTACAATTAACCCCCCACCCCCCAAAAAAAATACTACTCTAAAGGGCATTTGACTGGGTATGCCCTTAAAAGGGCATTTAGATCTTTTGCTGCCCAGGAAATAAATAAAATAAAAACCCTAATCTTAAAAAAACACCCCAAAAAAAACACTAAACCTCCGAAGATTGTAGTCACCAAAGATGATCTGAGCGGTGGTGCTCCATCTTCATCCTGGCGGCACTCAATCTTCATCCTGGTTTTGCTCCATCTTCTTATCTTCATCCGGCAGTGGTCTTCATCCATCTTCTTACCTTCATCCCTGACATCCTCTTCATTTGATTACCAGCCTCACACTGAGTTTTGAATGCGAGCTACCCCTTTTATATAGGGTGAAACCTTGCATTCCTATTGGCTGATTTTAAATTAAAACAGGCAATAGAACACAAATACAGATCTCCCATATGAACACCTAAAATTACATAAATAAAATAAAAATAGGAACATGTTCTCTTTTTTCATATACACCACTTTACCATATTCACAGTTATTTTTTTACCTAGAGGCTTCAAAATAAAGACATGGCATTTCTATCATTTAGCCTCAACTTTCTTATGTGAAATCTTCATATAATAGCCTACAGGATGTTCAGGGCTCCTAAAATTTCTTTACATGATGATCCTCTTCTCAATTCTTGGAATAACAGGAGCAATTGACAACACATGAAATAATGGACTATAAAAATATATATACACACATATATATATATTTACATATATATATATATATATATATATATATAAATTCCAACTAGAACGAATCCTCCCTCCTGGTGCAGCTACCTGGGTGCAAATATAGCCTATAAAATAGTAGCCAAAAATAATGCACTCTCAGGATTTAAGTGAAAAAAGTCAGCTTTAATAGATGACGTTTCAGGGAACCCAAGTCTCTTTCTTCAGATCAAAAACAGTGAATAAATGTGATAACAATAACACATTATATACAACCCAGCAAACACAAACCTCCCACTTCAAACCAAATTTGTGCTAAACAGTGTACTTGGAACACATCTCTGTGTTCCATTCAGTCCCAGACCGGAAGTGCAACGGTTATCCACTTCCGGTTTTGCTGGGTACATATTTTAGACAAATTAATCCCCAAAGCATATATTATTTACATCAAACAGGTGAACCATACTCACAATGCATGTTGAATGCGCAAAGAAAAATATCCACCTCATTGTAACTTGATATTTAGAAAATCTTCAAAATGGAAGTTGCAATAATGTCACTTCCGGTTTCACTGTGTGCAAATAGCATACTGGTCAAGATCTGTTCTTGTCACAAAAATTAAAGGGACATGCCACCCACATTTTTTCTTTTATGATTTAGAAAGATGCAATGTTAAACATCTTTCTAATTTACTTATATTAAATAATTTGTTTTATTCTCTTGATATTCTTTGATGAAAAGCATATCTAGATATGCTCACTAGCTGCTGATTGGTTGCTGCACATCGAAGCATCATGTGATTGGCTCACCATGTGCATTGCTTTTTCTTCAAATAAGGATATTTAAAAAAATGAAGCAAAATAAATAATGGAAGTAAATGGTAATGTTGTTTAAATTTCTATTCTCTATCTGAATCATGAAAGAAAGATTTTGGGTTTAGTGGCCCTTTAAACAAAAGTGTAAGCTCCCCCTATTGAATAAATAGTGACTATACACAGTGATTATATGGCTACTTAGTGCATACAATGCTAGACATAGGTATTATATACAGTGTCAGATTTATGGCATTAACACTCTATACCTACATAGCCATATTGGAACATAACTACCTCTATTAAGGTGCAGCATAATTATTTACACAAATAAATATATATCCTGGATTTCAAAAAGTCCAGTTCTCCCTGGTATACAAACCAGGTTAATTGGTGCTAGGGTATTACATCTATACCCAAAACCTACAAGTGAATAGATAAATAAAAAGGTCATGTTGTTATTATCTGTATTACTGAGTGACTTCATCTAGCAGGTAACAGAGAGTACCCCATCTGCAGATCCCCTCCACTGGACCAGGGTTCCCATGTGACCCCCTAATGTGCGGGTAGCACCCCAAGGTACCGCCAGCCTACCAGGGTCACATCCTACCATGCTACATATCTGCACCCTAGGTTCATATCAGATTAACCCCCTGAAGTCTGGTCCTGAATTCAATCCACCTGGGGTAATGGTTCCCAGTATGTAGATTCACTGGGCCTCTCTGTACATTAGGGTTTTATCCTGATTTCCACCTCGGTCAGGTTTCGACACATGGTCTATCAGAGTATATCTGATCGATGCCACTGAGTGTCTCTGTTCCACACAATGCCGTGCCACAGGTTGATCTGATGAACCCTTTACAAGTGCCTGGCGTATGGCCAGTCTATGGTTGGCCATACATTCTCTAAGGGTACGCTTTGTCTTCCCACATAGAACTTTGAGCATGGGCACATAAGCAAGTAGACCACATGTGTGGTGGTACAGGTGATCGAATATCTAATAGTGTACACTTTATTTGTGTGAGGATGATGGAATTTCTTTGCTGAAATAAGTCCATTACATGTTGTGCACCCCACACATCGATAGCTTCCCTTGATGTTTACCTTCTGTTTATTCTGATAGCACTGTTTGTGATCCGTGCGTACCAACATGTCACAAAGATTGGTGCTCCTTTTATAACCCACAGTGGGGGTAAGTTCTTTGGTAAATCGAAGCTTGGGGTCCGATGACATGATCGGCCAATGTCTTCTTATAATCCAGCCAGTATTGATGGTACCAGGGGTGTAGGTGGTCACCATAATCATCCTGTTATGATCTTGATTTCTCTTCTCTTTATTAATCAACTCATCCTGGGTATATTGCTGTACCACGTCAAGGATTGTCCCACCGTATTCTGTTTGTATCCTCCCTGGAGAAACTTGCTCCTAGTCTCTTCCAATTGGGAGCCCCCCCCTGGGTGTGGTGAGTGTTATTACGGATAGGTCTAACCATCTGTAATTTGACAATATCTTGGAATAATGTGGGTGGGTCACAACTGTCTGCTCTAATAATATAATTCCTTGAAGATTTCCAAATCCAAAAATCTAACACTTTCACTGTCTGATGTCATTTTAAATCGTACTGTAGTGTCAGTGTTATTGAGGGTGTTGAACCATGTTTGTAGGGAATCTGAGCCCCCCGCCAGATCAGGAAGATGTCATCTATATATCTTCAGTAGAAGACAATAGATGACACCTCCCTGAGCCAAACAAAACTATTCTCGAATTCTGACATAAAAATATTGGCATATGCAGGGGCCATATTTGACCCCATTGCTGTGCCAGCAGACTGTACAAAGAAGTCATCTTCAAAACGAAAATAGTTTTGCTTAAGACAGAACTCTATCAAGGTTAATACAAATTCCACTGGGGGCCCTTATACTGAATGTCCCCAAGTATATGCTTCTTGATTGCCAACAGTCCCACATCATGGGGAATAATGAAATAGAGACTGTTGACATCCAATGTTACCAACAAGTCTCCCCTTTCAATTTGAACATCCTTCAACAGTCTGATCAACTGATTTCTATCCAACAGAAATGAAGGAATCTGTCTCACAATGGGCTGTAATAAAAAATTGATATATTGTGCCACTGGTTGTGTTACTGATTGGACCACCGAGATGATGGGACATCCCGATGGTTTCTGAATGCTTTTATGCACTTTGGGAATGGTGTATAAAACCGGTATTCTAGGATGTTGTGTAATACAAAAATTGCGGATCTGTTCTGGTATGAAGCCCTGTTAAAGAAAATCTAGCAAAGAATCCAATTTCTTTTTGAAGGTACCTGTGGGGTCCCCTACCTGTTTCTTGTAGGTTACACTATCCATTAGTTGTTGCATTATCTCCTCTCTGTAATTTTTAATAATGAATCAGGCCTATTGCCCCGCCCTTGTCCGTGGGCCTAATTACCATAGTAGGATCAGACTGCAATGATCTAATGGCTGTGCGTTCCTCACTGGATAAGTTGTTTTTCCACTATATGTCATGTATTTCCTGTTCCAAATCTTGTGTCACAAGTCTTGTGAAAGTTTTTATCCTAGGGCTACAATTTGCTGGCTCAAATGTACTGGACTTCTTTAGACTATTAGGTATTTTATGTGTATTATTACCCTGAGGTCTAGTGGCATGTTCCTGGAAAAATTCTTTAATCTTACTTTAATCTTTAAGTTTCTATGAAACTTATGTATGTCCAACTTCAAGTCTAACTCAGAGATAGAGTCACTAGGGACAACGAAAGCCCTTTATTAAGAAGTTTAGTCTCTTCTGGTGTGAGTACATGTGAGCATAAGTTTATCACTACATCTTCTAATGGCCCCTGCGTGGGGGTCTGTATCATGTGCCCTGCCCTCCGAATGTGGGGTCTAGAGTGCCGCTCCCTCTGGAGCGAGTGGGCACCCTTAAAAAATTACCCTGGCCATGTTGTCCCCTATAGTTCTGTGTGTACTAGGTATCAACGTGCTAGGTCCAATCTGATGGTTACTATCCCCCTCTATGTCTGAGGAGTCAGCCCCACTGGTGTCCACTGTATCAAACCTAACACGTCTAGTTTGTTGTCTCCTTCTGAGACACCCTGCTGTGTATTATTTAGCCATCTATATACCCTTCCTTGTGAGTAGTCATTATTCACTGTTTCAAGTTTCCTGTTTTTAAATAAAATGAGGTCATTACGGTACTTGTCAATCTGTTGATTGATCTTGATTGATCTTATTGAGCCAATTTTCTTGTTGGTCATTAGCTAGTATAGTGTTTTTGCTCTCCTCAAATGTGTGGATCTCTATCCTCACCTTAGCCAATAGTGTGGTCACCTCCTCAATCACCAGCAATACTAGGTCTAGCGAACATTTATTTAATATAAAACACCATTTATTTCGGAATTCGGGATTATCTCTCCCAATAGTGGGAATATTCTTAATCCTGAACCCTCTAGGGATATGACTGTTATGGTGGTAATCTGATTGATAAGTAGCTCCCATGAAGGGCTAAATCTATTTCTTGTTTCTTTAATCTAAGTTAAGCATGATAAATGTTAATGGGGGTTGTGATGAGAGCAGGAAGTGACATCACCAGATGAATATGAATAAACTCAGTGCCCACTTTGTGCATAAAAGAAATTTGATTCATGAGAGGGCTTGTTTTCACAAACGTGCTCAGCATGTGGGAGAATCTGTGGAGTCATTTGTGCGCAGCCTGTATGAACTAGCTGAATTCTGTGAGTTTGGTGTTGCTAAAGAAGAGCAAATCAGAGACATAATAGTTATTGGAATTGCAGATGCTGAAGTCTCACTGAAGCTACAGTTAGAGTCTGATTTAACATTAGATGGAGCTATTAGGATGGCCCGCCAGAGTGAACTGGTGAAAAAGCAAAGTGCTGATCTGAGGTCTGAGTATTGTGGATGAAGTGCAGCAGTTCAGGAGGGCTGCTAGTGAAAGGCACAGTGTGAGCGGTAGACCTAGGGCAACAGATAGGCCAGAAGTGGATGGGCGCAGCATGCCCGATGCACACGGTGCAACCATGCCCATGATCAGAGTGTCATATGCCCTGCTAAAGACAAAATATGTAGAAAATGTAACAGGATGGGCCATTTTGAAGTGATGTGTAAGACCGAATATATTAAGGAGATGCAGGTGGATAGTGACCAGGAGGGTCAATAAGTGTCCTTTGTGGGGTCTGTTGTTGAACGGCCGGGTTCAGAAGATGATTGGAGGGTTACCCTTACTGTAATGGGAGCCAAAGTCGCCTTTAAGATTGAAACAGGAGCAGATATCACTGTAATGTCTCTTGCAGCATTCATAAAACTGCCTCGACAGCCCCAGCTGGCAAAAGTTACAACAAAAGTCCATAGTCCTGGTGGCCGCATTGATTGTGAGGGGAAATTTCTTGCCAGCTGCGAATACAAGCAAAGGAAATTCATGTGATTAGAGGTCAGTGTGTTAACAACTTATTGAGCAGAAAAGCAGCCCGTGGTTTGGGCTTAGTGGCCAGAGTGAATGAGATCTCAGAAGATATGTTTGGCGAATTGGGCCTACTGAATTGCAAACTAGTCCATATATCACTTAAAGGCATAGTCCCATACAGCATTGCCACTCCTTGTAGAATCCTGTTCCCGCTCATGCCTAAAGTGGAGAAGGAGCTTCTGCGTATGAAGAATATGGGGGTTATTGAAGAGGTTGTTGAAGCAACTGATTGGTGTGCCCCCATTGTGCCCATTGCGAAGAAGAACGGCAAGGTACGCATTTGTGTAGACTTAAAAAGGCTGAATGAGGCGGTGAAGAGAGAGAGATATGTGCTGCCAACACTTGAAGACATAGCTCCAAAATTGGCGGGGGCGAAGTTCTTCTCTACATTGGATGCTTCTAGTGGCTTCTGGCAGATACCTCTGCCGCAAACTGACTACCTTCATTACACCAGTAGGTCAGTTTTGTTTTTGCAGACTTCTGCTCCTGAAATCTTCCAAAGAGAAATGAGTTCTCTCCTAAGAGACCACGTGGGCACGGCAGTCGTCATGGACGACATCTTAGTGTATGGATCTACGTTGGAGGAACATGATCAGCGATTGAGCTGTGTGCTGCAGACTATCAGAGACTCCGGGCTGAAGCTAAACAAAGTGAAATGCCATTTTGGGAAAGCAGAGTTATGTTACTTTGGGCATATCATCAATGGGGATGGCATCAAGCCAGACCCCGAGAAAATTTGTGCTATTGAACAGATGAAAAATCCTTCTGATGTACATGAGCTGAGACAAATATTGGGCCTTGTAAATTATGTGGGCAGGTTCCTTCCAGATTTATCCACAATACTACATCCTATCACAGAGTTGCTAAAGAAAGATGTTGCCTGGGTCTGGGGACCTTCACAGGAAGAATCTTTTATGCAGGTCAAGTCCCTGCTGGGGTCTGCCCTAGTGTTGGGGTTCTATGACCCTTCCAAAAAGACTGTGGTTAGTGCTGATGCGAGCAGTTATGGGTTAGGGGCCGCTCTCCTGCAGCTGAATGAGAACAAACTACAGCCCATTGCCTATTGTTCCCATACACTGACGGCTGCTGAGTCAATAAAAAGCCCAAATTGAGAAAGAGTGCCTGGCTGTAGTTTGGGCCTGTGAGCGCTTTCAGCGTTACCTAGTGGGTTTAGAGAAATTTAGTCTGGAGACTGATCATAAACTGCTAGTCCCTCTAATCAATTCCTATGATATTGACAAAACACCCCTAAGATGCCAGAGACTTCTAATGAGGCTGCTCAGATTCAATGTTCAGGCAGTGCATGTGCCGGGGAAACAACTGGTTGTGGCAGATACACTATCCAGGCTCCTGCTGGCTGCTGCTGAAGAGTCTTCAATGGATTCAGATGTAAAAGTGTATGTGGATTTGGTTCTGGCCTCAAAGTCCATTTCTTCAAGGAAACTAGAAGAAATAAAGAAAGAGACATATTTAGATACAGACCTTCAAGAAGTTATAAAGTACATAAAAGAAGGTTGGCCCGAGAGTCGGGCTGCCTGGATGTCTTTAAGTTCTTACCAGTCAGAGAGGTCGCAGCTCACGGAGCTGGATGGGTTGAGGCTGTTCCAGGATCGCATCGTTATTCCTGTCAGCATGAGGCAGGAGATGTTAAACAGGATTCACGATGGCCACTTAGGCATTACAAAGAGCAGAGAAAGGGCAGCTACGGCTGTTTGGTGACCTGGGATCAGCTCCGACATTGCAAGTCATGTGTCTAAATGTGCCTTTTGCCGGGAACGCCGGCCTACTCAGACAAGGGAGCCCTTGATTTCTACTCCGCTGCCTGCAGGCCCGTGGCAGAAAATAGCTGCTAATTTGTGCGAACTGCATGGGAAAAAGTTCTTAGTCATGATCAACTACTATTCCAGGTATTTGGAAATTGCACCTTTGAATGAAATTACAAGTCAAGCCATTATCACTTGTCTCAAGAGCTTGTTCGCCTGGTGGGGCATACCAATGGAGCTGGTAAGTGATAATGGAATGCAGTTCACTTCCACAGAGTTCAGTTCTTTCAGCAGGGAATATGATGTTATACATTCCACGTCAAGTCCACATTACCCGCAGGCCAATGGAATGGCTGAAAGGGCAGTTCAAACAACAAAATTCATTTTAAAGCAATCTGAGCCGTACCTGGCCCTCTTGTCCTATAGGGCGACTCCCATTCAAGCCACTGGGTTTAGCCCGGCACAGCTGATGCAAGGACACCAGATTCGCACCACATTACCCTCTGTGGGTGTCTTCTGGCCTATTAGCTCTATTCCTTGGGACAAAGTCCTTAGGAGGGATGAAGAGGCAAAAAGGGACTATCATTTCTTCTACGACAGGAGACATTCTGTGAGGCCCTTGCAGGAGTTAAATGCGGGGCAAAGTGTCAGAATTAAACTGGACGATGAGAAGAAATGGAAGACACCTGCTATGGTAATTGGGCGCTCTCCAGAACCAAGGTCTTATGTAGTCCTTACTGATGGAGGGACGGTTACACGCCGTAACCGAAAACATCTTCAGCCTGTACCTGAGAGTTTGGAACTGGATGCCTCAGTACCACCGTCGGTGGGATCCCCTGTTTTAAAAGGGGTACCTTCCCCTCAGCAAGATCACAGCGGGGATATGTCTTTGCCTCCAGCGGACTCTCAATCACCTTCTTCTGTATTAGAGGACAGTTCATGTAGAGTTACATCACGCAGAAGAGTGGTGAAACTTCTGGCCCGATATCTGGATTAACTTTAGTTAGAACAGTGACCGGAAGTATGGGCAGAATAATCCCATGGTCACTGTGGACTAGGGTAGTCTACCCCGATGTTCAAGTCAGGATGTAATTCATGTTGTTTATATTTTCTGTAACTTGTTATTTGTTATATTCTATACACAATTGTTGTTGTATACTTGGTTATTTGTTATATTCAAATGGGAAAAAAATTTATGTTTTGTCCTTTGAAAAGGGGGAAGATGTGATGAGAGCAGGAAATGACGTCACCAGATTGGGGGCGGGGCTTAGGTCCGGTTGTCTGTGTCGCAGTTAGTTAGTGAGATTAATGCTCTCATGACAGGGGTCTTGCCAGTTTTATGCTGGAAGGAAGCAAAAATAATGCATGCTGCATCATCCTGTGTATAGGAAGCTTTTCCCATCTGTGCCTGGATTGCTTGCACACTGTAGTCCTCAGTGATGCATATCTCCATTCCCAGAAGTTGTATGTTAGAATCCATTCCCAATAAGTGAGCCTTGCAGCCTTTATCCTGTTGTATAGATAGAATGTCAGTCCATGAGGCAAACAGAGCTATCAATTAAAAACAAAAACAGTGAGAGAAAAAATGCATAAGCAACAAATGAAACAGGGGGGTCCTTCGTTTTTATAAGTAAATTACAACTAGAACGAATCCTCCCTCCTGGTGCAGCTACCTGGGTCAAATATAGCTAATAAAATAGTTCCCAAAAATAATGCACTCTCAGGATTTAAGTGAAAAAAGTCCGCTTTAATAGTTGACGTTTTAGCTAATGATGTGTCACTAATAATGGATAGTATAATATGAACCAAGATGAACAGTTCATAAGAGGAGATACAGTGCTCTCTGTGTTTTTTCATGTTTTGTTTGCTTATTTTTATTTATCTATTCACTTGTAGGTTTTGGGTATTGATGTAATACCCTAGCGCCAATTAACCTGGTTTGTACACCAGGGAGAACTTGACTTTTTGAAATCCAGGATATATATATTTATGTATGTAAAAAATTATGCTGCACCTTAATAAAGGTAGTTATGTTCCAATATGGCTATGTAGGTATAGAGTGTTAATGCCATAAAGCTGACGCTGTATATAATACCTATGCCTAGCATTGTATGCACTAAGTAGCCATATAATCACTGTGTATAGTCACTATTTATTCAATAAGGGGAGCTTGCACTTTTGTTTAATGTTTGTGACAGGAACAGATCCTGACCAGTATGCTAGTTGCACACAGTGAAACCGGAAGTGACATTATTACAACTTCCGATTTGACGATTTTCTAAATATCAAGTTACAATGAGGTGGATATTTTTCTTTGCACATTCAACATGCATTGGGAGTATGGTTTACCTGTTTGATGTAAATAATATATACTTTGGGGATTCATTTGTCTAAAATATGCACCCGGCAAAACCGGAAGTGGATAACCGTTGCACTTCCGGTCTGGGACTGAATGGAACGCAGAGATCCGTTCCAAGTACACTGTTTGGCGCAAATTTGGTTTGAAGTGGGAGGTATGTGTTTGCTGGGTTATATATAATGTGCTAATGTTATCACATTTATTCAGTTTTTTTATATGAAGAAAGGGACTTGGGTTCCCTGAAATGTCATCTATTAAAGCTGACTTTTTTCACTTAAATCCTGAGAGTGCATTATTTTTGGGGACTATATATACAGTATATATATATATATATATATATATATATATATATATATATATATATATATATATATATATATATATATATATATATATATATATATATATATTTATATACAGGGCTGCCATCAGGGGGTGACAGGAGTGACTCCTGTCAGGGGCCCAATGGGCCAGGGGCCCCATGAAGCAAGAACAACTGTTATTTAAAAAAAAATATATATATATTTTTTTAATTTTGGCAGCCACCAGAGGGTACTACAGCAGAGTGCTATTGAGCATGGAAAATGTTATTACAAGGAGTAAAGCATTAGCATTTGAGAGAATTTCTGAGTGTGCACTAAACCACTATGCACAGTGTGAGACAGATTTGGCACTTAAGTTTGTACAGTGTGTGCCTGAGTCAGACGGCAGATCACTTTCCTTTGCAGAGGAGGTAGGACTTACTTAGTAAATGTTTTTTATTTCTTTGTGCAATTTCGGATTGTAACTTCAGTGTGGTAGTAGTTGTATGGTGGGGCCAGGGGTCCATAAAAACAAATTTTTTAGTAATATGCAGCAGTGTATTTATGATTATTTGACAATGCTGTAGAAATTCTATATTTAAAGCCATGCAGAAATGTTTCCTCCTCAATACACAAATGGTATGTGCCCTTTTGGCAGATATGAGTTTATTTTTATTTTTATATATATATATATATATATATATATATATATATATATATATATATATATATATATATATATATATATATATATATATATATATACATACAGGGAGTGCAGAATTATTAGGCAAGTTGTATTTTTGAGGATTAATTTTATTATTGAACAACAACCATGTTCTCAATGAACCCAAAAAACTCATTAATATCAAAGCTGAATAGTTTTGGAAGTAGTTTTTAGTTTGTTTTAGTTATAGCTATTTTAGGGGGATATCTGGGTGTGCAGGTGACTATTACTGTGCATAATTATTAGGCAACTCAACAAAAAACAAATATATACCCATTTCAATTATTTATTTTTACCAGTGAAACCAATATAACATCTCAACATTCACAAATATACATTTCTGACATTCAAAAACAAAACAAAAACAAATCAGTGACAATATAGCCACCTTTCTTTGCAAGGACACTCAAAAGCCTGCCATCCATGGATTCTGTCAGTGTTTTGATCTGTTCACCATCAACATTGCGTGCAGCAGCAACCACAGCCTCCCAGACACTGTTCAGAGAGGTGTACTGTTTTCCCTCCTTGTAAATCTCACATTTGATGATGGACCACAGGTTCTCAATGGGGTTCAGATCAGGTGAACAAGGAGGCCATGTCATTAAATTTTCTTCTTTTATACCCTTTCTTGCCAGCCACGCTGTGGAGTACTTGGACGCGTGTGATGGAGCATTGTCCTGCATGAAAATCATGTTTTTCTTGAAGGATGCAGACTTCTTCCTGTACCACTGCTTGAAGAAGGTGTCTTCCAGAAACTGGCAGTAGGACTGGGAGTTGAGCTTGACTCCATCCTCAACCCGAAAAGGCCCCACAAGCTCATCTTTGATGATACCAGCCCAAACCAGTACTCCACCTCCACCTTGCTGGCGTCTGAGTAGGACTGGAGCTCTCTGCCCTTTACCAATCCAGCCACGGGCCCATCCATCTGGCCCATCAAGACTCACTCTCATTTCATCAGTCCATAAAACCTTAGAAAAATCAGTCTTGAGATATTTCTTGGCCCAGTCTTGACGTTTCAGCTTGTGTGTCTTGTTCAGTGGTGGTCGTCTTTCAGCCTTTCTTACCTTGGCCATGTCTCTGAGTATTGCACACCTTGTGCTTTTGGGCACTCCAGTGATGTTGCAGCTCTGAAATATAGCCAAACTGGTGGCAAGTGGCATCTTGGCAGCTGCACGCTTGACTTTTCTCAGTTCATGGGCAGTTATTTTGCGCCTTGGTTTTTCCACATGCTTCTTGCGACCCTGTTGACTATTTTGAATGAAACGCTTGATTGTTCGATGATCACGCTTCAGAAGCTTTGCAATTTTAAGAGTGCTGCATCCCTCTGCAAGATATCTCACTATTTTTGACTTTTCTGAGCCTGTCAAGTCCTTCTTTTGACCCATTTTGCCAAAGGAAAGGAAGTTGCCTAATAATTATGCACACCTGATATAGGGTGTTGATGTCATTAGACCACACCCCTTCTCATTACAGAGATGCACATCACCTAATATGCTTAATTGGTAGTAGGCTTTCGAGCCTATACAGCTTGGAGTAAGACAACATGCATAAAGAGGATGATGTGGGAAAAATACTAATTTGCCTAATAATTCTGCACTCCCTGTATATATATATATATATATATATATATATATATATATATATATTACATTCCAGTATACTGCCCCTTTATGCAAGGTCTTTCCAGATGCAAGGAGGCATTTTATCTAAGATTTTTAGATCTGCATAAAATGTTATACTCTCAGACTAAGATTGCTCAGTGTTTGAAATGAGACAGGTTAACTTAACACTGTTCAATTTACACTACAGCTGACTTAATTTTGAAATACATACAAACAAGCCAAAATCCTGCATTTAACCAGATCTAATAGTATGAGACTGAGTACCACAGCTTATGGTTCCACCAAGACCATATAGAGTACAGCATTTTCAAAATACATAAGTACAGCTGACAGATGGGAACATTTGTACACCATATTTGATGCTCTTGGTTGGGGAAAATGGGAAAAAAAAACATATGTCGACCTTTCAAAAGTACTTTTCTTCATCTAGTCATCTACCCAGATCATTAATGTACAATTTTGAATTCACAGAATTATTTTTGTTTGCACATGAATATGATTCTTTAAAAAGTGATCTCTTCATTTCTGCAATTTTTTTTATCATGCATGTCACACACTGTTGATTTAGAGGATGCAATGTGCAGACATGTTACCTCCTGTGAGTGTTTCTGTGGGTGTCTGTGTTTATGTCTTTGCGCCTTTGTTTGTGTCTCTATGAGTGTGTATGTATTTTTTTTCTGTGGGACTCTCTGCGAGGGTCGGTGTGTATGTCTTTGTGCATTTTCTGTGGATGTCTGTGAGGTTGTGTGCATATGTCTTTGTGCTTTATCTATGGGTGTCTCTGTGAGGGTGTGTGTATGTATGTCTTTGTGTATTTTCTGTGGATGTCTCTGTGAGAGTGTGTATGTATGTATGTCTGTATTTTCTGTGGATGTCTCTGTAAAGGTTGTGTGCGTATGTATGTGTGTTTTCTGTGGGTGTCTCTGTGAGGGTGTGTGTATGTCTGTGCATTTTCTGTGGGTGTCTCTGTAAAATTGTGTGTATGTCTTTGTGTGTTTTCTGTGGATGTCTCAGTGAGCGTGTGTGTGTATGTATGTCTTTGTGTGTTTTTTGTGGTTGTCTCTGTGTGTGTGTATGTCTTTGTTTGTTTTCTTAGGCTGTCTCTGTCGGTGATTCCTTGGGTGTATGTGCAAGTTTGTGTTTGTGTGTGTGTGTCCATTGTCTGTTCCTTTTTAGGATATTTTATACTACTGATTATTCACATCTTTTTACAGACTTTGAGACTAATGAGACCTTTCCGGAAGTCACCAATCTACCATTTAACCTTTAAATTATTGTTTAGGCAGTTCAGGGCCCTTCCTTTCAGCCACTGCATGCTGTTGTCATCATTTAGTTGGCATCTTCCTTGACAAAAAGATAATCAGAACTCCATATTTTGTTTTGTAAATCTCCTTTTTTGGCAAAACTGTAGTCTACCTCATAACTTGTCAGGTCAATGTAAACAAGTGTTGATTGTCTGTTTGGGTGTCTGTGTCTGAGTGTGTTTGTATGTTTCTTTGTGTGTTTGCTAGAGTGTCTATATGTGAATCCTTATGTATGAGTGTGTGTTTCAGTGTATGAGTGTGTCTGTGTTTTTCTGCGTTTGTGTGTTACTACCTTTACAACATTTCCAAGTTTGACTACACTTAAGAATAAAGTGCATATACGTTTTAGTCACTTGGCCAAAAATTGCACATGTCAAAGGGGGGGGGGGGTGCTGCTGATCAATGATTAAGTCAGGGGCCCCAAAATTTCTAGTAGAGGCCCTGTATATATATATATATATATATATATATATATATATACCCCTCACATTTTTGTAAATATTTTATTATATCTTTTCATGTGACAACACTGAAGAAATGACACTTTGCTACAATGTACAGCAGTGAGTGTACAGCCTGTATAACAGTGTAAATTTGCTGTCCCCTCAAAATAACTCAACACACAGTCATTAATGTCTAAACCGCTGGCAACAAAAGTGAGTACACCCCTAAGTGGAACTGTCCAAATTGGGCCCAATTAGCCAATTTCCCTCCATGTGACTCGTTAGTTTTACAAGGTCTCAGGTGTGAATGGAGAGCAGGTGTGTTAAATTTGGTGTTATCGCTCTCACACTCACTCATACTGGTCGCTGGAAGTTCAACATGGCACCTCATGGCAAAGAACTCTCTGAGGATCTGAAAAAAAGGATTGTTGCTCTACATAAAGATGGCCTAGGCTATAAGAAGATTGCCAAGACCCTGAAACTGAGCTGCAGCATGGTGGGCAAGACCATACAGCATTTTCACAGAACAGGTTCCACTCAGAACAGCCTTGCGACCAAAGAAGTTGAGTGCACGTACTCAGCGTCATATCCAGAGGTTGTCTTTGGGAAATAGATGTATCAGTGCTGACAGCATTGCTGCAGATATTGAAGGAGTGGGGGGTCAGCCTGTCAGTGCTCAGACCATACACCGCATACTTCATCAAATTGGTCTGCATGGTTGTCATCCCAGAAGGAAGCCTCTTCTAAAGATGATGCACACAGTTTGCTGAAGACATGGAACCATGTCCTGTGGTCCGATGAGACCAAGATAAACTTATTTGGTTCAGATGGTGTCAAGTGTGTGTGGCGGCAACCAGGTGAGGAGTACAAAGACAAGTGTGTCTTGCCTACAGTCAAGCATGGTGGTGGGAGTGTCATGGTCTGTGCCTGCATGAGTGCTGCTGGCACTGGGGAGCTACAGTTCATTGAGGGAACCATGAATGCCAACATGTACTGTGACATACTGAAGCAGAGCATGATCCCCTCCCTTCAGAGACTGGACCACAGGGCAGTATTACAACTTGAAAACGGCCCCAAACACACCTCCAAGATGACCACTGCCTTTCTAAAGAAGCTGAGGGTAAAGGTGATGGACTGGCCAAGCATGTCTCCAGACCTAAACCCTATTGAGCATCTGTGGGACATCCTCAAACAGAAGGTGGGGGAGCGCAAGGTCTCTAACATCCACCAGCTCCGTGATGTTGATATGGAGGAGTGGAAGAGGACTCCAGTGGCAACCTGTGAAACTCTGGTGAACTCCATGACCAAGTGGGTTAAGGCAGTGCTGGAACATAATGGTGGCCACACAAAATATTGACACTTTGGGCCCAATTTGCACATTTCCACTTTTGTACTCACTTTTGTTGCCAACGATTTAGACATTAATGGTTGTGTGTTGAGTTATTTTGCGGGAACAGCAAATGTATACTGTTATACAGGCTGTACACTCACTACTTTACATTGTGGCAAAGTGTCATTTCTTCAGTGTTGTCACATGAAAAGATATAATAAAATATTTACAAAAATGTGAGGGGTGTACTCACTTTTGTGAGATACTGTATATGTGTGTGTGTGCATATGTATATTATTTATGTATATATATATATATATATATATATATATATATATATATATATATATATATATATATATATATATATATATATATATATATATATATCCATATGAAAAATAGAGGGAACACACAGATCATTTTATAGTTGATTCTTTATTCAGTAAAAAATGACATAATTCAGGTCAATATTTTGGCTCCACAATTGAGCCTTTTTCAAGACAATGTAAATATTTATTCATAAGTAAACATATCATATTTATTAAAATACAAAATGTGAAATACAAAAAACAAAAATAAAAAACACTATTTTATTCCCTTTACTATCACCATTATAGTGCTCACAATCGGCTAGATTATAAGTTTTGCGTTATGAGCAGCTCAGTACTAACTTGCAAGTTATTTCCACCGCTCACCTCCCTATAGTGATGTTATTACAGGTTTTCATAAACCCGGCGTTAGCAGGCAATATGTGAGCATTGAGCAAAATTGAGCTCCATACCGCACTCAAATACCAGCGGTGCTTTGAGCTGGTTTTATGTGCTCATGCACGATTTCCCCATAGACATCAATGGGGAAAGCCAGCTAAAAAAAAGCCTAACACCTGCAATAAAGGAGCGTAAAGCTCCGTAACACTGCCCCATTGATTCCTATGGGGAAAGAAAATTTATGTTTACACCTAACACCCTAACATAAACCCTGAGTCTAAACACCTCTAATCTGCCGCCCCCGACATCACTGACACCTACATTACACTTATTAACCCCTAATCTGCCGCCCCCAATGTCATCCCTACCTACACTTCTTAACCCCTAATCTTCCGCCCCCAATGTCGTCGCCACTATACTAAAGTTATTAACCCCTAAACCTAACCCTAAGTCTAACCCTAACACCCCTAATTTTAATATAATTAAAATAAATCTAATTAAAAATTCCTATCATTAACTAAATAATTCCTATTTAAAATGAAATACCTATAAAATAAACCCTAAGCTAGCTACAATATAACTAATAGTTACATTGTATCTATCTTAGGTTTTATTTCTATTTTACAGTTTACAAGTTTGTATTTATTTTAACTAGGTAGACTAGTTACTAAATAGTTATTAACTATTTACTATCTAGTTAAAATAAATTCAAATTTACCTGTAAAATAAAACCTAACCTGAGTTACACTAACACCTAACCTTACACTACAATTAAATCAATTACATTAATTAAATACAATTAACTAAATTACAAAAAACAAACACTAAATTACACAAAATAAAAAAGAAATGATCAAATATTTAAACTAATTACATCTAATCTAATTGCCCTATCAAAATAACCCCCCCCCCCCGAAATAAAAAAACCCTAGCCTACAATAAACTACTAATGGCCCTTAAAAGGGCCTTTTGCGGGACATTGCCCCAAAGAAATCAGCTTTTACCTGTAAAAAAAATACAAACAACCCCCCAACAGTAAAACCCACCAACCACACAACCAACCCAAATAAAATCCTATCTAAAAAAACCTAAGCTCCCCATTGCCCTGAAAAGGGCATTTGGATGGGCATTGCCCTTAAAAGGGCATTTAGCTCTTTTTCTTCCCAAACCCTAATCTAAAAATAAAACCAACCCAATAAACCCTTAAAAAAAACTAACACTAACCCCCGAAGATCCACTTACAGTTTTTGAAGACCGGACATCCATCCTCAACGAAGCGGCAGAAGTACTCAGTGAAGCTGGCAGAATTCTTCATCCAAGCGGGTCGAAGTCTTCATCCAAGCTGGCAGAAGTCTTCATCCAGACGGCATCTTCTATCTTCATCCATCCGGCGTGGAGCGGCTCCATCTTCAAGACATCCGGCGTGGAGCATCCTCTTCTTTCCACGGCTAACAAAGAATGAAGGTTCCTTTAAGGGACGTCATCCAAGATGGCGTCCCATGAATTCCAATTGGCTGATAGAATTCTATCAGCCAATTGGAATTAAAGGTGAAAAAATCCTATTGGCTGATGCAATCAGCCAATAGGATTGAGCTTCAATCCTATTGGCTGATCCAATCAGCCAATAGGATTGAGCTTGCATTCTATTGGCTGATTGGAACAGGTTGGAATGTAGGTTGCGGTGATGTTAGGGACAGCAGATTAGGGGTTGATACTATTTAACTAGTGTTTACGATGCTGGAGTGCGGCGGTTTAGGGGTTAATATGTTTATTACAGTGGCAGCAATGTCCGGAGTGGCAGATTAGGGTTTAATAATGTTATTTTAGTGTTTGCAAGACGGGAGGGCCTCGGTTTAGGGGTTAATAGGTAGTTTATGGGTGTTAGTGTACTTTTTAGCACTTTAGTTATGAGTTTTATGTTACGTCTTTGTAAAATAAAAGCCATAACTACTGACTTTCAGATTACGGTATGGATTTTGATGGTATAGGCTGTACCGCTCACTTTTTGGCCGGACAGGCAAACTCGTAATACCGGCGCTGTGGAAGTCCCATTGAAAAAGGACTTTTTAAAAGCTGCGATAGTTACGTTGCATTACGGTCAAAAAAGTGTGCGGGACAGATATACCTGCAAGACTCGTAATACCAGCGATAGTGAAAAAGAGCCATAACGCTGCTTTTTCACTCATACCACAAAACTCGTAATCTAGCCGAATATTTGCAAAACTTTTCTACAAATGCTAATTTTTAAAATTACAATTAAAAAGTTTCCCTATTATATTTGGAAGTTTTAAGTAATGCATATTCATGTGAAAACTGTTAAGCACATGTGAAAACTTATTAAGCACAAAAGACGTGTTCCGATCTTATATTAAATATTAAATGTTAAATGATCCTAGGCATAGCACATTCATATAGGTATATTGCTTACAAATGTTCATGAGACATAGTTAGGTCATATTTGTAACATACTGAATTTCAAAGGTTACTGAAACTACTTGAAAAGTTACAACAGTATCAGATATTGTTTTATATTCACCTGTTTAAACAAACTATGTAACACTTGAATTCAAGTTAGAGACATTTAATAAAGCTGTGTATTAATTACCACATTGCACTTACTGACTAACAGCTAGATTACGAGTTGTGCGTTATAAGTGAAAAAGCAGCGTTATGGCTCTTTTTCACTACCGCTGGTATTACAGGTGTTGTAGGTATAGCTGTACTGCACACCTTTTTAGACGTCACGCAATGTAACTACTGCATCTTTCAAAAAGTCCTTTTTAATGGGACTTTCATAGCGCCCATATTATGAGTTTGCCTGTCCGGCCAAAAAGTGAGCGGTACAGCCTATAACTACAAGATCTGTACCGCCACCTGAAAGTCAGTAGTTATGGGTTTTACGTTAAAGAGCTGTACCATAAAACTCATAACTAAAGTGTTACAAAGTACACTAACACCCATAAACTACCTATTAACCCCTAAACAGAGGCCCTCCCGCATTGCAAATACAAAAATAATATTATTAACCCCTAATCTGCCGCTCCGGACATCGCCGCCACTATAGTAAACATATTAACCCTTAAACCGCCACAGTCCCACATTGCAAACACTAGTTAAAATTTTATTAACCCCTAATCTGCTGCCCCCAATGCCGTCACCACCTACATACACTTATTAACCCCTAATCTGCTGTCCCTAACATCGTCACAACCTACATTACTGTTATTAACCCCTAATCTGCTGCCCCAATGTCACCGCCACCTAACTAAACTTATTAACCCCTAATCTTCTGCCCCCAATGTCGCCACCACTATACTAAAGTTATTAACCCCTAAATCTAATCCAGCCGGGAGAAGTCTTCATCCAAGCGACAAGAAGTCCTCAACGAAGCCGGGAGAAGTCTTCATCCAAGTGGCATGAAGTCCTCAACAAAGCCGAGAGAAGTCTTCATCCAAGCGGCAAAAAGTCGTCCTCCAGGCGGGCAGAAGTCTTCATCCAGGTGGCATCTTCTATCTTCATCCTTCCGATGTGGGACGGCTCCATCTTCAAGACATCCGGCGCGGAGCATCCTCTTCATATGGTCCCAGCCGTACACTGAAGGTTCCCTTTAAGGGACGTCCTCCAAGATGGCGTCCCTTGAATTCCGATTGGCTGATAGAATTCTATCAGCCAATCGGAAATTAAAGGGTAAACAATCCTATTGGCTGATGCAATCAGCCAATAGGATTGAGCTTCAATCCAATTGGCCGACCCAATCAGCCAATGGGATTGAGCTTGCATTCTATTGGCTGTTCCAATCAGACTTCTCCCGGCTGGATGAGGATGGATGTCCGGTCTTCCAAAACTGTAAGTGGATCTTCAGGGGTTAGTGTTAGGTTTTTTTTAAGGGTTTATTGGGTGGGGGGTTTTTTTAGCTTAGGGTTTGGGCAATGTAAAAGAGCTAAATGCCCTTTTAAGGGCAATGCCTATCCAAATGCCCTTTTCAGGGCAATGGGGAGCTTAGGTATTTTAGGTAGGTTTTTATTTGGGTGGGTTGGTTGTGTGGGTGGTAGGTTTTAATGTTGGGGAGTTGTTTGTATTTTTTTTTTACAGGTAAAAGAGCTGATTTGTTTGGGGCAATGCCCCGCAAAAGGCCCTTTTAAGGGCTATTGGCAGTTTGGTGTAGGCTAGGGGTTTTATTATTTTGGGGGGCTTTTTATTTTGATAGGGCTATTAGATTAGGAGTAATTCATTTTTATTTTTGATAATTTCTTCTTTTATTTTGTGTAATTTAGTGTTTATTATTTTTTGTAATTTAGATAAATGTATGTTTTTAATTTAATTTATTCAATTTTATTGTAATGTTAGGTGTTAGTGTAACTCAGGTTAGGCTTTATTTTCCAGGTAAATTTGTATTTATTTTAACTAGGTAGCTAGTAAATAGTTAATAACTATTTACTAACTAGTCTACCTAGTGAAAATAAATACAAACTTAGCTGTGAAATAAAAATAAAACCTAAGATAGCTACAATGTAACTATTAGTTATATTGTAGCTAGCTTAGAGTTTACTTTACAGGTAAGTATTTAGTCTTAAATAGGTATATTTAGGTAATAATAGTAAGTTTTATTTAGATTTATTTTAATTATATTAAAGTTAGGGGTGTTAGGGTTAGGGTTAGACATAGGGTCAGGGTTTGGTTTAGGGGTTAATATATTTATTTAGTGTTAGTGATGTGGGAGGCCAGAGGTTTAGGGGTTGATAACTTTAGTATAGTGGCGGCGGCGACGTTGGGGGTGGCAGATTAGGGGTTAATAAATTTATGTAGGTGGCAGCGACATTGGGGCGGCAGATTAGGGGTTAATAAATTCATGTAGGTGGCTGTGACATTGGGGATGGCAGATTAGGGGTTATTAAATTTATGTAGGTGGCGGCGACATTGGGGGCGGCAGATTAGGGGTTAATAAGTGTAGGTAGGTGGCGGCGATGTCGGGGGCGGCAGATTAGGGGTGTTTAGACTCGGGGTTTATCTTAGGGTGTTAGGTGTAAACATAGATTTTCTTTCCCCATAGACATGAATGGGGCTGTGTTACAGAGCTTTACGCTCCATCATTGCAGGTGTTAGGCTTTTTTTTTTATTCGGCTCTCCCCATTGATGTCTATGGGGAAATTGTGCACGAGCACGTCAAAGCAGCTCAAAGCATTGCTGGTATTTGTGTGCGGTATGGAGCTCAACGCAGCCATATCGCCAGCAAATGCCGGGTTTTTGCAAAGCTGTAATAGCAGCGCTATTAAAGGTGATCAGTGACAATAACGTTATTACCGAGCCACTCATAACGCAAAACTCGTAATCTGGCCGTAAGTTTTTACAAAGTATTAAGTTTACACTTAGCAAGTTTACACTTAGTTTACAATTATCCAATAATACGTTTTTATGTGTGACTTGTTCACATCGCCATATCCAAATGCTGTATGGTTTAATCAATTCACAGCTGATTTAATTACCCACAATGGCCAAACCTCTATGATACAGAACGCTTCACTACTAAAGGTCTAACTTATTCTTGCAGGTTGAATATATCAATATTTAGACAACTGCTTATTGTTTCTTATGCTTATGTGTGAATAGTAATACTGCCTTATACTGAAACAGTGTATATTTATTACGGTTTCATGTTAAAGCCATGTAACACAGAAGTAGGTACAATCTTACATGTGCACAAACATCCATTTCCTCCAATTCATCAATGCTCTTAATAGCCCCTTCTAAGATGGGATATATATCGTGGGGTCAATAATTCACAGTCTATCATACATTGTGTAATGTTAAAACTGGAACAATTTTGCATGCAAATGTGCATAAACCTCTATATCCTCCAACGTAAAAATGCTCTCAACATTTCGCTTTAAGATAGTAGGTAGATCCTAGAATTAATAAACAACGGTATAAGTCACAGTTTACAATGTGCTATGCTATTTTAGCTTAAAAAATTAGGTATTTTGAAACTTTAAATTCTAACTTTTAAATTTTAAATTTTACATTTTACTGGTTTCTAATAGTCCCTAGGGACTCGTAGAAAATATTTAAAGTGTTAGTTCACATTTTGTGGAACTCTACATCATACAAAATGATAATACAAGTATGGATGTATAGAAATGTAAGGAATTAGACACCGATCGCAGAATACAATATCTGACCTAGTAAAATAGTGAATAATCTAAATGCATATTTAGACCCTTAGGGTACATAGTATCCAATCTGTGTATTCACTGTGCTTCTCTTTTTAATAATTCAACAACCCTATTCCCTCCTTTCTTTAAAGGGGGTATTCTATCTATTAACATAGTCCTAAGCTTGGAAACAGTATGCTTGTTTTTAAGGAATTGATGGGCTACTGGTTGAACACTAATACCATCCCTATATGCAGCCCTTATTGCTCTTTTGTGATTCGCTAAATGTTCTCTGAATAAAATTTCCCACATGGGCAAACAGTTATATAAACAACTTAATCTGATGTACATGTTAGTCTATGGCCCCTATTTAAGAAAGTCTGGCGGACCTGATCCGACAGTGCGGATCAGGTCCGCCAGACCTTGCTGAATACGGCTCGCCAGAAACACGGGGCATCAAGCTCCATTCGGAGCTTGATAGATAGGCCCCTAAGTCTGATGTCAAATTTTTTAGAATTATAAGGTTGAGAGAATTTATTGCCAGCTATCAAGGTATTACATGTAACACAGTTTCCACAATTAAAACATCCCACCTTGCCTTTGGTTAACCAATTCTGAGATACCTTAGGAACATCATGTTTAACCAGTAGAGTTTTTAGGCTTTTGCCTCTTATATATACTATTCGCGGTGGTCTAGTCCCTGTGAAAGGTAAGGTTGGGTCCTTAGATAAAATGAATCAGTTTCTTGTCAGGGCTTTTTTTACTATAGAACTTGCTGGTGTATAGGTAGTGATATAATTAATCTGATTATTTTCACCCTGTTCCTTTTTAGGTTTGGCTTTATTGATAAGCATTTGTTGATCAAATTGTACAATTTCTGTCCATTATTTTGTGATATACGTCTCTTTATACCCCCTTTGTACAAATCTATTTTTCATAATAGCAAACTGTGCCCATTTGTCTTGTTCACTAGTGTTATGCCTAATGACTCTCATTAGCTGTGATTTCAATATGCCTAGTTTTAATTGTGGTGGATGGTAGCTTTGGAATTTCAGAAGGGTATTCCTATCTGTAGGTTTAGAGTGTAATTTAGTATGTAGATCACAACCAGTGTATGTATACGTTTTATAAATACATAAATCTAGATACTTAATTTCATGTTGGTCATATTCCATGGTAAACTGTACATTTGCCAAATGTCCATTAAGATTTTTATGCCATTCTTTGAGTTCTATCTCATTGCCTCCCCAAATTATATTCAAATCATCAATATATCTCCTATATAATAAAATGTTAGGATTATTTTCTGAAAAAACATATCTATCCTCATACCAGGCCATGAAAAGATTGGCAAAAGAGGGGGCCATTGGTGAACCCATCGCTGTACCGATAAGTTGTAGATAATAAGTGTCTTCATACCTAAAATAGTAATGAGTCAGGCATATATTTAAAAATTCAATAATGAATTCTATAGGGGGATCCATGTATTGTGGATCTGTTGTTAATTTTTCTCTAACTGCCTCCAATCCCAAGGCATGTGGTATAATTGTATAAAGACTAGACACATCTAACGTAACCAGTATAAAATCTTTATTAAATGTGTGTTGTTGAAGTAATTTAATCAGATCCATTGAGTCAAGCAAATAAGCTTGTTTTTTTAACAGTATCCTGTAGATGGTAATCCCCATACTGTGCCACACTCTGGTATAGGGAGCCTATTGCCGAAACAATCAGACGCCCTGTATTTTTTTTTGCATCCTTATGTACTTTTGGAACAGTATATATAAAGGGATATTTATGGAATTCTGTCATAAAAAACTTAAATATATGTTCATCAATAAACCTGTTATGTAATGCTAAATTAAGAGTATGATCTAATGCTTTCTTTTATTCTCTAGTGGGGTTGTTTGATAAAGTTAAGTATGTGCTGCTGTCACTAAGTTGTTGTAATTATTCTGTACGGTAATACTTATGATCTAGAATAACAACAGCGCCGCCTTTGTCTGTGCTGCGAATGACTATAGAAGTATCATCTTTTAAATTATTTAATGCAACCCATTCGTTGCTACTGATGTTACTAAATTGCCTAGGGATTTCTTTACATTCCTGTTGTATTTCTCTACTACATATGTTTGTGTAAGTCTTAATAGCTGGATGGGTATTAGGGGGCTCAAATTTGGATTTGGTTTTAAATTTTACTTGAGATGTAGTTTGATTTGTATTAGTTTTCTGAAATAAGTCCTTGAGTTTTAAATGTCTTTGTAATCTATGTAAATCTACTTGATTGGAAAAAATCATACATTTTTGGTGTAGGTACATAAGTCCTTTACTGAGTAGAGATATTTCATCATCACTTAGTACTTTCTGTCTAAGATTTATGACACATTCATCTACATTTTTGTTTTAGTTTTTACTCCACCCACTCCTTCTGGCATGGTTTCTGTGTCTTTGCCTAATCCCTTTTTTGAATACATAGGTGGTTTATTTTGGGACCTGGTTTGTACTCGTTTTGTTTTCCTGTTAGTCTCTATACTGTTATGCTCTGAACCACTGGACTCACCACTGCTAGTGTCTGAGTGTCGCTTAGCCATGGGTATACTCTCTTTTCTTTATAGTCTAATTCAACTGTATTTAATTTTTTATTTTGAAATTAATCAACTCTTGTTTGTATTTATTAACCTGCACCTTGAGTTTTCTCACCCAATCTTCATTGGTTTCATTTGTTAAACAACTTAGCTTTTCTGATTCTATTTTATCAATTTACATTTTTGTAGATTTTTTCAAACGTGTAACTTCCTCAATAACCATTAAAACCCAATCTAGGGAACACTTATTGGCAATATGGCACCATCTCTTACAAAATTCTATGTTATTTCTCCCAATAGTAGGAATATTTTTAATTCTAAAACCTCTCTGTACGTGTTTTTTCTTAAAATAGTCAGCTAAATAATTGGAATGTAATACATAATCAACCTCTTTTCTTTTCATGTTAAGTAACCTGTGAAATAAGTTCAATGGTGTTTTACCAATTTGTTCCATACCACATGCTTCTAATATTTGTTCTGCGTATTCATCTGTATAAGCAAAGAGTCCATCATCTTTATCTGTAGCCATCAAGGGCAAACCACTTGTGGAGTGGGTGCCCTGGTTATCCATTATGAGCGGATTAGGGAAACTCGTTGTAAATAGAATTCCAAAAAGTCCACTTTTATTGTAACCAAAACTGTCCAAAATATATGGGAAGCAGTGTTAAAACCTTCATATAAAAACAAACACTGATGGTCACAACCACAGTGTAGATCACTTGGAATAATCAGGAAATCCAATGATCCTGTAGTATTTCTTTGTTTCCAAGAGGGGGTGCTATGGTCCAACTTCTTCAACTGGTATATCTATATTCTGCACTCCATGCACTCCAACTTTTCTTCTCTTATTCTTATTTATTCAGTAAAAAATGACATAATTCAGGTTGACGTTTCGGCTCCACAACTGAGCCTTTTTCAAGACAATCTACAATGTAAATCTTTATACGTAAGTAAACATATCATATTTATTAAAATACAAAATGTGAAATAAAAAAAACAAAAATCAAATAACAAAAAAAACCACTATTTTATTCCCTTTACTATCACCATTATAGTGCTCACAATATTTGCAAAACTTTTCTAAAAAAGCTAATTTTTAAAATTACAATTAAAAAGTTTCAATATTATATTTGGTTTTAACATGAAACCGTAATAAATATACACTGTTTCAGAATAAGGCAGTATTACTATCCACACATAAGCATAAGAAACAATAAGCAGTTGTCAAAATATTGATATATTCAGCCTGCAAAAGGGGTTAATAAATTTATGTAAGTGGCAGCGACATTGGGGATGGCAGATTAGGGGTTAATAAATTTATGTAGGTGGCGGCGACATTGGGGGCGGTAGATTAGGGGTTAATAAGTTTAGGAAGGTGGTGGCGATGTCGGGGGCGGCAGATTATGGGTGTTTAGACTCAGGGTTTATGTTAGGGTGTTTGGTGTGCACATAGATTTTCTTTCCCAATAGACATCAATGGGGCTGCGTTACGGAGCTTTACGCTCCGTCATTGCAGGTGTTAGGATTTTTTTTAGCTGGCTCTCCCCATTGATGTATATGGGAAAATCGTCAAAGCAGCTCAAAGCAGTGCTGGTATTTGTGTGCGGTATGGAGCTCAACGCAGCCATATCGCCCGCAAACGCCGGGTTTTTGCAAAGCTGTAATAGCAGCGCTATTAAAGGTGATCAGTGACAATAACGTTATTACCGAGCCACTCATAACGCAAAACTCGTAATCTGGCCGTAAGTTTTTACAAATTATTAAGTTTACACTTAGCAAGTTTACACTTAGCTTAGAATTATCCAATAATACCTTAGTTTTTATGTGTGGCTTGTTCACATCGCCATATCCAAATGCTGTATGGTTTAATCAATTCACAGCGGATTTAATTACCCACAATGGCCAAACCTCTATGATGCAGAACACTTCACTACTAAAGGGGCATGAAGATATTGCAGAGTGAAACAAATCATTAAACCACTAGTCTAACTTATTATTGCAGGCTGAATATATCAATATTTTGACAACTGCTTATTGTTTCTTATGCTTATGTGTGGATATGTGTGGATTTGCAAGTTTGTCAATTTATGAATTTATAAATCTACAATTCTTTCTACATTATTATTTTTTGTAACTCAATATGAGGATCTCTCCTTTTATAATGTAATATGATGCACCAGTCTTATATTTTTTAGTTTTCAAATTTGTCATCAGTGTACTATTATGTCTTTTCAACCACTATCTAAAATTAACCCGTGTTTCAATACTGTGGCCTAGATTTAGAGTTGGGCGGTAGCCGTCAAAACCAGCGTTAGAGGCTCCTAACGCTGGTTTTGGGCTACCGCCGGTATTTAGAGTCAGTCATTAAAGGGTCTAACGCTCACTTTCCAGCCGCAACTTTTCCATACCGCAGATCCCCTTACGTCATTTGCGTATCCTATCTTTTCAATGGGATCTTTCTAACGCCGATATTTAGAGTCGTGGCTGAAGTGAGCGTTAGAAATCTAACGACAAAACTCCAGCCGCAGAAAAAAGTCAGTAGTTAAGAGCTTTCTGGGCTAACGCCGGTTCATAAAACTCTTAACTACTGTGCTCTAAAGTACACTAACACCCATAAACTACCTATGTACCCCTAAACCGAGGTCCCCCCACATCGCCGCCACTCGATTAAATTTTTTTAACCCCTAATCTGCCGACCGCCACCTACGTTATACTTATGTACCCCTAATCTGCTGCCCCTAACACCGCCGACCCCTATATTATATTTATTAACCCCTAACCTGCCCCCCACAACGTTGCCGCCAGCTACCTACAATAATTAACCCCTAATCTGCTGACCGCAAAGCGCCACCACCTACGTTATCCTTATGTACCCCTAATCTGCTGCCCCTAACACCGCCGACCCCTATATTATATTTATTAACCCCTAATCTGCCCCCCTCAACGTCGCCTCCACCTGCCTACACTTATTAACCCCTAATCTGCTGAGCGGACCGCACAGCTACTATAATAAAGTTATTAACCCCTAATCCGCCTCACTCCTGCCTCAATAACCCTATAATAAATAGTATTAACCCCTAATCTGCCCTCCCTAACATCGCCGACACCTAACTTCAATTATTAACCCCTAATCTGCCGACCGAATCTCGCCGCTACTGTAATAAATGGATTAACCCCTAAAGCTAAGTCTAACCCTAACACTAACACCCCCCTAAATTAAATATAATTTAAATCTAACAAAATAAATTAACTCTTATTAAATAAATTATTCCTATTTAAAGCTAAATACTTACCTGTAAAATAAACCCTAATATAGCTACAATATAAATTATAATTATATTATAGCTATTTTAGGATTTATATTTATTTTACAGGTAACTTATTTTAACTAGGTACAATAGCTATTAAATAGTTAAGAACTATTTAATAGCTAAAATAGTTAAAATAATTACAAAATTACCTGTAAAATAAATCATAACCTAAGTTACAATTAAACCTAACACTAAACTATCAATAAATTAATTAAATACAATATCTACAAATAAATACAATGAAATTAACTAAAGTACAAAAAATAAAAAAGAACTAAGTTACAAAAAATAAAAAAAATATTTACAAACATCAGAAAAATATTACAACAATTTTAAACTAATTACACGTACTCTAAGCCCCCTAATAAAATAACAAAGCCCCCCACAATAAAAAAATGCCCTGCCCTATTCTTAAAAGGACCTTTTGTGGGGCATGCCCCAAAGAATTCAGCTCTTTTGCCTGTAAAAAAAAACATACAATACCCCCCCCAACATTACAACCCACCACCCACATACCCCTAATCTAACCCAAACCCCCCTTAAATAAACCTAACACTAAGCCCCTGAAGATCTTCCTACCTTATCTTCACCTCGCCGGGTATCACCGATCGGTCCTGGCTCCAAAATCTTCATCCAACCCAAGCGGGGGCTGGCGATCCATAATCCTGCGGCTGAAGAGGTCCAGAAGAGGCTCCAAAGTCTTCATCCTATCCGGGAAGAAGAGGCGATCCAGACCGGCAACCATCTTGATCCAAGCGGCATCTTCTATCTTCATCCGATGAGGAACGGCTCCATAGTGAAGACCTCCAGCGCGGATCAATCTTCTTCCTCCGACGTCCAACTGAAGAATGACGGTTCCTTTAAGGGACGTCATCCAATATATTGTATGGTTTTTTTTACAGGCAAAAGAGCTGAATTCTTTGGGGCATGCCCCACAAAAGGTCATTTTAAGGGCTGGTAAGGTAAAAGAGCTTTGAACTTTTTTAATTTAGAATAGGGTAGGGCATTTTTTTTATTTTGGGGGGCTTTGTTATTTTATTAGGAGGCTTAGAGTAGGTGTAATTAGTTTAAAATTGTTGTAATATTTTTCTGATGTTTGTAAATATTTTTTTATTTTTTGTAACTTAGTTCTTTTTTATTTTTTGTACTTTAGTTAGTTTATTTCATTGTATTTATTTGTAGATATTGTATTTAATTAATTTATTGATAGTGTAGTGTTAGGTTTAATTGTAGGTAATTGTAGGTATTTTATTTAATTAATTTATTGATAGTGTAGTGTTAGGTTTAATTGTAACTTAGGTTAGGATTTATTTTACAGGTAATTTTGTAATTATTTTAACTATTTCAGCAATTAAATAGTTCTTAACTATTTAATAGCTATTGTACCTGGTTAAAATAAATACAAAGTTACCTGCAAAATAAATATAAATCCTAAAATAGCTATAATATAATTATAATTTATATTGTAGCTATATTAGGGTTTATTTTACAGGTAAGTAGCTTTAAATAGGAATAATTTATTTAATAAGAGTTAATTTATTTCGTTAGATTTAAATTATATTTAACTTAGGGGGGTGTTAGTGTTAGGGTTAGACTTAGCTTTAGGGGTTAATCCATTTATTACAGTAGCGGCGAGATTCGGTCGGCAGATTAGGGGTTAATACTTGAAGTTAGGTGTCGGTGATGTTAGGGAGGGCAGATTAGGGGTTAATACTATTTATTATAGGGTTATTGAGGCGGGAGTGAGGCGGATTAGGGGTTAATAACTTTATTATAGTAGCGGTGCGGTCCGCTCGGCAGATTAGGGGTTAATAAGTATAGCAGGTGGAGGCGACGTTGAGGGGGGCAGATTAGGGGTTAATAAATATAATATAGGGGTCGGCAGTGTTAGGGGCAGCAGATTAGGGGTACATAGCTATAATGTAGGTGGCGGTGGTGTACGGAGCGGCAGATTAGGGGTTAATAATAATATGCAGGTGTCAGCGATAGCGGGGTGGCAGATTAGGGGTTAATAAGTATAAGGTTAGGGGTGTTTAGACTCGGGGTACATGTTAGAGTGTTAGGTGCAGACGTAGGAAGTGGTTCCCCATAGAAAACAATGGGGCTGCGTTAGGAGCTGAAATCGGCTTTTTTGCAGGTGTTAGGTTTTTTTTCAGCTCAAATGGCCCCATTGTTTTCTATGGGGGAATCGTGCACGAGCACGTTTTTTTAAGCTGGCCGCGTCCGTAAGCACCGCTGGTATCTAGAGTTGCAGTGGCGTTAAATTATGCTCTACGCTCCCATTTTGGAGTCTAACGCACTGAAAACCCAGCCATTCTGTGAACTCTAAATACCAGCGGTATTTAAACGGTGCATGGGAAAAAAAGCACACGTAGCTAACGCACCCCTTTGGCCGCAGAACTCTAAATCTAGGCGTATGTTTTTAACCTATTTTTATCAGGCAGCTAAGAGGTTAATCTTCTTTTTTTTAGCCTATAAATTGACTAGGTTGTAACATAGACAACAGTCTATGAGTAAGCGCCACTAGGGGGCGCGAAACGCGTAAGACCTTCTGTCCAGCCTGTCTGTCAGTCTGCCTTTTTACTTTGTCATTTGTTTCAATAAAGGATTTATTTTTTAAGTTCATCTCTCCTGTGGGTCTGTTCAGTAGTGCCTGCCACCTGTTCTTCACGGAGTCAGGATTCTCCTAGTGAGGACCTGATCACTAGTCAAAAAAGACCCCATTGTAAGCATCTTTTATAAACACATAGAAGATCCTGAAAACAACCCCATCTCAAAAGATGATTGTATTGACAAGGAAGATCTTAGAATCTTAATGAAATCCAGGTAACAATTCAAGTTACAGGATGGATTGGTAATTAGAACCTCAATAACTGGCATCCAGCAATGGGTGGTACCTACCAAGTTCAGAGGTCTCATGCTTCAACATGCCTATGATTCTCCCACATCTGGTCATCATGGTGCCAAACTCACATATGAAATATTACGTGATTATGCCTTTTGGCCACACATTTTGAAAGATGTTTAAACTTACTCTCAAGGTTGTTTAATCTGTCCACAGTTCTAACCCACTGCACCAACACAGAGCGCCATTGCAAAAAAGGGGAATGGTAATGCCATGGTCAGATATCCAAATTGATTTTATTGGTCCAGTAACTAGGTCATCAAGAGGTAACAAATACATGTTAACAGTGACATGCCTGTTCACTAAATGGGTAGAGTGCATTAGTGCACCAAACAATAGTGCTGAAACATGTGCAGCTTTGCTTATCAACCACGTGTTTTCCAGATTTGGTTTGCCCCAAAGAATTGAATCTGATCGGGGAACCCACTTCACTAGCGAAGTGATGACCAAGATGTGGAAAATACTAGGGGTCAAAAGAAAGCTCCATATTGTATATAGAGCTGCCTTAAGTGGTGGTGTAGAGCGTTACAACCAATCCATTGTGAAAATACTCAAAAAGTTTGTGAATGAAACGGGTAAAGACTGGGATTTAAAACGACCTCTAGTCCTAATGGCATTAAGAGCAACTCCAAGTAGTGCTACCAAGATGTCACCTTTTGAACTGATGATAACTGGTAGAAGAATGGTTCTACCTCAGCATCTACTGTATCATACATCAGACCAGAACTTGATAAACGCTGCCAATACGCATCAATATGAGGAGGACCTAAGAAAGTACCTGCAATATGCCTTTGCATTTGCTCAAAGTAACTTACAGAAGGCCGCAACTGCCACTAAAACCTATTATGATCTCAAAACATCCAAAAAGGAATATGAAATAAATGATAAAGTTTTTCTTTATAACTTTGGAAGAGATCAGATTAAGGAGAAGAAATTTCTTCCATCATAGAAGGGTCTTTTTGTTGTTACTGACAAAATATCTCCAGTTGCCTATAAAATTAGGATACCCAAAAACGTTACTTTTATGGATAAATGGGTCCATATTACTCAGTTGCGAGCGTGCCATCCTAGATCCCAACTACAAGTCATAGAGGGAAAATGAAATGTCATATCCCCAAATACATTAGACATATTGTAGTTTAAAGATTCCTAGCCAATGAGCATGAGGGCTCAAAAATAACGGACTCTCTTTATAGAAAACTGTCTATGATGCAGACTGTCAATACACCCACCAAATACCACTGACTTTAAGCCAATTCAAACACATGTGTCCTACATCTATTTAAAATTGGAAGGGGGATTTATGTCAGGATATCTGAGTATCATTAAATAATGTATATATATATATGTATATGTATCTACACATAGATTTATAAGACCCTAATTTTATTTGTGAAAATGTGTGTAAACAAACGCCCTCTCTCTGTTTCAATTAGAGAAAAGGCAAGTTATTTCAAAGAGAATGACTATCTCATTGCCAAGATCACAGGAACCCCTGGGTTAATATAGACGTGGTGTCTGGGATTTATCTTTGAGGCCTAACGAGATTCGTAGAATCTCGTTAGGCCTCAAACTAAATGTCACATATGTGTTAAATTGTCCCTGTTGTTTTGAATCCACAAATTCTAGACGTTACGTCAAGAGAAAGATTAGCTCAGCAAAAACCCATGTTTACAGTGTAACTCTTGGGTTCATTTTTAAAATACAGCCTGTATAATTTTAAATACTGTATAGAAATGTGTATTTGTGGACCTAAGAAGCAGTGACTAATATTAGCATATTAGATAAGTGTATATGGAACTTAATGAATAAGCTGTATGGTAGATGTATAAATGTTGTTTCATAATGGTAACATTTTTTTTATCTTACAGACAACAAGATGTCCCATGAATGATAGCCATGAACAGGGATCTGTGTATTCAAAAATTGTTGGGAATGTGAAATATGCTGTGTTTGTATGAATATATGCCAGGATGTTTGAATGCTGTGATTCGGGGGAAAGCAAATAATTGACAGTGTATTTGTTTATCAATATGATCAATAGACACATACTGGTGTTTCATATTAAAATAATCAGGATGAATAGTATTACATGGTCCAATACACTTGGAACATGTGACTTGTTGATACTAAAAAATATGCTATATTTAATAAAAATATATAGGAACTGTATTTACTGTTAGCAGTGTTAGGGATAGAAACTGCATTCCTGGTTGTTTGCTGCCCCCTAGGGGGATTAAAATATTATGACAGTGAAATTAATTGATTGTTTAAAACATATGCAAATCCAAGTAGCCAATCAAATGTTTTGACTCGAAGGGCCAATCCATGCTCAGCTCCGTAAGGGTGAATCACAGATCAGCTTCCAACGGGCCTATCATCCAACTTTCACAATGATTAGAATAAAAAGGGGTGGGACTATATTGCAAAATATAATCCCAAGCAAGAGAGAAAAAGGGAACTCTGGCTGCAAAATTTCAGACTAAACAAATTGCTGTGATCCAGTCTATTATAAAGCAACCTGGGCCTATATTTTTATCCATCTTGCAAAAATGACCTCTTTCAATTTATGAGGCGAAATTGGATTTACTGGAGAAACTCTGGAAGTTGAAACATTAATTGTTTAATTGGGTGATGTATGACTGTTATTTATCTTTCATATTTTAGACAAAGGTATTCTAAGACTATAGTCAAATTGCAGTTAGTAATTTTAAAAAGGTACTTTGTATTTTAGCTTGAATTCATAATTCTGTGTTGTTTAAAACTAATCTTTTGTTTGCCAAGTAATTTATAACTGTAATAATATAAATATATTTTAGAATTGACCTTATTGATGCTAAAGAATTTATTTCAGTTTAGATAAATTGGCATATAATCTGGCTGTTTACATTAAGAATATATATACCTCTGGTGTTTTAATTAGCATTGTATAGAATCATATGTGGGTTAAATAACTTAATTGTACCTGTCTGAATGTTAGTGGCTCATAACTTGGTATCTTATTGTGGTATTTTAATGAAATTCAATTGTGAATAAGGTTAATAAATAAGGTAACTTTTATGATCTTTGCATAGCATATTATAATAGTTTAAACATGTATAGTTTGATTCATATCTGGTTCTTTATAAATATAATTCAATGTGTCTATAAATTTTAACTAATATAAAGAATTTAGGAATTTACATTAATTTTATTGTTTTGTATATGCATTTTATTGGGGGTTTATTTTAAAGAATAATTATTAAATATATTGTATTATAACCTGGCCATATATTGACAGGTGTAATGAAGGTAGTCAGTTTGTGGTACTTTGGGTCTAGAGGTATCTGCCAGAAGCCACTGGAAGCATCCAGTGTAGAGAAGAACTTTGCTCCAGCCAATTCTGGAGGTATGTCTTCAAGCGTCGGCAGCAAGTATCTCTCTCTTTTCCCCACCTCATTGAGCCATTTCAAGTCAACGCAGATGCGTACCTTCCCGTTCTTCTTCGCAATGGGCAAAATGGGGTCACACCAGTCAGTTGCTTCAACAATCTCTTCAATAACTCCCATTTTCTTCATATACAGAAGTTCCTTCTCTACTTGAGGCATGAGCGGAAATGGAATTATACGAGGTGTAGTAATGCTGTATCAGCTTTAAGTGATATTCGGACTGGGTTGCAATTTAGCAGGCCTAATTCACCAAACATGTCTTCCGTAATCTTGTTTACTCTGGTGACAAGGCCCAAATCACAGGCTACTTTCCTGCTCAATAGGTTGTTAACACACTGTCCTCTAATTACATGTACCCACATGGTGAATTTCCTCTGTTTTTCCTCACAACTGGCAAAAAATGTCCCTGCACAATCGATGCGGCCACAAGGACTATGAACTTTTGTAGTAACTTTTGCCAGCTTAGGCTGTCAAAGCAGTTTTATGAATGCTGCAAGGAACATAAAGTGATGTCTGCTCCTGTGTCAATCTTGAAGGCAACCTTGGCTCCCATTACAGTAAGGGTAACCTGCCAATCTTTGTCTGAACCAGACCGTTCAACAACAGACACTACAAAGGAAACCTCTTGAGCCTCATGGTCACTATCCACCTGCATCTCATTAATAGACTCAGATTTACACACCACTTAAAAATGGCCCATTCTGATACACTTTCCACAGCTTTTATCTTTAGCGGGGTATATGACATTCTGATCATGGGTACAGTTACACTGCGTGCAGAGAACCTGCTGCGCACATCTGCTTCTGGGCCAATCTGCTGCCCTTGGTCTACCGCTCACACTGTGCCTTTCACCTGCAGCTCTCCTGAACTGCTGCACTTCATCCACAATACTCTCAGACCTCATGTCAGCACTTTGCTTTTTCACGAGTTCACTCTGGTGGGCCATCCTTATAGCCCCATCTAACATCAATTCAGCCTCCAACTGTAGCTTCAGTGAGACCTCAGCATCTGCAATTTCTATAACTATTCTGTCTCTGATTTGCTCTTCTTTAGAAACACCAAACTCACAGAATTCAGCTAACTCATACAGACTGCGCACAAATGACTCCACAGATTCTCCCACCCGCTGAGCATGTTTATAGAAACAGGCCCTCTCATGAATCACATTACATTTGGGTACGAAGTGAGCAATGAGTTCATGTTCATGACTATTTCAAAGTCAAACTCTTCCCCTTCTTGGAATGTAAAGGCATTAAGCACTGGCTCCACATCTTTCTCCATAGAGTATAAAAGAAAATTAACTTGTACTTCACCACTCTCCTTGTCCAGCTTGGAAGTAATCCTGAAGCATTGAAACCGCTGATGCCATGTGGGCCGAGCTGCAGGCTGAGAGAAATCAAAAGGTTTAGGTGGAGTAAATTTTGACATTGTGATTAATCAGGAAACAAATGCGCAGGCAAGAACTTCTGACACCATGTCATGAGATGCAGGGCACAGCAACGCTATTTTATTGCAGAGTATAGAAGTATACAGACTGCACAACACATCAGACTTAATAACTGCAACATAGACTATAACGGCCAAAGGCCACATCCCTATCCGGTGACATCACACTCCCACTCTCATCACAATATTGTTCCCATTTTTTCAGTGGTGTAAAATGTCCATTGCATGCTAATCACAAAAGGTGATTTTCTTGGACTGGTATATCTATTGAAACGTCCTCTTTCCAAGTGGAATGCAACTAAAATAACAATTTAAGTATTTGGACAGTAACTGACATTTTTAAATTTATTATCATTATATAAACACATTCTAGTCTTATAATATAGTATCTATTCATAAAGCTCCCTTCTTGTGTCATTATTTTATAAAGAAAATCGCTTGCTACTCTGTGTTTATTACAATGGAAATAAACAAAATGAACAGTAAAACAAAATTGCCCCTGTTTTCTTGTATTTTTCTTATTATTTATACATTCTACACACTATCTTTAAGTATAACAGTTTCCAGCTGAAATGGTTAGTAATAAATTATTTATTATGTTAGAAATGTGATTTTAGACAAGTTCTGGCTTTCCTATAGTAATCATCTTCACTGGGATCAATTTATAAATCACATTGTTGTGTGCTGAAATTTATAGTTAATATTTAAAATCTGTAGCCAAAGCTAAACTGATTGCTCAGTATGTTGTGCTATCTAAGCATTTTTTTTTTAAATAAATGTGATTGTCAAATGCAGGCGTCTTTATCCTCTGGGGAACTGTTGTAAGGTAAAGATACAGGGGCCAAATAATTAAGCTCCGAATAGATCCTATACGATAGGGCTGATTGACACCCCTGCTAGCAGCCGATTGGCTGTGAATCTGCAGGGGGTGTCAATCATCCGATCCTATACGATCGGGCTGATTGGCAAGCCTGCTAGCGACCGGTTAGCTGCAAATCTGCAGGGTGCGGCATTGCACAAGCAGTTCACAAGAACTGTTTGTGCAATGATAAATACAGAGAGCGTATGCTGTCGGCATTTATCGATATGCGGCGGACATGATACGCTACATCGTATCATGTCTGCTCGCACTTTCATAAATCGGCCCCACAGTCTACTTTAAAATGTTTATTGTTTAAAAAGATAGATAATCCATTTATAATCCATTTCACTGCTAATTAATACATGACTCATAAATAACTCCATGGAAGTGAGCACATTGTTATCTATATGGTCCACACGGACCTGCAAATCTAGCTGTGAAAAACTGTAAAAATGCACTGAGATAAGAGGCAGCCTTTATGGGCTTAGAAAATTGGCATATGATATTATGCCATGCCAGACTTTTTCACATATTCAGCCTAATACGCAGCATAAATAAATTGAGGCTTTGGTAATCCCGGTTCTCTTATATACTAATAAGATCACTTAGAGACTCATAGCCACTTTATTTTGAGGAACCCTATATCTTTCTACCTATAGTGTATATACTGGCTAATTCATTGCCTCTCACTTTCTTGAAGGGGCAACTGGTAACTAATGGACATTTTGCTTTATTAAATATCAATATAACCTATAAGTTCTCTTCCACAGAGCTAAAGGTATAACAGGAGATCTGATATACATTGCTATAATACACTTTGTTTAACCTGCCTGTAACAACATTGTCCTTTAGCTCCTGACCCCCTTTTACCTGCCTTACAGGGATCATTGAGAAACATACATAATTGTTTGATATTTCCTATAACTCTGGTAAAAAACTTTAATTAGGATGATAGAAGGCATTGACATCCCTTGACTAATTACTACTTTTTCCTATCTAACTGCAATTATTACAATATATAAAGACCTCTCTATACGCACTTTATTAAGATACCAAGTAGTGCATTTTATATTATTATGGTCTCCAGAAGGAATACTAAATCTGACAAAGTTGCCAAGCTTATAAAAAACCCTAATACAAAACTGAACGCTTATTTAAAGCTATTGAAACAGCGGAAACAACCATATCTCCCACACCTAAGATGGTTTAAATTCTCCCACGAAAATCCCTATAGCATTAAGATGGTTTGAGAAACAAAAAGATTTAATAATTTTCTAATTTCTCCAAAGAAGCTGAGCCTAAGTTCATGTCAAAAATGTTTCCAATAGGACATTTCCATTCTTCTGATAAAAAGAAAAATGAAGTAGGAATATTATTCCATAAACAAAGTATATTTCGGTTATTGCATAAAATAACGGATGCATATGGCAGAATATTAATCCTTGTGGGAATGTTTTTAACCTGCCCTGTAACTTTAGTAAATGTCTATGCACCAAACTCTAAAAGGGTATCCTTTTTTTTCCCAAAACTTCTCTCTTTGATTCAAGAACATAGGAGGAATTCCCTGATTGTTGAAGGAGATCAAAACTTAGTATTAGATTCTGCTTTAGACTCCTCTTAAGAACAACCAATATAATTACATTATCCGCAAACTTATACTGCAGTGCCTCCCCATTAACCCTTTCATTTACGTTTCAAAATTGTACACTCTAACTCCCTCACACATTTCCTTCTATGGTAGTATCTATATCTACCTTTGATTTGGTTGAATGGAACCCTGCACAGTCATTATCTGCTGGAGCATACCTAGAAGCAAATAAGCAGCTGTGAAATACAATGCCTGTGTTTCTGAAGCAAATAACTCATAGGGGGTGGATCAGACTACTCTAGACAGTAATTTTGCTTATTTTAAAAAATTATTTTAAAATACATGCCAGCAATTTTATGCAAACTATTTTTACTTAATTAGCCCTTTTAGGATATGCACAGATCTCAACATGTTTTATGGCACTTTAAATGCCCCTTTAACTAAGAAAGCACTTAGTAAAGCCATCTTTCTTTACAACCGAATCAATATGCTAGAAATAGTTTTAGTTATTAAGAAACTCAGTTGGGGAAAAGTCCAGGTGCAGACGGTTTCACCAACATATATTATAAAAAGTTTCAAGATCAATTAACACCCGTCTTGCTATCTTTATTTTGTGCTCTTGACGATAGTGATGCATTATCTCCAACAATGCAAGAAGCACACATCTCTGTCATTTTAAAACCAGATAAACATCCTGATGACCTGGGTAACTATAGACCCATATCACTCCTGAACTCTTGACCTAAATTTTTTTTAGGGAAAATGCTTTCAAGACACATAAACAGGGTCATTGCAGACTATCACCCCCCTTTAATATCAACAATGGTACACGTCATGGTTGCCCCCTATCCCACATACTATTTATTTTATTGATGGAAGTATTTGCTTCATGTCGAAGAAATAATCAATATATTAAGAGCATTACAGAAGGACCATATGATTTGAAAAAATCGCATTATATGCATACCACACAATATTCACTGTCACATCACCTGAAAGCTCAATAACGGAGATTCCTAAGGAATTAACTTCTTTTGGAAATTTTTCCAACTTCTCTGTTAATATGCATACATTGGAAATTTACAATGTATCACTCCCAAAATCAGAATTTTAGCACCTTAGCACACTATGCCCATTATGACTACAAAAAGATGGTATCAAATATTTAGGTATCTATATCTCTCCAAACACCAAATAACTTTTTGATGAGAACTATGCTGTTTCAGTTTGCAACATACATAAAGACTTACAGGAATGGGCTGTCAAACTCATCTCTTGGTGGAGTCATATCGAATCCGTAAAGATGATGACCCTTCCAAGAATATTATATATTCTTCAAGCTCTCTCAATGCATCTACCAAACTGGTATATTTCCTAATTACAAAGGGCAATCAACTCCTATGTCTGGGGAAAAAACAAACCTTTTATAAACAAAATAACTTTATATAGATCCACTGACATAGGAGTTCTAGGCTTACCAAATATTAAAGACTATATGTAGCATTACAAAGTATAATGGACTAGCTTCTATCAGGGGATAAAAAAGCTTGGGTGTCCTTGGGCTAGCACATTCTAAGAACTCTTAATGTCAGGGCTCTTTTCTGGGTACCAAGGGTCTTAAGACCCCCCACAATGTTCTCATTTAGAAATCCATAGACACCTTTTACATTTATGGGATCACATTATTAATTAAAATTACAACAATTCTTCCTCCCTTTCTCAAATGTTTCCGATTCCCTTAAATGCCAAAATGATGGGAGGGTTAGATAAAGGATATAAGCGAATCCATGAATGGGACACCACAACTACCTTACGGCTAGATTACGAGTTTTGTATTATGAGTAAAAAAGCAGTGTTAAGGCTCATAACGCTGCTTTTTCACTACTGCTGCTATTACGAGTCTTGTAGGTACAGCTGTCCCTCACACTTTTTTGGCCATACTGCAAATTAACTTACGCAATTTGCTTAAAGTCTTTTTTCAATGGGACTTCCATAGTGCCGGTATTACAAGCTTTTTTTTGGAGGCCAGAAAGTGAGCGGTACAGTCTATCCCGCAAGATTCGTAACGCATTCTAGTAACGCATTCTCAGTAGTTATGAGTTTTACACTACAAAGCTGTAACATAAAATTCATAACTAAAGTGCTAAAAAGTACACTTACACCCATGAACTACCAATTAACCCCTAAACCGAGGCCCTCCCGCATCGCAAACACTATAATAAAATTATTAAACCCTAATCTGCCACTCCGGACATTGCCGCCACTATATATATATTATCTGCTGTCCCTAACATCTCCGTACCCAACCTACATTTATTAACCCCTAATCTGCAGCCCCCAACGTCGCTGACACTATACTAGATTTATTAACCCCTAAACCTATGTCTAACCCTAACCCTAACACCCTCTAACTTAAATATAATTAAAATAAATCTAAATAAAAATTGCAATCATTACCTAAATAATTCCTATTTAAAACTAAATACTTACCTATAAAATAAACAATAAGATAGCTACAATATAACTAATAGTTACATTGTAGCTATCTTAGGGTTTATTTATATTTCACAGGCAAGTTTGTATTTATTTTTACTAGGTAGAATAGTTACTAAATAGTTATTAACTATTTACTAACTTCCCAGCTAAAATGAATACAACTTTACCTGTAAAATAAAACCTAACCTGAGTTACACTAACACCTAACCTTACACTACAATTAAATAAATTACCTGAATTAAATACAATTACCTAAATCAGTGTTTTTCAACCAGTGTGCCGTGGCACACTAGTGTGCCATGAGAGATCCTCAGGTGTGCCGCGGCAGACTGACAACAGTGCGGGGGTGTCCCTCTTTCAAATTTTGAAATATTGGGACGTATGTGACAGGCTCATCAGGCATCATTTACAACCATGACATTGACATTCATTCACAGACAATCATTACGATTGTTTGTGAATGAATGTCAATATGTCATGTATAGTTTGTAGGAGGTATGGCATGACAGCACAGTACAGTGTGTGTATATATATATATATATATATATATATATATACTGTATATATATCCTATATTAGGCTACAATGTGTGATTTTGTAAAATTTTGGGATGGTGGTGTGCCACAGGATTTTTTAATGTAAAAAAGTGTGCCACGGCAAAAAAAAGGTTGCAAATCACTGACCTAAATGACAAAAAAAATCAAACACTAAATTGCACAAAAAAAAACCCCCTAGCCTAAACTAAACTACCAATAGCCCTTAATAGGGCCTTTTGTGGGGCATTACCCCAAAGAAATCAGCTATTTTACCTGTAAAAAAAAATACAAATACCCCCCCATCAGTAAAACCTACCATCCACACAACCAAACCCCCCAAATAAAAACTTAACTAAAAAAACATAAGCTCCCCATTGCCCTGAAAAGGGCATTTGGATGCGCATTGCCCTTAAAAGGGCATTTAGCTCTTTTTCAATTGCCCAAACCCTAATCTAAAACTAAAACCCACCCAATAAACCCTTAAAAAAACCTAACACTAACCCCTGAAGGCCCACTTACAGTTTTGAAGAGCCAACATCCATCCTCCAAGAAGCTGGGAGAAGTCCTCAGTGAAGAAGCAAGAAGTCCTCAACGAAGCCGGGAGATGTCTTCATCCAAGCTGGGCGAAGTGGTCCTCCAGACAGGCAGAAGTCTTCATCCAGACGGCATCTTCTATCTTCATCCATTCGGCGCGTAGCGGCTGCATCTTCAAGACATCCAGCGTGGAGCATCCTCTTCTTTAGATGTCTTCTTCCCGAATGAATGTTCCTTTAAATGATGTCATCCAAGATGGTGTCCTTTGAATTCCGATTGGCTGATAGAATTCTATCAGCAAATTGGAATTAAAGGTGAAAAAATCCTATTGGCTGATGTAATCAGCCAATAGGATTGAGCTCAAATCCTATTGGCTGAACCAATCAGCCAATAGGATTGAGCTCGCATTCTATTGTCTGATTGTAACAGCCAATAGAATGCGAGCTCAATCCTATTGGCTGATTGGATCAGCCAATAGGATTGAAGCTCAATCCTATTGGCTGATTGCATCAACCAATATGAATTTTTCATCTTTAATTCCGATTGGCTGATAGAATCAGCCAATCGGAATTGAAGGGATGTCATCTTGGATGACGTCATTTAAAGGAACCTTCATTCTTCGTTAGACGTCGGAAGAAGAGGATGCTCTGCGCCAGATGTCTTGAAGATGGACCCGCTCCGCGCCGGATGGATGAAGATAGAAGATGCCGTCTGGATGAAGACTTCTGCCCGTCTGGAGGACCACTTCTGCCAACTTGGATGAAGACTTCCCCCGGCTTCGTTGAGGACTTCTTGCCGCTTCGTTGAGGACTTCTCCCGACTTTGTTGAGGATGGATGTCCGGTCTTCAAAACTGTAAGTGGATCTTCGGGGGTTAGTGTTAGGTTTTTTTAAGGGTTTATTGGGTGGGTTTTATTTTTAGGTTAGGGTTTGGGCAGCAATAGAGCTAAATTCCCTTTTAAGGGCAATGCCAATCCAAATGCCCTTTTCAGGGCAATAGGTAGCTTAGGTTTTTTTTAGCTAGGATTTTATTTTGGCGGTTGGTTGTGTGGGTGGTGGGTTTTACTGTTGGGGGTTGTTTGTAATTTTTTTACAGGTAAAAGAGCTGATTTCTTTGGGGCAATGCCCCGCAAAAGGCCCTTTTAAGGGCTATTGGTAGTTTAGTTAAGGCTAGTGGTTTTTTAATTTGCGGGGGCTTTTTTATTTTGATAGGGCTATTAGATTAGGTGTAATTAGTTTAAATATCTGATCATTTGTTTTTTATTTTGTGTAATTTAGTGTTTGTCTTTTTTTGTAATTTAGGTAATTGTATTTAATTTATGTAATTTAGTTAATTATGTAAAGTTAGGTGTTAGTGTAAGACAGGTTAGGTTTTATTTTACAGGTAAATTTGTATTTATTTTAGCTAGGTAGTTAGTAAATAGTTAATAACTATTTACTAACTATTCTACCTAGTTAAAATAAATACAACCTTGCCTGTAAAATAAAAATAAACTCTAAGCTAGCTACAATGTAACTATTAGTTATATTGTAGCTAGCTTTGGGTTTATTTTATAGGTAAGTATTTAGTTTTAAATAGGAATTATTTAGGTAACGATAGCAATTTTTATTTAGATTTATTTGAATTATATTTAAGTTAGGGGCTATTAGGGTTAGACTTAGGTTTAGGGGTAATAAATATAGTATAGTGACGGTGACGTTGGGGCAGCAGATTAGGGGTTAATAAATGTAGGTAGGTGGCGGCGATGTTAGCACCCCTTGGCTGACTGGGTTAGTGAACATCAAACAATTGGGATAGCACACATTCACCTAGATTACGAGTTTTGCGCTAAACAGGGTACCAATAGCCCTTAAAAGGACCTCTTGTAGGGCATTGTCCTTAAGAAATCAGCTCTTTTACCCATAAAAAAATACAAATTCCCCCCAACAGTAAAACCCACCACCCAACCAACCCCTCAAAATAAGAAACCTAACTCTAAAAAAACCTTAAGCAACCCATTGATCCTAAAGGGGCATTTGTATGGGCATTGTTCTTAAAAGGGCATTTAGCTCTTTTTTCAAGTGCCCATCCCAAATCTAAAAAAAAACCCCACCCCCCCCCCAAAAAAAAAAAAAAACTAACCCCAGAAGATCTACTCACGGTTTCTGAAATCTGGACATTCAGGCGGCGAGAAGTCTTCATCCAGGTGGGGAGGTCTTCATCCAGGCTGTGGGGGTGTCTTCTATCTTCCTCCCAGTGGCAAAGCGGAGCCATCCTGGAAGCTGATCTCATCCTGCGCGGAGCGTCCTCTTCATACGGTCGCCGCTGTACACTGAAGTTGAATGCAAGGTAGCCGTTTTAAAATGGCGTCCCTTGCATTCTTGTTGGCTGATTTGATTCTTCAAATTCAAATCAGCCAAAAGGATGAGAGCTACTGAAATCCTATCGGCTGATTTGAACAGGTTTATTTAATAGCCGCGATGTGGGTGGGTGGCAGATTAGGGGTTAATAAGTTTAATATAGAGTTTGACATGCGGGAGGGCCTCAGTTTAGGGGTTATTAGGTAGTTTATGGGTGTTAGTGTACTTTGTAACATTTTAGTAATGAGTTTTGTGAAAAATTTTTGTTACACAAAATCCATAACTACTGCTTTCAGATGGTGGTATGGCTCATGTCGGTATAGGCTGTAATGCAAGCTTTTTAGCCTCACTGCACAACCTGTATTACCAGCGCTATGGAAATCCCACGCAAACGTCATTTTTTTTTAGTCCGGGATTGACAATGCGTTACAGGCTACAATGCTTGCGGTACAGCTATACTGATACGACTCCCAATAGTGCGTTCCTACTTTTACGCTGGCATTGCCATTTTTTCAGCGTTAAAAGCCGCAAAGCAAAACTCGTAATCTAGGTGATTGTTTTTTGCGCACATTTTTTTTTACTCTTATGTTTTGTGTGTATATTGCAAGTTTACTGATATTTTCTTCCAGCTCAGCCGTGCAGGCCTTGTTAAAATGTTATACATTTTGATCAATCTAATCCTGCTTTTGCTTCTAAAGGCATCTGCACACCTTCTGTTTGTTCCATACAGTGGAGTTACCAGATTTTCGCTCCAGGATTCAAGAATTTCAAATGCTCTACTGTGTCTAAGATGCTGGCGGCTATGCCCTCTTTATGTAAACATAAAAGGTCAGTTTCTATTTTTACCTACTAATAATTCTAAGTCTATATTAGACCGTGTTTATGATCCTGGTTCATCTGATTTGTCCTCGGAGGGTGAGATTTTAATCCAGTGATCTAAAGTCTGTCTCTGATCAGGATATAAAATTATCCTCTTTTTTTTTTTTTTTTTTTTTTTTTTTTTAAAAGGTATTAGGTATTTTGGGGTTTCAAGATCCTGAGGTATATGAGGATTTGTCTGTTTAACGTTTGAAGTTTATGTTTTAAACCCTGCTGCTAATTTTTTTTTTCCTCCTTCTGATGCTGTCTCTGAGATAGTTTCTAGGAGTGATCTAAGCCATATAGTACTTTTTATTCATAGGCAAGGTTTTAAGAGATTTTTTTCTTTGCCAGCCTTATTGAAGTTTAGGAGTCTGTTCCTAAGGTGGATCGGGCTATTTCTAATTTGGCTGTGTGACCTATAATTCCTTTGGTGGTAGCTGGAATCCTTTTATAGGAGAGCCTTTTAGCAAGCAAATTTTCTTTTTAGGCCAGCAATGCAGTATTGCCTGTCTGCTTGCAGCATCTTCCATTTGGTGTAATAATATTTATGCTAGTACCAATTTTCTGTATCCTTTTGCTTTGTTTTAATCTGCTTACAGATTCATTTGTGATACTATTATTGCTATCTTTTATGTTAATGCTAAGAATATGATGTTAGCAGTTATTTCCAGAAGGGCTTTATGGTTAAAGTCCTGGGTGGCTGATATGGTTCCAAATCCAAACTTTTGTTTCTTTCTTTTCTAGGAAAGATGTTGTTTGGTTCTGGTTTAGATGTATTATTTCTATGAGACTTAGTTTCAGTCTGTTTAGAGTCCTTGGGTTCTAATTGTAGTTTCTCAAGGTTACTAAATAGGTTTTAGAACATGGCCTCCCAGGGGATGGTGTTTCTGTCCTATATTCCAAAGGATCCTTTGTAGGTAGAAGTATTTTTTTCAGTCTATTTAAGATCTGGGATCCATGGGCGTATATGTTCCAGTTTCGAATTTTTGAACAGGGGTTGGGATTTTATTCAAATCTCTTCTTTGTTCCAAAATGGGAAGGGAATTTCAGGCCAGTTCTGGATTTTAAGGCTCTGAACAATTTTTTATGTTTTTTTTTTCAATTAAAATGGGATCTATTCAGACAATCCTGCCTATTATTTAGCAAGGTCAGTTGATGTCCACAATAGATTTATGGATAGTTTCCTTCATATTGCTATTCACAAAGATCTTCATTAATTTTTAAGGTTTGTTTTCCTGGACAAACATTTACAGTTTGTTGTTCTTCCATTTGGTCTGTTTTTCTGCTTCAAGGATATTTTCTAAGGTTCTGGGTACTCATTTTTCTGTTAATAGAGCCCAGGGAATTTCAAACGCCATTTTTACCTTTAGTAATCTTTCTCAACAACAGTCTGTTGTTTCTTTAGCAACATGGTTGGAGAATCAATTTTTTAAGACCTAGATTTGGAGTTTGGCGTTAGCCGTGAAAACCAGCGTTAGAGGCTCCTAACGCTGGTTTTAGGCTACCGCCGGTATTTGGAGTCACTCAAAATAGGGTCTAACGCTCACTTTTCAGCCGCGACTTTTCCATACCGCAGATCCCCTTACGTCAATTGCGTATCCTATCTTTTCAATGGGATTTTTCTAACTCCGGTATTTAGAGTCGTTTCTGAAGTGAGCGTTAGACATCTAACGACAAAACTCCAGCCTCAGGAAAAAAGTCAGTAGTTAAGAGCTTTCTGGGCTAACGCCGGTTTCTAACGCTCTTAACTACTGTACTCTGAAGTACACTAACACCCATAAACTACCTATGTACCCCTAAACCGAGGTCCCCCCACATCGCCGACACTCGAATACATTTTTTTAACCCCTAATCTGCCGACCGCCACCTACGTTATCCTTATGTACCCCTAATCTGCTGCCCCTAACACCGCCGACCCCTATATTATATTTATTAACCCCTAATCTGCCCCCCACAACGTTGCAGCCAGCTACCTACAATAATTAACCCCTAATCTGCCGACCACAAAGTGCCGCCACCTACGTTATCCTTATGTACCCCTAATCTGCTGCCCCTAACACCACCGACCCCTGTGTTATATTTATTAACCCCTAATCTGCCCCCCACAATGTCGCAGCCAGCTACCTACAATAATTAACCCCTAATATGCTGACCGCAAAGCGCCGTCACCTACGTTATCCTTATGTACCCCTAATCTGCTGCCCCTAACACCGCCGACCCCTGTATTATATTTATTAACCCCTAATCTGCCCCCCACAATGTTGCCTCCTCCTGCCTACACTTATTAACCCCTAATCTGCTGACTGGAGCTCACCGCTATTCTAATAAATGTATTAACCCCTAAAGCTAAGTCTAACCCTAACACTAACACCCCCCTATTTAAATATAATTTACATCTAACGAAATTAATTAACTCTTATTAAATAAATTATTCCTATTTAAAGATAAATACTTACCTGTAAAATAAATCCTAATATAGCTACAATATAAATTATAATTATATTATAGCTATTTTAGGATTTATATTTATTTTACAGGTAACTTTGTATTTATTTTAACCAGGTACAATAGCTATTAAATAGTTAAGAACTATTTAATAGCTAAAATAGTTAAAATAATTACAAATTTACCTGTAAAATAAATCCTAACCTAAGTTACAATTAAACCTAACACTACATTATCAATAAATTAATTAAATAAACTACCTACAATTACCTACAATTAACCTAACACTACACTATCAATAAATTAATTAAATACAATTCCTACAAATAAATACAATTAAATAAACTAGCTAAAGTACAAAAAATAAAAAAGAACTAAGTTACAAAAAATTAAAAAATATTTACAAACATAAGAAAAATATTACAACAATTTTAAACTAATTACACCTACTCTAAGCCCCCTAATAAAATAACAAAGACCCCCAAAATAACAAAATGCCCTACCCTATTCTAAATTACTAAAGTTAAAAGCTCTTTTACCTTACCAGCCCTGAACAGGGCCCTTTGCGGGGCATGCCCCAAGAAGTTCAGCTCTTTTGCCTGAAAAAAAAACATACAATACCCCCCCCAACATTACAACCCACCACCCACATACCCCTAATCTAACCCAAACCCCCCTTAAATAAACCTAACACTAAGCCCCTGAAGATCATCCTACCTTGTCTTCACCTCACCAGGTATTACCGATCCGTCCTGGCTCCAAAATCTTCATCCAACCCAAGCGGGGGCTGGCGATCCATCATCCGGTGGCTGAAGAGGTCCAGAAGAGGCTCCAAAGTCTTCATCCTATCCGGGAAGAAGAGTAGATCCGGACCGGCAACCATCATCTTCCAAGCGGCATCTTCTATCTTCATCCGATGAGGACCGGCTCCATCCTGAAGACCTCCGACGCGGACCCATCTTCATCCGGCGACGTCCAACTGAAGAATGAAGGTTCCTTTAAGGGACGTCATCCAAGATGGCGTCCCTCGAATTCCGATTGGCTGATAGGATTCTATCAGCCAATCGGAATTAAGGTAGGAATATTCTGATTGGCTGATGGAATCAGCCAATCAGAATCAAGTTCAATCCGATTGGCTGATCCAATCAGCCAATCAGATTGAGCTCGCATTCTATTGGCTGATCGGAACAGCCAATAGAATGCGAGCTCAATCTGATTGGCTGATTGGATCAGCCAATCGGATTGAACTTGATTCTGATTGGCTGATTCCATCAGCCAATCAGAATATTCCTACCTTAATTCCGATTGGCTGATAGAATCCTATCAGCCAATCGGAATTCGAGGGACGCCATCTTGGATGACATCCCTTAAAGGAACCGTCATTCTTCAGTTGGACATCGCCAGAAGAAGATGGGTCCACGGTGGAGGTCTTTAGGATGGAGCCGGTCGTCATCGGATGAAGATAGAAGATGCCGCTTGGATCAAGATGGTTGCCGGTCCGGATTGCCTCTTCTTCCCGGATAGGATGAAGACTTTGGAGCCTCTTCTGGACCTCTTCAGCCACCGGATGATGGATCGCCAGCCCCCGCTTGGGTTGGATGAAGATTTTGGAGCCAGGACAGATCGGTGATACCTGGTGAGGTGAAGACAAGGTAGGATGATCTTCAGGGGCTTAGTGTTAGGTTTATTTAAGGGGGGTTTGGGTTAGATTAGGGGTATGTGGGTGGTGGGTTTTAATGTTGGGGGTGGGTATTGTATGTTTTTTTTACAGGCAAAAGAGATGAACTTCTTGGGGCATGCCCCGCAAAGGGCCCTGTTCAGGGCTGGTAAGGTAAAAGAGCTTTTAACTTTAGTAATTTAGAATAGGGTAGGGCATTTTGTTATTTTGGGGGTCTTTGTTATTTTATTAGGGGGCTTAGAGTAGGTGTAATTAGTTTAAAATTGTTGTAATATTTTTCTTATGTTTGTAATTTTTTTTTATTTTTTTGAACTTAGTTCTTTTTTATTTTTTGTACTTTAGCTAGTTTATTTAATTGTATTTATTTGTAGGAATTGTATTTAATTAATTTATTGATAGTGTAGTGTTAGGTTAATTGTAGGTAATTGTAGGTAGTTTATTTAATTAATTTATTGATAGTGTAGTGTTAGGTTTAATTGTAACTTAGGTTAGTATTTATTTTACAGGTAATTTTGTAATTATTTTAACTATTTTAGCTATTAAATAGTTCTTAACTATTTAATAGCTATTGTACCTGGTTAAAATAAATACAAAGTTACCTGTAAAATAAATATTAATCCTAAAATAGCTACAATGTAATTATAATTTATATTGTAGCTATATTAGGGTTTATTTTACAAGTATTTAGCTTTAAATAGGAATAATTTATTTAATAAGAGTTAATTAATTTCGTTAGATTAAAATTATATTTAATTTAGGGGGGTGTTAGTGTTAGGGTTAGACTTAGCTTTAGGGGTTAATCCATTTATTAGAATAGCGGTGAGCTCCGGTCGGCAGATTAGGGGTTAAAAATTGAAGTTAGGTGTCGGCGATGTTAGGGAGGGCAGATTAGGGGTTAATACTATTTATTATAGGGTTAGTGAGGCGGATTAGGGGTTAATAACTTTATTATAATAGCGGTGCGGTCCGCTCGGCAGATTAGGGGTTAATAAGTGTAGGCAGGTGGAAGCGACGTTGAGGGGGGCAGATTAGGGGTTAATAAATATAATATAGGGGTCGGCGGTGTTAGGGGCAGCAGATTAGGGGTACATAGGGATAATGTAAATAGCGGCGGTTTACGGAGCGGCAGATTAGGGGTTAAAAATAAAATGCAGGTGTCAGCGATAGCGGGGGCGGCAGATTAGGGGTTAATAAGTGTAAGGTTAGGGGTGTTTAGACTCGGGGTACATGTTAGAGTGTTAGGTGCAGACGTAGGAAGTGTTTCCCCATAGCAAACAATGGGGCTGCGTTAAGAGCTGAACGCGGCTTTTTTGCAGGTGTTAGGTTTTTTTTCAGCTCAAACAGCCCCATTGTTTCCTATGGGGGAATCGTGCACGAGCACGTTTTTGAGACTGGTCGCTTGCGTAAGCAACTCTGGTATTGAGAGTTGAAGCTGCGTTAAAAATGCTCTACGCTCCTTTTTTGGAGCCTAACGCAGCCTTTATGTGGACTCTCAATACCAGAGTTATTTTTATGGTGCGGCCAGAAAAAAGCCGGCGTTAGTTTTTCGGGTCGTTACCGACAAAACTCCAAATCTAGCCGTAAGAGTTTAGCGCAATTGAATTAACGCACGTCTGGTTAGCTCAACCTCAGAGCTCTGGTTAAACACATCAAAAATGCATTACAAAGTACAGTTACACTCATAATAACACCATCTAATAAAAATAATAAAAAAAATATTGCACAAAAAAGTTAAGGCTCAAAGAAATGAGGTCTAAGGTGTTTGAAAAAAAAAAAAAAAGCAGGCAAAGGGCTTTAACATAGAGATACATACATATACATGTCTAAATATGGATATGTATTTCCCTATATGTATCTTATTGTATTTATGAGTAAATAGAACATATTCTGCTATGTGCAGAACATTGGAATGTGAAATATTTTTTCTCCTTTGACTTCTATGGGGGAATATGTTATTGCGCATGCAAAAATGTAAGTTTGGCGTTTTATATGCATCGGGTTAGCGCATGAGTGAAAACGGTGTACTTTCAACTTTTGATACAAGCACAACCCGACACATGCAAAAAGCTTTCTTCTAGCCAGTTAATGCTCACGCGGGAGTGTTAAATAATGCCCTATCTGGGTCTATATGTAATTAACAGAAAGTTTTGTGGATATTTGTACTAATAATATGATGGTTAGAATCATTCGGCTCTGTAAGGCACCATAAGTTGCTAATTAAAGTATATAATTTCAGAATGCATATACTGAAATAATAATACTAGTGAAAGGGACAGTGCACTGTAAAAATGGTTTCCCCTTAATGTGTTTGAAATTATTTGTTATAGCAGCTGTTTTGGAAAATTGCCCGCTTAGGTTTATATAGAAAATAGCTGCATTTGCTCTTTAACCCCTTAACTACTGAAACGTTTAGTTCCCCCCTGCTGAGTTATTATTATTATTATCATCATTTATTTGTATAGCGCCACAAAATTCCATAGCGCTGGACAAAATTTCCGTAGAAGTTTGAGTTGGGAGTTTTTTAGATGCTGCTCAATCTTAAAGGGACAGTAAACCTTAAAAATAATGTTATATAATTCTGCACATAGTGCAGAATTGTATAATTTGCTAAAATACGGCGCTTTTACAGACCCGCTCTCTGCTGAGCGGGTCTGTTATTTTTAGTCAGCGCATCGGGCCAGCTGTATAGTCACAGCCCGGCCCGACCGCGCCATAAGACTAAGTGCAGCTCGCTCCTGTCACAGGAGCGAGCTGCACTTAGTGCTATGGCGCGGTCGGGCCGGGCTGTGACTATACAGCTGGCCCGATGCGCTGACTAAAAATAACAGACCCGCTCAGCAGAGAGCAGAGAGCGGGTCTGTAAAAGCGCCGTATTTTAGCAAATTAAACTGTAAAAAATGCTTTTATGGCTATAGCACCTAAATAATGTTATATAATTCTGCACTATGTGCAGAATTATATAACATTATTTTTAAGGTTTACTGTCCCTTTAAGCCCTGTTGTAGGTCATTTCTCAGTGAGAAACCCACACACACTATACACCTTTTTTTTTTTGTAACAGAAGTGTTACAAAATTAATATAGTTTGTTTTTTAAATAATAAATAAGTAGTGGTTTTCTAAACTCTATATTTAAAAAAAGGGCCTTTGAGTATAGTTATGCAACTACGAGGAGCCTCTATCTCATGAGCATCTACTGAAATAAACAAATGTATACACACCAGACAATCACTATTACCACAGTGCTCAACTGTATATAGGGGCCTTATTTTAAAGAGGAGCTTCTACACTTTAACATTAGTGGTCTTTTCAATAAGCTGTTATAGTTACAGGCTCACAGAGCATCCCTTCCTACAAAATCTGTATTTTTATTTTATTTTTCCTAAAATGATGCTTTTACTTTTTACACCCAGGTGATTGCCTATCAAGTGGTGGGACTCAAAGTTTTTTAGGGCTTAAGGAAGCTAAGATTTCAATACTTACCCCCATTCAACTCCCTTAAGTTCCTTGAAGCAGACTGGCACTTCTGGGTTTTTGGGTACTTAATTATATACCCACGCCTATATGTGGTGAAGTTATCAGCTTCTCTAGATCCCCCAATGATGCCTGGTTGCTTGGCCACCTTGTTACTATGATACTGCATTTAAGTGTCTTCCCTCTGGATGATGATACCATGATAAGCATTTTGGTGATGATGCTCATGTTTTTATTAAATGCAGTTAAGTGGTTAAACCCACAATCTATTAAAATGGGCTGAGCTTGCAGAGAGAGCAGACCTCCTTAGCATATCCCTCTCTCTACACCTCCTGATATTACATATGTCTGTATACACAAACCCCAATACTTATAACAGTTGAAAATGGACATTTTAGCAGATTTCTCTCTCACCCCCACTAGACGTGTGATTTTTTTTCTACTTGATCTTATTTATATAGCTTTTCTGTTCCTGTTACTTACATTTTCAGTATAGGTGGTGGTTCTAACCGGCAAAAGCAACTATTTAAAATGACCAAAGGTTAATAAGCTACTTGTAAACAATTGTAAACACTACGTATAATGGATCATTGGAAACCAATTAAATGAAGTAGAATTTACAGTACATTCTCCCTTTAATACCTACATATTGATTAATATACAACAAAACTGTACATATATAGATGCACACCTGAAAATATATGTTTTAATGCATGATTTCTACAGTACTAGTTTCAAGTTTAGTTTAGAGAGTTATTAATATGTTTTCAGCCATTTTTGCTCATCATTTTAATGCCATTTTAAAACATAATTAAAAGAAAATGTTGGGCCCAAGTCCATTTAAAGAAGAAATATGCTTATCCTGTGCGCAACAACCAATTACATAGCCAGAAAAAATGCCCAGCTTAACATTACATTTGTTAGGTTTCTCACCGAATTGCCATAGTGAGTCTTTTCTTTGTAGATACCTTGGGCGCCATGTACTAAGCATCAAAGTGACCTTTCGCGTGTATTTTTTGCGTCAAAATTCGCGCATGCACTAAAAATCATATTTACCAAGCCTTGATCGATTTTATAAACCACTTTTTTTTATCTGCGATCATACTTTTCTGCAACTAATTGATCCAAACCCTTTTTTAACATACTAAACCATCGATCATCATAAAATCCGCTATTAACGAATACAATAGAAAACTATAGAGGGGTATCAGACTGACGCCAGGTTGAAGTACTTAAATTAAGCGGGTAGACAAAAATCATTTCATTATTAGTTTGCCAGCAGTGAATGAAGATGGAGACACTTTTACATTTATTTATCTTTCGATTTATTCAATTACGAGGAAGAAGGGCAATCCTGGCACCTGTTGGAAATAATGAATTTCAAAGAAGGAGAGGAGGTTGAAGAAGGAGAGTTCCAAGAGTTTTCCTCCCTCGTATGGGTTTTGAAGCCCTTTCTGATCGTGAGGTTATCCAGAGATTCTGTTTGGACAGGGAAGCTATAATGGACGTTTACATTGAAATAGCAGAATACATTAAGCCAATGGCAGCACATTCACAAGTCATACCTGGACTCTTAAAACTGTTGGCAGCATTACACTTTTTTTGCCACGGGTTCTTTCCAGGCTGTGTCTAGCGTCATAATTGGCATAAGCCAGTCTGCATTTTCTAGGCACCTGACAAAAGTAATAAACGCATTGATGGTGGTCTTTCCACTGTATGTGTGCCTTCCATTGACCCCTAAAGATTGGCAATCTGTGATGGCCAACTTTTATAGAATGTCCGGAATGCCCAATGTACTTATAGCCATCGATTACACACATGTTTATACTGTATATATATAAATGAGTCTGAAATATTAAGAAATCGACCAATAGACCGTAGACTGCTTAGTAACTTTGTTCTTTTGCGCCAAGCGAAACTCCAAAATTATAAATAATTCGATTATCTTTGAGACAGATTAGACGCAATATTTTACGGGTTGATTTTTAGTACATTCATGTAAGGTTAAATCAGCTGCAAATGCCGGTGGGTAAATTTGATACACTTAGTGCAATGATTTTGATGCCTTAGTACATGGCGCCCCTTGTTAGGGTCCATTCTGTAAATTAAAGGGACATGAAACCCAAAATTTTTCTTTAATGATTCAGATAGAGAATACAATTTCAAACAACATTTCAATGTTCTTCTATTATCTAATTTGCTTCATTCTTTAGGTATCCTTTCTTGAAGAAATAGAAATGCACATGGGTGAGCCAATCACATGAGTCATCTATGTGCAGCCACCAATCAGCAGCTACTGAGCCTTTTTAGATATGCTTTTCAACAAAGGGTATAAAGAGAATGAAGCAAATTAGATAATAGAAGTAAATTGGAAAGTTGTTCTATCTAAATCATGAAAAGAAAAAAATTGGGTTTAATGTCCCTTTTAAATGTAATAAAAAGATTTCTGTATTCTGTAAGGGATACTTAAACCCAATTTTTTCTTTCATGATTCAGATAGAACATGCAATTTTAAGCAACTTTCTAATTTACTCCTATTATCAATTTGTCTTCGTTCTCTTTTTATTCTTTATTTGAAAATGCAGAAATCTAAGCTAAGGAGCGGGCCCAATTTTTGGTCAACACCCTGGATAGTGCTTGCTGATTGGTGACTAGATTTAGCCACCAATCAACAAACAGAACCTAGGTGCTAAACCAAAAATGGTCCGGCTCCTAAGCTTACATTGTTGCTTTTCAAATAAAAATATCAAGTTAACGAAGAAAAAATTATAATATGAGCACATTAGAAAGATGATTAAAATTGCATGCTCTATCTCAACGATGAAAGAAAAAGTTCGGTTTAGTATCCCTTTAAGTTATTTATATTTGTATTATACACATACATTTTGCTATGTTTTTACACTACATTTCCTAAATATTTTAAACAAAAGTAACTGAAATAGGAATTTATAAAATAAGAGTTTAATATGTGTATAATATTTTTTTTATATTTTTATTTAAAAAAAGATTCAATAAATAGTTGTAACAATTGAGAAAACTCTAAAGCTGGGTGACCTTCTCTGTTCCCAAGATATAAACTTATACATCATGTTCTTAAAATTGCTAAAAATTCTCCATTAATTTCCTTTAAAACTGATTTTTCATGCTGCTTTTTATGGAAATGTTCCACTTAAAATGGTGCAGTAGAAAGGATGAGAAGAGTGGATAGGCTTTTCCGTCTTACTATAACCCTTGAGGCTAGCCAGCTAGTTATATATGACAATTACATGTGATTATGATACCTAACTATAATGACATTTCAATTAAATATTCACTGTATCTCAGGATAACAATAACTCTTAATGAAGAGCAAGAAAAAAAACTCTATTCACAGATTCTTAAATCATTAATTTTAATCATCTATCATACATTTCCTTTCTCATTTTATCCTTTCTTGAAATATTATTAAAATATTATTTTTGAAAGGGGCTAAAAGTTTGTTAGGGGTTTCAAGTAATACTAAAAAGCACAAGTTTACTGTTGGGAAACAAATCAGAATGCATACAGTATACTGATAATTTATATTTTTTTCTTCATCACATGAAGCGAGGTTTTCAAACACAAACCCATACCACTTTTATGTACAAACGTATTACATCTGTTGAAGCCAAATATATCTGCAGCCAATAATCCTTTTCTAATGCTTTAAAGAATTACACCTCTATTGGCATCAGTTGTTTAAGAAAAAAAAGAGTAACGCTAACCTTTAATATATTGCATTAAAAAATGTATAGGAATCGGTCCCAATTTGCTATACTAGTTGGTGCAAATGTTACTGCCAAACGCTATGCCAAGGATTTCACAGCTGTTACATTACTGCCCCCACAACAATAAGTCATGAAAGTATTGATCACCCTCCACCATATATAATGCCACTATCAGTTTAATGTTAGCTTTAGACATTAAGGGCTTAATGTACAAAGCAGCAGATACTTTTGAGCCCTTGCTTTCCGCAATGTAAGAAGCAGCGGTCATCTAACTGCTTCTTCTTCTTACCGTCTCTGCTACCCTTGAGGTGGCAGACATAAAACACCCCAAACACATTCATTCGGAGTGATTGACAGGCCTTTCATTCAAACGATTGGTTGCTCAAGCAAGTCCGCCCATCTTTTTGTACATGGGGCCCTAAGCATTACGGTAAGTGTTAGTATTAGTACAATATTTCTAAAGTTAAACCTTTGGATGCCAAAGAAGGCTATAATCAATATGACATAGTAAGTTTTAGGCCTCTCAGCTGTCTAAAGGACTGATGATCTAAAGCTCTCTCTCTGGTGAGAAGTCTTTTAGGTACTAAGAGGTCCCTCAAAGAAACTTAGAGAGGTACATTTTAGTTTGAGACGCTGTTTGTATATCTATGCAGGTTCTGGATGTGAAGGAAAGACACAAAAATTGCAATATAATGCTCAAAAAGCCATCAAAGACTGTATGATTTGATCATCAGGCACTAAGTGATTAATATGACAGTTGTCTACAATCATAATAAAACAACATTGCTCATGATAATATGGTGGTATAATTTAGAAAAAAAACAAACATTTTTTTTCCCTAGCAATATCACCTCATTCAAAAAAGAGGAATCAGTCAATACATTCAGCAAAGTTATAAGTACAGGTAGCCCTCAGTTTACGCCGGGGTTAGGTTCCAGAAGGAATGGTTGTAAATCAAAACCGTTGTAAATTGAAACCCAGTTTATAATGTAAGTCAATGGGAAGTGAGGGAGTTAGGTTCCAGGCCCCTCTCAAAATTGTCATAAGTAACACCTAATACATTATTTTTAAAGCTTTGAAATGAAGACTTTACATGCTAAACAGCATTATAAACCTAATAAAATAATCACACAACACAGAATATATAATTAAAGTAAGTTAAATGAACAAAAACATTTGCTAAACAGCATTATAAACCTAATACAATAATCACACAACACAGACTTTACTTGCATTTTCCTGCAAACAGTTCTTTCCATGCATTCCAATCTGGACTGATTTATAGACAGGAAGATCTTGTTCCTTTGAAATCTGCTTGATAGCTCAGGTCTGGTTAAACTGATTAATTTCAGCTTGCTTGGCTTGCATATCTTTGCTGCAACACAAGCGGACAGCTCCACCTACTGTTTTTTTAATCAATGCACTGCTTCTCAATGCTTTTCAATAGCAGTCACATGACTGAAAAAAAGGTTGTTATTCTGAAACGGTGCAAATTGAACCGTTGTAAACCGAGGGCCACCTGTATTTCAAAACCTGCATTGATATTGGAAATATTATGCAATATTAATTGCAATAGAATGCCGGTCTGTCTAATTCAATCCCAGCTTGTTAGAAATGTGTAATATAATCCCATCTGACTCATCTGTATATTCTCTGTAAATTTATAAGTACTGTATATTCTTTATAAAATAGACAAGTTTATCAATACAAATATATAAAACAATCAATATGCAATGGTTGCAACCATGAAAGGAATTATATATTATACCCCATACAATGGTCACTACTATTTATAGAGGCATCTTATATATCTTTATGAAAATATCTGTTCTGGTTTATCATAGCTTTCGTCTTAGTCCTTCATAAAATATGTCCACTTTTTTAAAAAACTTTTTTAATCTGTCTGCCTGCTTATCTGTCTTATAATAATGATAATAAAATTACCATTATGTTATTTCAGCTGCAAAGTTAATGCCTTTTGGGTATGGGTTGCAAGAAGATTAATTAAACTGTAAAAATTGTGTATTAATCATTATTAAATGATAACTAAAGTTTTTGAAATACACAGTTTGAAAAAAAACAAAAACAATTATTGATTATAAATTGAAACTACTGCCATATTTATTTATATATTTATATAAATTGTGATTAAAAAATGGCTATTGTTTTGGGAGTTTAAGTTCATTTTATTTTGAACATATGACACAAACAATATCCCTGTGTTCTGAGGTGGAAAGCATTTCTAATCATTAAAGGCCAATTGTACAAAGTGAACTTTATGTTCTGACTGAGCGATTGTTTGTTTTTGCTTCTGACCCTGTGGAATTAAGTACATAGTGTACATCAGCATTTTCTTGTCTACTGAAGAAAATCTAAAGTTATTCACATAACAGATTTACTGTAATACAATTACAGTACCAACTTCTGCAATGAAAAATCATCCTAGTTTACAAAACATCTCAATAAGCATTTGGCCACCTACCTAAAACTAGATATAACACTGAGTGGAATGTTTGCTTCATTTGTAAGACAAATTCATTGGGCTCCATTTATGAAGCAGCGGATGCTGTTTCGGAGGCCCATCGTTTCAGGCTGCCGTGAAATGGAAGTTGGACAATATGGGATATAAGATATACAAAAAATTTGATGCCCGAGGAAACAGCGTAACTGCTGAGAAACGCGTTGCATATCTGGGGGTACAGACTGTGTATACCCACCAGTTTTTAACACTGTATTGATTGAATTTCATATGGTTTTAATACATCAACTTTTAAACTACAACATTGTTTACAAGCCCTAATTACAACGTAATGTAAACATATGTGTTGGGCCTACTATTTGGTTCATCACTGTGAGTGTGTTTGAGCTGTCCCTGGATTATGTGTAGCTGTCTGGAGGAGGTGAGCTGACACACCTTTATACTGCCAGCCTGCGTCTACTAGCACATAAGGGTGCTTTATGGAAATGAACGAAAGCCTTGGCTGCTGACCATTTGATCGGGTGCTTGAATTGTTGGCACACAGTGAGCTGGACCACTGTCATTGTTCCAGTCTGCTCCATCTGCACCATTGGGTGCTTCACCCTTGTGAGTACCTCTTTGTATTACACTGAATAATCCTTTGTACAGACGTTACTAGGCCATACTGGCATCTCTGTGTTTTTCTTCTCTCCAGTGAAATGGAAGTTAAGAAGCAGCGATCATACGATCATGTAACCTTAAAATATGGGAACCATTTTGGATAGATAAGCATATGGAATGCCACCTCACTTTCTGGATTTTGAAAAGTCATGGGGAACATTTAATTTCATGCCTCTGCTCTTGAAGAATAAATTAAAGGACAATTCACTTAGATTGTGTCTTCTGTGATTGACACAGGTTTCTTTCTTTTTTTATACAAGTGTCTATTTCCTCAAATGTGAGACAATGATGTCTTTTCACAGTTGCACATGTATTTTAGGTTCCAAAGATTTGTTTAATTTAAAAAGTTTAATTATGATTACAGAGAAGCATCAATGATGCAGTAGTTAAAAGGGACAGTAAATCACATGATTCAGATTGAACATTTAATTTTAAACAACTTTACATTTTACTTCTATCATCTTATTTGTTTTGTTTAAAAGTATACGTAGATTGGCACAGGAGGAGCAATGCACTATTGGGAGCTAAATGCTGATTGGTGGCAGCAGATATATGCCCCAATGTGTTCAGTTAGCTCCCAAGTAGTGCATTTCTGATCCTTCAACAAAAGATAACAGAAGAATATAGCAACTCTGATAATAGAATGAATTATAAAGACATATAAAATGTTTTGCTCCATCTAAATAATTAAAGAAATGTTTTGGGTTTAATGTTCCTTTAACAAAATACCACCCAACAACCCTTTTTAGTAGTGCAAACTCCTGGAAAACACACAATTTATGTTTAATTATTCTTTATTGAACACATTTTTAAGTTTTAACATTCACATCCACAACGGGTCTGACCAGTGGCCTCCATAACCACATATCATAGCTAACAAGTGGGGTGACATTACATTTAATTGCCATTAATAACATTTGCATTTCCTTAATTCCACCCCTGTTCCTCTTTGTATCACCAGAGAAGGAGTGCCCTTCCCCCTAACCTTCATCAGATGAGGATGCCTCCCTTTCAAGGTCTAGGAGACTACCACATCAGTATTACCCACAGTGCTATTATGATATATATATATACAGTAGTGCTTCTTACTTCGTCAAACTTTGTTAACAAATGTCAATGGGGGGGTGAGCAACAAAAGGAACAGTGACCCTCAAGTAGAAAGTAAAATACCTTGTAAGTAAAGAAACATGTTCCATGGCACATTCCAGCGTCATGCTGCTGGCTCAAACTAAGTGAGAACTCTAGTTGTTTGTTCTTGTCTACCTATCCAGTAGAACCATATCTTATTCATGACCTCCCTATTGTTTAGGATTCCCGCTGCCTCTTCATACATAGTATATGTGAGTTGTTTTTTATTATATATCTCCATCCATGGTGGAGCCCCTGTTTTCCAGTATCTTGCGATACATATCCTAGTGACTGTACATATAATTCTGATGAAGGTGTTGAGGTGTCTATGGAAAATATCTATGGGTTTATGTAGTAGTGCCTGTTGTATGGTAAGTGTAAATTCTTCACTAATCAGTCGACCTATGAACAAAGATAGTCTCCTCCACACCTCCTGGATAACCTCACATTCCCACCACATATGTTTATATGTACCCCTCTCTCCACAGCCCCTATAGCACAATTCGTTCCCCTGAGAGTTTATATGAGAAGTTCTAACTGGGGTCAAGTACCATTGGAAGACATTTTTCATAGTGCTTTCCTTTAAATCAACGCTTAGGAGGCCTTTATCTCTCTACTGGAAAAGTGATTCCCACTCTTGCCTATCCTTAATTATGCCTAGTTCCCGTTCCCATGATAACATTATGTGAGTTTTGGGTTTATTTGGGGGGTATTGTATAGCTACATAAAGCCTAGATATAGAGTGTTTGGATCTGTGGGGGTTAATGCTGGAAGCCTCTAACACTGTGGACACCTTGCCTGGTACATTGTTAAGGAAGTCTCGAAGAGAGGACTGCAGCTGTAGATAAAGGTACCAGTGTAGCTTGAGAGGTGGAATTTTCTCCTGTAAGTGGGAGAATGACAAGACTGACCCATTCTCTAGAATATACTATAACCACACAGTGGGAGTGACAGCAAAAAAAGTATTTATTCACATATTAGTAGACAAAAAGAACCGCAACATTTCGGGATGCTATCCCTTATTCATGCCATCCCGAAACGTTGCCGTTCTTTTTGTCTACTAATATGTGAATAAATACTTTTTTGCTGTGACTCCCACTGTGTGGTTATAGTATATGATATTGAGGACCTAGGTAGTGGTCCTGGAGTGACGTGCATACTCTCTGTTGCGTGCTGGGACTCCTTGAACTTTTATTCCATTCTCTAGAATGTCACCCACTCTATATAAGCTCTTGTTTTCCCATTTCTGGAGATGTTTACGTGTGTCCCCCTGTAGCAGATATCTGATTGGCATTAACAAGGAATTTCTTGGAAGAATATCCTCTCTCTTCCTCAATTTTGTCCATAGCTTAATTGTAAGCTCTCCTGTGTGCATTCCCGGGGGTTGGTTGCTGGCTCTAGTCTGTTTCACGTCCCAAAGAATGGAGTCCGGGTCCCCCCATACCTCTATCTCTGCCTCTAAAGTGATCCAAATGGCTTCCTCCGACTTCTTCAGTAACATGGCATCCTGCCTCCTAACGATTTATGTTGGTATACTAAAGACTTAGAGATCCTTGCTGATTTTGTCCCTCTGATAAATGCTAATAGTTCTTTCTGTGTCTTTTCTATATCTGATTTGACAATCGCTATAGGTACTGCTCTGAATAAGTAAAGTAGTAGGGCAAAATATTCATTTTTACTGCCGCTAACCTTCCCAGCCAGGAGAAGTTATACTTACTCCATTTCATGATGTCTAATCTTTCAAAATAATGGGGGATAATTATATTTGTACAAATGTTGGGTTTGCTGCGGGAGATTAATTCCAGATATTTAAGTGTATGCTTGACCCACTTGAAGTCAAATTTCTGCTCTAATAGTTTCTGGGTCTGGCAAGGAATGGTTATGGGAATAACTTCGCATTTATCTGAATTAATCTTGTATTCTGATTTTGCTATTTTAACTCCCGCTATGTCCGGGTGCATTCTTATCCTAGCTGCCAATGGCTCAATACAAAGCGCAAGCAACAGAGGCGATAGAGGGCAACCTTGTCTCATGCCATTAAGAATAGGGAAGGTACTAGATTTATAGCCTCCCGCTTGGCTTGGGGTAAAGAATAAATTGCTCGGATTGCTGTCATAAAGGAGCCGTCAAAGCCCATCCTCTGTAAAACAGAAGTCATGTATTTCCAGTCAATTCTGTTGAACGCCTTCTCCGCATCCAACGATAACAACAGAGAAGGCGTCCACTGTCTCCCTAACTGAAGAATGAGGTTGGTTATTCTACGTACAGTCTGGGGCTTCCCTATCTTTAATAAATCCCACCTGATCTGGGTGTATTAAACCGTGGATAATTTCTTTTAGAAGATTAGCTAATATCTTAGTAAAAAGCTTTAAGTCCTGGTTAATTAGTGATATTGGTTGATAATTCTGGCATCTTTTATGATTTTTTTCAGGTTTGTGGATCACCACTATTTTTGCTAGCAACAGTTCTCTCGGGATAGGATTCCCCTCCAGGATATAATTACAAAATTTGTTTAAATGTGGGATTAAGGTGCTACAAAACAATTTGTAATATTCCCCCGGAAAACCATCAGGGCCTGCCGCTTTGCCTGGTTTAAGGTCCTTCACTGCTCTCAATACCTATAAGCTGGTGACCGGACCATTAGACTATCTTTTTGGTCTTTAGTAAGTGATTTTAGTGGACAATTTGCAAGGAAATTGTAAGTGTGCGTATCTGTCTCTTTGCTGTGAATGACCTTTTGCCCGTCGTATAATTTACTGTAAATGTAGCAAATGTGTCTACTATCGTCTGTTGGACGTCTGTTGGATGTCTGTTGGACGTCGTCATCCCCTGTTCTATCTCTATAAGAGGGATAGCTGAGGCTCTACATCTCTCCCTAATTTTGTGGGTCATATATTTATCTGGCTTGTTAGCATAGATGCAATAGTGTGCTTTAAGCTTTTGGATTGCCCTCGCCGCCTGTGAGCTTAGGATCTTTGCTAGTATGGCCTTCTTAGTCTGAAGAGTCTGTAGTGTCGCTACTTTCCTGGTTAGTTTATGTTGCCTCTCTAGTTTTTCTATCTCTTCATGAAGCTGTCCCATTTGTTTTTTGTATTTTTGATTCAGTCTAGCCTTTTCCTGTATGAGCAGTCCCTGTATCACCACCTTATGTGCTGCCCATGTTTTTATGGTGTTGGTTGTGGTATCTATATTTATTCCCCAGTACTCTACCAATGATTGTAAAATGTTATCATGCGTCTGTCGGTTTTTCAAAAGAGTTGGATCGAATGTCCATGTATTATTTCACTGAGTATCTCGCATCCCACCCAATTCTAGTGATATGATGGAGTGGTCTGACCAAATACAGGTGTGTATAGTTGCATTTTGTAGCATTGGTTGGAGAATCTAGCTAACATAGATATAGTCTAACCGCATATAAGATCTATGTGCTGCAGAAAACAAAGTAGTGTCTCTCATCACCCCATGCAGTGTGTGCCATGTATGAATCATAGTGTGTGGAGCAAGTGAGTCTTGTATTGATTTAACCATACGGTTGTGTCTATGTTGTTTGCTGGTTAAGGGGACATTATTGACTGATTTGTGTGGAACCATAGTTATATTAAAGTATCCTGCAAGTATGATTTTAGTTTGAGACCATTAGGGGCGTATATATTACATAGAGTTACTTCCGTGTCCAGCATCTGCCCCCTAACTATCAGTATCACCCATCCAGATCTGCTATGGTGCTTTCATGAGTAAAGCTAATGAAAGAGTGTATCAGTATTGAGACCCCTCTCTTCTTCGTATCTGCTGTGGCGGGATAGTGTGTAGCAAAATGTCTTGCCCAGTATTTCAGTATATTTGCTTTAAGGATATGTGTCTCCTGTAGAAACAGAACATTGGCATTTAGGGATGAGTACTGCGTTTGGTATCAGTGTTGAGCCCTCTGACATTATGTGATACTAAGAGGCCTATTTATGAAATGTCTGTCGGACCTGATCCGACAGTGCGGATCAGGTCTGCAAAACCTCGCTGAATGTGGAGAGCAATACGCTCTCCATATTCAGCATTGCAACAGCAGCTCACAAGAGCTGCTGGTGCAACGCCGCCCCGCAGACTCGCGGGTGTCAATCAACCTGATCGTACTCGATCGGGTTGAATTGTGGCAATTCCTGTCCGCCTGCTCAGAGCAGGCGGACAGGGTTATGGAGCAGTGGTCATAACTGCTGTTTCTGGTGAGTCTGAAGACTCACCAGAAACACGGGTCCACAAACTCCATACGGTTCTTCTCTCTCTTCACTGCTCTGGGTCCTTATAGATAAAGGTATTTACCCTCAGATGGGAAGTCTTACTCTCAAGGGAGACTGGATGTTACAGGAGTGTGCGGTGGAGGTGTCACTGAAAAGAAAAAAAAAACATTTGGGGCAGTAAAACATGTCAAACGGGTGGAAATAATAACCAAAATCCTATCCCCAACATTGGGACAGTGCATTTGAAAAAAATAACTTATTAAATATTGAATTTTCCCTATTTACCCTCTTATGAAGGGGATGGCTGGTGGAGCCCGTCCCATCACATTAATAATATCCTAGTAGAAAAGCAATAAAAAACATTTGTTGTAAATTAATAACAAAGCCTAAGGTAGCTAGAAAAAACATCAGTATATTAAATTGCAATCAACACCACAATTTCACTTGTGAATTATACATAGCCTGATTGGATCCTGTCACCAACTTCTTCATCTGTATTGATAAGAAAATAGTCCTAGAGAAGAAAAGTCTCTTTCCCCTATTTTCCAAGGGGTAAAGAAAGTTTGTTAGTTAGAGTTCTTTGTCTCTGGTTTCTTTTATCTTCATCTTCTTGTGTTTAGATTTGTGCCACTTTGTTTGGTCCTCTTGTCGTTCAGGTGCAAATTTGTGTGTTATGGTTGGTTCTCTCTCGGTGGGGTGGGGCATCAGTGGGGTCCCCAAGCCCAGTCCCCTACACACTTTGGGGATATAATCTGGCTACTTGATGGTTATTACTTTAGTGTCCTTTGTTATGATTAAGGCAAAAGGGAAAGCCCATCTGTATTGTATCTGCTGCTTCCTCAGCAAAGAGGTAATGGGTTTTAGTGCGCTTCTCTACATGGAAGGTATATTCAGGAGGTGAACTTGTGATCTGGGCAAAAAGTTGTGCTAGATATGCCGGTAGTTCTGCAGCGATCACCTTCTCTGAAACTCCCTTCAACCTGAGATTATTCCTCCTGCTCCTGTTCTCCAGGTCATCCAGTTTATCCTGAATTTTGCCTGTAGCCAGTGTCGTGGTCACATATTATGGTTCTGTGGAGTGAAGGAGGATGTCTCTACCTCATAGGCTGATGGTGTCTAGTTTGCTCTGTTTAATTCAGTTTGCTAGACAGACTCCCCCGTGTATCTCTACCGTGTGGACTACATGTCAGTATTCTCAGTTCTGGAATGTGAGCTGTTCAGCACCTTTGAATTGCCTGTAGTCATGGGTCTATAGTGTCATGCAGGCATAGCTTGTGTACAAATCTAATTCCCCCTGCAGATCCTTCTTTGTTAAGGGGCCTTAGTATAATGTGTGCCTCCTATTCAAGAGCTGTGTGGCCACTTAAGTCTCTAGTAAAACGTTATTTTAGTGTGTGATCAAAATCCCCCTCTCCCTGGGGCAGCCGTCCTCACAGGACGATCACGGAGAAAGGTACAGGGGGTATGACCTGTCACTCCTAGAGACTGACAGTAAAATGGAGGGGAGAGTGTATTAAGGAAAGTCTCTGTTTTTGTATTTGAGGTATGGTAAGCTGTTCTGCTGGTGATTTTTAGTGTACCATGTGGCGCCAGCTATCAATCTGTTCACTGCGGTGGCAGTGCCACTATTCCCTTAAGGTGAAGCTTAAGATGGCGTCTTTTCCCGCCCAACCTCACAGTCAGTCTGCTGATTAATATTAAATCTGACATCCAGCCCCACACCTAAGTCTTAGGTTTTTATTGTATCTGCCTGCTAAATTGCCTCTCTGACTGGACCGTGTGGCAGCTGAAACTGAGAGAAGCCCTACTTTGGGAACATGCGTATGCAATGGCTTGTTCCTAGCTTAGGATCTCTACCTACTATGCTGCTGTGCTTTCTCACCTTCCCAGTCTGTAGTCCCGAGTCTCTCAGAATTAGCTGGGTACTTCCTCCTTTAGCCCAATGGATACCAAGGCTTCTCAGCAGCTGTCGGATGTAGCAGGGAAGATGGACGCCATTCCCGCCACTTTGTGGCTACTGAAATGGTTAGGTGGTCTCTTTCTTGTCTATGGGTCTCTGATGAGGCATCAACGTGCTCTCCGACCGGTGCCCAAAGGTCCCCTGGTGCTGCTGGCGCCTATGATCAGCAACAGTTGTTTCCCTGTGCTGGCGTGTCCCCAGCTCACGGGAAAATGTGAGGTTAGCAGCACCTCTAACCGCGTGGTCAAGCCTAGATTCAGCTGTTCAAGTAGCAGTCCTAGCTCCGGAGCTGAGCCCCGACCTTCCAGAGCTCAGTAGAGGTAAGGAGATGGAGATGTGTAGTAGCCCACCGCTGCAACAACCTCAAGACCCCAAGTGCACAAGTCACGATCCAGTTTCAAACTTGCTTGTAGACAAGGAAAAGGGTCAGCAGACCCCCAAAATAGGCTGTATCCTAGGTTGGAAGGTTAACCTGATGTATTTATATTATCAGCTCCTAATTTTGCTTGAAATAATAGACTATTTTGGGCTTTATTACCCGGAGCTCTTTCAATGTACGTCAATCCTGCACTGCAGTAAGCTCCGCCTCCTGAAAACATACAATTTAAAGGAACAGTCTACTTGAATATGTTTATTGATTAAAAAGCTAGATAATCCTTTTATTGCCCATTCCCCAGTTTTGCATAACCAACACTGTGATATTAATATACTTTTTACCTCTGTGATTTCCTTGTTTCTAAGCCTCTACAGACGGCCCCTTATCTCAGATCTTTTGACAGACTTGCATTTTAGCCCACCAGTGCTGCCTACATGACACACATGAGGTAGCACTGTCTAGCTGTGAAAAACTGTAAAAATTAGATAAGAGGCAGCCTTCAACAGCTTAGATATCAGTTTTTTTAGAATACCAAGAGAACAAAGAAAGTCTGATGATAAAAGTAAATTGGAAAGTTGTTTAATATTACATGCCCTAACTGCATCATAAAAGTTTAATTTTGACTAGACTGTCCCTTTAAATTTCAACTTGGAAAAGAACAGTCACAATACAAACCTTGTAGGTCATAATGTCATATACATGATTAAGCATATTTTTATGACATCTCAGTCAACATTCTAAACTATAAGAAGAGCCATGTAAAGATATTGTACCTATGTGTCAGGGTTTTTTCCCTGCTCTATTTGCCATGTGCTGCTGGCAGCCATTTTACTCACCTCTCTTGCTGACTCTGGTGCATACTGTGTGATGCTGCTCATTTCCTGCACTTCCTTTTATGACCAGACTGGTGTACATCATCAGTGTGAGACAGGATGCAGTCTCAGAATTGTTATGTCATCACTTATTTAAAGGGTCTCTGTTCAGTATGCTTTGCCCTTGCATTGTCTCAGACCTGTATGTGAGAGCTCCTGTGTATTACCTGGCTGTCTGACGTCCCTCCTGGTTCCTGATCCCTGGCTTGTTCCTGACTCTGCTGTTCTCCTTGTACCTGATTCTGGCTTGTCTGACTACTCGCTTTGGCTCCTGACTCGGCTCCTCTGACTATTCGCTTTGGCTCCTGACTCGGCTTGTCTCACTATCAGCTCTGGTTTTGATTCCTGGCTTGTTATTTGTCTTGTGGACTTTTTATTATTTTTTGCTATTAATAAAGGTGTGATTATTTTTGCACTTCTCGTCTCAGTCTGATTCCTGGCACCCTGACACTATGAAGGGATAATTTAAAAAAAAAAAAAAAATTAGTTTTAATTTTAAATTGCAATCTATTTGAATAACTAATGATTGAATCTCATATTATGCACACAGATTTTTTTGATTGTTGTGAATATTATTTAGTGTATTCTGTGTTAATATTATGGGACCTATAAATAATTCTGTTAATGTAATTCAATAAATTAAAATATTGGCTAAAGACTTTGCAAGGGCAATGTGTGCATTTTAATTACACTCTTAATTATATAATTTGTGAAGGCTAATTCATTTAAATCTTCAATCATTTTAGTTCTAATATGTCTATCAATTAAACTGAGACCCGATCAATAAACAATAAATCAGTTTATTGAAATATTTATTGGAAATAATTGGCAATATTTAAATAAAGCTAATTAATAAGCATACATTGTTACAGTAATTTAATGATTATCAGGTAAGAACTAATGGAAACAGTCATTTTTTTTTTTTTAAATTTGCAGTAGCTTGCATGTTAAAGGGATAGTTCACTGTAAAATTGTTTCCCATGAATGTGTTTCCCATGACTTATTATACCAGCTGCAGAGTATAAAATGTATGAGAAATTGCTAATTTATGCTTCTTTTTTGTAAAATAAATAGCTGGATTAGCTCTTTGAAACCAAAACCCATCAAAATAGGCTTGGCTTGCTTACAGATCTGATCTTGTTATCTTATCACTCAAATGCTTCCCTTTCTTATCTAATTTTTTTTGTCTCTGTGCAATACTTAGAACGAACTGTGTGAGTGTAATTTCTTCTGCTGACTGTGTTTAGCCTATACCTATGTATAGAAACTTTCAATATAGGTAGGGATACTACAGGCTAAATAATCTATTTCAAATGCCGAAATAAAGGCTAAGGAACTATTTGTAAACAATTTTATACACTCCAGCAGGTACAATTAATTATTGGGAATAAATTAAAGGAGAGAAAGTTTTTGGGTAAACTGTCCTTTAAACAGAAAAACAGTAATATTTGTTATTTAAGCATAGCTGGCAAGAATCAGATATAGTAATCATCCCGGTGTCCAGTAAAATGTTTCTCCCTCATCAAAATTTGATACCTGGAGTTGTGCATGCTCAGAATAGTTTAATCACACTCCACATATGTGACTATGTTATGACAAGCATGAACACATGGTGGAAACAAATTTCAACGAGGGAGGAAAATTTAGTTTTTCATTTCATCCTTAAAGCGGACACAGGCATGTGCACTTAAATAGGTTAGTAAATTTTCACGCTGTCATGTGTTATTTAAAGCTCCCAAACCACTTCTTACTTACACCTCCCTATGTAAATAAAATGAACTAAATGTCATCACAATAAAGCTTACTACTAAATTTATTAACTGTACGCAAGGTTATCGTGTCTGTTTCATGAGCTCCTGTAGCATACAGTTAATACATTTAGAAGTAAGCTTTATTGTGATGACATTTAGTTCATTTTATTTACATAGGGAGGTGTAATTAAGAAGTGGTGTGCATGGTCAAACACGTTGTATATTTCAAAGATTGAAATGCAAGACTAAATTTTCCTTCCTCGACGAAATTTGCTACTTCTATGTGCGCATTCTTGTCATTAGGTTAACGCATTCCTCACATTAGTTTCAAACAAATGTGGTGTGCAATTACATAATTCTAAGCATGCACTCATGAAGGTAGCAAATTTCGACGAGGGAGCAAAATCCGACAGAACACCAGAAAACCATAAGCAGATGATAATATTATTACCAGATTCCTGGTTGACCCAGCATTATGGTCGACAGATAAGACTAGGCTAAAAGGAATTACCTAACAAAACATTTGTGACTATAAAAGTAAACCAGAATCGATTAAATCACTTGATTAAATAAGTAGACTTTAAATATAAAGACCATGAATCATATTAACAAAACTGTTTCATGTGGATTTTTTCATATTAATTAATATAGTGGGCTCCTTCACTGGGGTTTAGTGTAAATAGATCGTCTTTGGTATCCCCTGGTCACTCTATTGGCAGTAGCCTGACATGTCTGGTCAGCTTAGCCTCCCATCTCCTCTGTATGGGGTGTGGTTATCATGCATGCTCTTTGTGGCTCCTCTTGTGTCACCTGCTTGTGCCCCACTTTTGTGGGTATTTTATGGAAAATTCTTAACTCCACCCCCACTGATAAGTTAAAGTTCACATAATTGATTGGCTAACACTAATTACAGATTAATTAACATTTTTCTTAATTAGCCAAGATTTAGCAGTCAGAATATTTTCCCTCGGAAGATGCCACTTGACACTAGCTATAATAGACAAATATTTATTTTGCAAATATGTTCATAAAAACAAGTCAGTATCTCTATTTGACCATCTATAAAGGTGTAAATCAATTAAGATACATACTGGAACCATATAATAATAACATGGGGATATTTGTACCAATAATATGAGGGGCCTTGAACATCAAAACTAAATATGACTTTTTTGTTAAAGGGACAGTCTGCTCCAGAATTGTTATTGTTTAAAAAGATAGATAATTCCTTTATTACCCATTACCCAGTTTTGCATAACCAACACTATTATATTAATACACTTTTTACCTCTGTGATTGCCTTGTATCTGAGCTCTGCAGACTGCACCCTTATTTCAGTTCTTTTGAAAGACTTGCATTTTAGCCAATCAGTACCCTCTCATAAGTAACTCCACGGGTATGAGCACAATGTTATCTATATTGTACACATGAATTAACTCCATCTAGCTGTCAAAAACTGTCAAATGCATTGAGATAAGAGGTGTCCTATAAGGGCTTAGAAATTAGCACATGAGCCTATCTAGGTTTAGCTTTCAACTAAGAATACAAAGAGAAGAAAGCAAATTTGATGATAAAAGTGAATTGGAAAGTTGTTTAAAATTACATACCCTATCTGAATCATGGCATGGCATTTTAATTTTGACTGTCCCTTTAAAGTACAAATCTTCACCAAATGCAATTATATATTAACAAGCAACTCTAGTTAATAGCTCAATATTAATGACACGTGAATAATATGCAATATCAAAATGTTGAATTTTTCCTGACAAATTGTTCTGACAGGGTCAACAAGACCTTTTGCTTAAATGTGTGTAAATAGTTATTGTAAGATTTGCCTAGCCTTTTGTATATTTTCTCAGAAGGAAGCTGCAACAGGCCAATGCCAAAGGACTACATCATAAAAAAGATACATTGCTCTTTAATGTTAATTGGATAATGCAGCTGTGTAGCTAATTTAAAGAGAGGGGTAGTAAAATCAAAATTAAACTTTTAGAATTCAGATTTTATACATTTTTTTAAAAATACTTTGAATTTACTTACTGAAGATACCTTTATCTAATTTGATTCTTTCTCTTGGTATCCTCTTTTGAAAAACATACCAATGCAGGCTTAGGAGCAGCAATGCAATAATAGGAGTTAGCCGCTGATTAGTAGCGGCAAGAATATGCTTCTTTTTATTGGCTCATTTGATGTGTTTAGCTATTTATCAGTAGTACATTGCTCCTCTTTCAACCAAGAGAATTAAGCAAATTGGATGATTGACGTAAATTAGAAATTTGTTTAAAATTGCAAGCTCTATCTGAGGGCTAGATTAAAAGTGGTGTGCATATATTACAAGTTGAAAGTAAGTGGTTGAGCATAAAGTGTAAGGACTAAAAAATATTAATCAAACACATCATAAACCTATACAAATAAATGACTACACTCATATATACAGTTGCTGATAAAAAATTGTCATATAAATATTTTTTTTTTTATTAAGGTGAAAAAGGATATGGTATATGGAAAGGTATTTGACTGAAAAGGACTATTATGTGTGTGTATGTATATGTATATCTATCTATCTATCTATCTATCTATCTATCTATCTATCTATATATATATACTGTATATATATATATATATATATATAAATCTAAATATGTATATATACATATATATATATATATATATATATATATATATATATATATATATAAAGGTGCATTTATGTGTTTATATGTATAAATATGTATATATGTACATATAAACACATATATACACATGTACAGTATATAGATATATATAGACATACTGTTTATATACACTTTTGAGCCCTTTCCAGTCAAATACCTTGAAAAATTAAAAATAATTTGTATTCGATTTTAAATGTTCAAATGTGTTTTACTGTGTTTGGAATAGAAATATTTTACATTCGAATGGTCTTCTTATTATTTTTAAATAGATATATCTAAATATATCTTCATATATATCTTTATATATTTATATAGCTATATAGGCATACATATACAGTTTACAAAAATATCATCAGATACATATAGAAGTAAATATTTATGTGAAGAACATTGGAATATAAAATATTTATAACTACCTTTAGCACTGCAAGTCTAATGTAGGGTTAACGCACAAGCAATACTTTTTTTCCCCAAAAAGCGCACCTTATCAAAGTCCATGGGGCGATATCCAAAGCCCTGAAATTAGTGCACATCCGTCTTTCACTCTTGCGCTAACTTTTATTTTCAACTTGAAATACGCACGCTAACCCGGCTGCGTTAAAATTTTACTTTGAGCACAGTTAGTGCACTGACAAAAAATTTAGTAAACTTGTAATCTGGCCCTGAACTGTGAAATAATAAATTGGTTTCATGTCACTTTAATTGATAGAAAGAAACATGAATAGTTATAGAAGACAAAGGCAATAGCAAAAGCTTCCTGACAAACAAAGATGATTTAATAATGAAAAAAAAAATATATCTAACAGATGGAGATATGAAACAGTATAAATATTTATTCTGTTCACCTTATGTGATAGTCAGCAATCCTAAGAAGTACATTGTGAGCTCAAATGATATGTATGTTTGATTTTGTTCAACTGAAGGTTGTCAAAAGCAGATTATAAGATTTGAAAGCTATTGTGAAATAAAAAATGTGCCTTGCCACCAAATTAGCTTAAACATTGGGTTGTTATTCTCCTGCTATGATAATTTTCAATTAGTGGAAAGAATATTTAAAACCTTGCCTCCATGGAGAGAAATCACACGGAATCTTTGGGATTTATTTTAAACCTTGTATTGTAATGTAAGAGTCTCTGTTTTACATAAAGAACACAGCATAGCAATATAAACATCTCAAGATAAAATTTGTGCTTCAACATTTTTTTTTAAGAGCCTCGCTGTACCAACAAGATTTCTTATAATATCAGGCCATAACTGAGAAACTCCATATCCAAAGAATATGTTGTAGGACTTTCAGAAAGTGCGGAAAGGGAGAATGCATCATCGATTAAGCAGCCTAGAGAGTAACAAATACAAGAAAAAAATAAAATGCAGACTTCAGAGTTCAGAGAAGGACCACAAAGCTAATAATGGAAATAAATAATTGAAGCTATGAGGAGAGGTTAGCCAAACTTGATCTGTTTACTCTAGAAAAATAGGCACTTGAGAGGTGAGATGATTACTTTTTATAAATATATTCAAGGCTTATATACAGAGATGGTAGAAGCTCTATTTATTCAAAGATAATTGTGACAAGAGGACACAATTTAAGGTTGGAGGAAAGGAGATTTAATCTCCTGCAACGGAAACGTTTTTTCAATGTAAGAGCAATAAAATTGTGGAACTCACTATCAGAGGAGGTAGTGAATGCCAATACAATAGATATATTAAACAATGGTTTGGATAAATTTCTTGTTAAAAACAAAATTCAGGGATATGATTATTTGCGTTAAATGGGTCACCTTTTAATGGGATTAATTTAAGCTAATTTGGAGATTTTTTGTAAGTATACTAAATTTGTATAGGTTAAACTCGATGGACTTCAGTCTTTTTTCAACCTCATTTACTATGTTACTATGTTTTTATAAATACAAGATTAATTTCTGTTCAACTCTCCCCCTCACTATCTTCATTACATATTGCAGTAAAAAAAAATTGAGCCTCAGAATTATATATATATATATATATATATATATACACTGTATATACTGTATATATATATATATATATATATATATATATATATATATATATATATATACTGTATATATATATATATATATATATATATATATATATATATATACACTGTATATACTGTATATATATATATATATATATACATACACACACTATATTGTGTCATGGTCAGAAGACATACCAGTCTGGAAGCAGACCCTCAGTTCATTGGTAGGATGTGAATACACCTGCCCTGTGGACTTCAGTCTTTTTTCAACCTCATTTACTATGTTACTATGTTTTTATAAATACAAGATTGACTTCTGTTCAACTCTCCCCCTCACTATCTTCATTACATATTGCAGTAAAAAAAAAATTAAGCCTCAGAATTATATATATATATATATATATATATATATATATATATATATATATATATATATATAAACTATATTGTGTCATGGTCAGAAGACATACCAGTCTGGAAGCAGACCCTCAGTTCATTGGTAGGATGTGAATACACCTGCCCTGTGGACTGTGGGTCAGGTTTCAGGATGGTGAATGTTAAAGTTGCAGCTCAGATCAGTTGACTGGAAACAATACCAGAAGTTACGTTACTTGCTGAAATCAGGTTTGAACACATTCCAAAATAACATTATGGATGTTGGCAAACATTGTAACATAGTAACATAGTAGATGAGGTTGAAAGAAGATAGAAGTCCATTGAGTTTAACCAATACAGATCCTACTTTATTTACAATATAGCAGCTCCTATTGAGCTTCAATTAATTCCATTAGTGTAGCACGGGAGGGATAAGGGGCATTTTGCGGCTCTTTGCGTGAGTCGGAAGTAGCGTGAGTATTAAGAGTTGAAAGTAAACAGGTTTGCACAACCATATTTAACGCTCGTCGTGTTAGTGCTACTTCAGAGCTTTGGTTAACTATTACGCAAGACAAAAAAGTTGCACAAAAAACTAAATTGGTGCTAAGAGGCCCAAAGTGTGCAAAGAAAATATCCCCCACACCATTACACCACCACCACCTGCCTGAACAGCTGATACAAGGCAGGATGAATCCATGCTTTCATGTTGTTTATGCCAAATTTTGACCCTACCATCTGAATGTCGCATTTGAAATTGAGACTCATCAGGCAACATTTTTCCAGTCTTCTATTGTCTAATTTTAGTAAGCCTGTTCAAATTGTAGTCTCAGTTTCCTGTTCTTAGCTTACAGGAGTGACACCCAGTGTGGTCTTCTGCTGCTGTAGCCCATCTACTTGAAGGTTCGACGTGTTGTGTGTTCAGAGATGGTATTTTGCATACCTTGGTTGTAAAAAGTGGTTATTTGAGTTACTGTTGCCTTTCTATCATCTCAAACCAGTCTGCCCATTTTCCTCTGACATCAACAAGGCATTGTCATCCACACAACTGCCGCTCACTGGATATTTTTTCGGACCATTCTCTGTAAACCCTAGAGATGGTTGTGCATGAAAATCCCAGTAGACAAGCAGTTTTTTAAATACTCAGACCAGCCCGTCTGGCACCAACAACCATGCCACATTCAGAGTCACTTAAATCCCCTTTCTTCCACATTCTGATGCTCAGTTTGAATGTCAACAAGTCAGAAATCCGAGTTAATTCTTGCATTACCCTGGTCATTCTGACTAGACATGTGCATGGCGAAAAAATTTGGTTCGTATCGATTCAGATTTTTTCGAATTTCGGTTCGGATCGATTCGAATTCGGAAAAATTCGAATAAATTCGTCTGGATTCGGTTCGGAAATTTGGAATTTCGGTAAGTGTTAGGTGGGATGTGCTGTGTATTAGACTAGTATTATGTACTGTATATTAGGGGTAACCCATAGCAGAGTGATATAACCTAATATACTGTACAATACTAGTGTAATCCATCTAGTGTAAGCCATCCGAATCTACCGAATAAATCCAAATAAATCCGAACTAATTCGGATTTATTCGGTAGATTCGGCACTATTTTAATTCGGAAATTCAAATCGTTCCGAATCCTGAATTTTACGAATTCGGACGAATTTCCGTAACGAATCGCACATTTCTAATTCTGACATTACCCAGCAGCTCTGGGTAAAGCCCAATGTAAAATTATACTTTCAGCTTTACCTAGGTAATTGTAGGATTACCCAAAGTCTTCTGGATAAAGCCCAAAGTAATCCTAAAGTGCCTGAATAAAGCAGATGATCGCTACCTGCTTTGTTTAAGTTCCTGGATACAGTTAACTTTTTTCAAGCAAGCATTTATCTGTGTTAAGACAGGTAGTTTGCAGCGTAGTGCCAATTTGATAGGGGATTACCCACTAAATAGTGATGTATTGAATATTGGTGTATAGAATGCATTAATTCCTCTGTGTGCATGCAGTGTGTATTACAGTGTGTATTGTCATTGAGTAAAATAGGCTCCATATAGCAATAAAAATGTTCTTACATTTTTCTTTGCCTCTACCTGGGGGTTCAAGGAAGATGCCCGGCGATTCTCTGGCATCCACCCCAAGTTACTCTTGGGGAATGAGGTTTACAAGGGGGCTTTGCCCCGCTTGAACCCATCAGGTGGAGGCAAAAAAAAAGATGGGGGAATTACTGTGTATCGGAACAAACAAAACATGCTACAAAACAAACATATGAAAAATAAAATTTCCTTACGGCTAGATTACAAGTTTTTGTCGGTAAGGCTTGTGGGGCTAACAAGTCTTTTTTTTCCACCGCTCACTTAAGACAACGCTGGTATAACAGGTTTTTTTAAACCTGGCATTAGCCGCAAAAAGGTGAGCGTAGAGCAAAATTTAGCTCCACATCTCACCTCAATACCAGCGTTGCTTAAAGGACCACTAAACCCAAAATATTTCTTTCATGATTCAGATAGAGAATAGAAATTTAAACAACATTACAATTGACTTCCATTATTTATTTTGCTTCATTTTTAAAATATCCTTAGTTGAAGAAAAAGCAATGCACACGGTGAGCCAATCACACAAGGCTTCTATGTGCAGCAACAAATCAGCAGCTAGTGAGCATATCTAGATATGCTTTTCATCAAAGAATATCAAGAGAATAAAACAAATGAGATAATATAAGTAAATTAGGAAGATGTTTAAAATTGCATTCTCTTTCTAAATCATAAAAGAAAAAATGTGGGTGGCATGTCCCTTTAAGTCAGCGGTGAGCTGGCTGAACGTGATCGTGCACGATTTCCCCATAGGAAACAATGGGGCTGAGCTGGCTGAAAAAAAACCTAACACTTGCAAAAAAGCAGCGTCCCGCTCCTAACGCAGCCCGATTGTTTCCTATGGGGAAATAAAAGTTATGTCTGCACCCAACACCCTAACATGAACCCAGAGTCTAAAGACCCCTAATCTTACATTTATTAACCCCTAATCTGCTGCCCCCACTATCGCTGACACCTACATTATCTTATTAACCCCTAATCTGCCGCTCCGGACACCGACACCACCTACATTATCCCTATGAACCCCTAATCTGCTGCCCCAACATCGCCGACACCTACATTATATTTATTAACCCCTAATCTGCCCCACCAATGTCGCCGCAACTATATTAAATTTATTAACCCCTAAACCTAAGTCTAACCCTAAGTCTAACCCCCCCTAACTTAAATATAATTTAAATTAAACTAAATAAATTTAACATCATTAAATAAATTAAACCTATTTAAAACTAAATACTTACCGATAAAATAAACCCTAAGCTAGCTACAATATAACTAATAGTTACATTGTAGCTAGCATAGAATTTATATTTATTTTACAGGCAACTGTGGTGGGTGGGTTTTAGAGTAGGGTTGGGTTTGTGGGTGGTGGGTTTTAATGTTGGGGGGGTATTGTATTTTTTTTACAGGTGAAAGAGCTGATTACTTTGGGGCAATGCCCCGCAAAAGGCCCTTTTAAGGGCTATTTGTAATTTAGTATAGGGTAGGGAATTGTATTATTTTGGGGGCTTTTTTATTTTATTAGGGGGATTAGATTAGGTGTAATTAGTTTAAAATTCTTGTAATTCTTTTTTTTCTCTGTAATTTAGTGGGGTTTTTTCCGGAATATAGTTTATTTAATTTAATTGTATTTAATTGTAGGTAGTTTAGGTAATTTATTTAATGATAGTGTAGTGTTAGGTGTAATTGTAACTTAGGTTAGGATTTATTTTACAGGTAATTTTGTACTTATTTTAGCTAGGTAGTTATTAAATAGTTAATAACTATTTAATAACTGTTCTACCTAGTTAAAATAAATACAAAGTTGCCTGTAAAGTAAATATAAATCCTAAGCTAGCTACAATGTAACTATTAGTTATATTGTAGCTAGCTTTGGGTTTATTTTATCGGTAAGTATTTAGTTTTAAATAGGAATAATTTATTTAATTATGCTAAATTTATGTAGTTTAATTTAAATTATATTTAAGTTAGGGGGGGTTAGGGTTAGACTTAGGTTTAGGGGTTAATACCTTTAATATAGTAGCAGCGACATTGGGGGTGGCAGATTAGGGGTCAATAACTATAAGTAGGTGTCGGCGATGTTAGGGACGGCAGATTAGGGGTTAATAAAATGTAACTAGTGTTTGCGAGGCGGGAGTGCGGTGGTTTAGGGGTTAATATATTTATTAAAGTGGCGGCGAAGTCCGATCGGCAGATTAGAGGTTAATATATTTATTAAAGTGTTTCCGATGTGGGGGGGGGGGGCTCGGTTTAGGGGTTAATATGTAGTTTATGGCTGTTAGTGTACTTTTAGCACTTTAGTTAAGAGTTTTATGTTCCGGCATTAGCCCATAAAACTCTTAACTACTGACTTTTAAATGCGGTAGGAGTCTTGACAGGAGAGGGTCTACCGCTCACTTCTTCCAAGACTCGTAATACCAGCATTAGGCAAATCCCATTGACATAAGAGGATTTGCAGAAGCCTAGAGTCGCAGAAGAAAAGTGAGCGGTAGACCCTTTCCTGTCATAATACCAGTGGGCGTTAAAAAGCAGCGTTGGGACCTCTCAACGCTGCTTTTTAAGGCTAACGCCAAACTCGTAATCTAGGCGATAAAAATTTATCATTTCCTGTTAGTGTGTTTTCCTAGCATTTCCTGGGTAAAGCTCAATTTATAATTTTGTTAGCTTTATCCACATGTTTAAATTCCTGTTGGTGTGTAAAATGTTTAATGTTTTATGTAACAATACATGCTACAAAACAAACATATGAAATATTAACTTTATCCAGAAGTGTTTGGGTAAGACTAGCATTACCCGGGTAAAACCCAATGTATGATTTTATTAGCTTTATCCAGAAGATATTACATTGGGCTTTACCCACAGCCATTGTGTAATGTCAGGATTACCCGGGTTATCATAGGATTACCCAATATCTGACTTTACCCATGACATATATATATATATATATGTGAACATATGTATTTAGGTATTTATATGTGTATACATGTATTTACAGACATATGTACACATATATTGACATATTAGAGCCCTTGACAGTTAAGTAGATGAAAACATGTAAAAACATATTTATGCAATATTCATTTTTAGTAAAGTGTTATAATGTCTATTTACTGTAAATATTCTACATTCCAATGTTTTGTACATAGCAGAATATGTTCTAAGTATTTCTAAATAGATATTCCTATATATATCTGTATATATCTGTGCTATCTGTAATAATCTATATATATATTTACTGTAAATATTCTACATTCCAATGTTTTGTACATAGCAGAATATGTTCTAAGTATTTCTAAATAGATATTCCTATATATATCTGTATATATCTGTGCTATCTGTAATAATCTATATATAAGCATAGATATATATTGTACCAAAATACCATCAGATATATGTAGAAATATGTATTTCAGAAAAAATAGAACATATTCTTGTATGTGAAGAATATTGGAATGTGAAATTTATATTTTCATGTTGGGTTAGCGCAGTTGATAATATGTAATCGGCTTTGCTCGCGAGTAGGGTGTTTTTCCCCCCGCTTTTTTTCTCAATTGACTTCTAAAAAGCTTACTTCTAGCGATGATAGCATGCAAGCAGGAGTGTTAATTAGCACTCCACTTGTAATCTGGCCCTAAATAAGAAGACTTTGAATATAAATGTAAAGAGCAAAAACCATATGAACAAAACTGTTTCATGTGGATTTATTTTATACTTATTAATATTGTGGGCTCCTTCACTAGGGTTTAGTGTACATAGACCCTCCTAGGTTACCCCTAGACCCTCTCTTGGCAGTATCCTGACTTGTCTGTTTAATCAGTTTAGCCTCCCATCTCCTCTGTATGGGGTGTGGTCATAATTGTATTTTCTTTGTGCCTTTATACTATATGATGATGAATTTGAACCTGTGTGTCTGAGAATTGTATATGATTCTGTGTATTGGTTTGTGCTCTCAGTACTGTCTTTGTATTTTTATGTGCAATCAAGTAAGCAGATTACTGATCATGCGCACACATAGATTCTCTGTACATTTTGCTCAACATAATAAACTAAGTGCTGCAAAAATGTCAAATGTCACTTAATCTTAACAGAGGCCTAGAGGGTGTTCTCCATGGTGTTGCACCGGATTCTTATGATTACGTACTGAGATACATTCAGTCGTGAAAGTGCGGATCTCACTGCTCCCAGTATATATATATATATATATATATATATATATATATATATATATATATATATATATATATATATATATATATATAATACAATACATATGCTTATAAATAGCAGTAAGTATTAAAGTTTATCTATCTACTTATCTATCCATATGACTCCTTATCTATCTCTCTATTGATCTATCTATTTATCCATATGTCTACCTATCTATCGCTCTATCTATCTTCAATATCACATTAGTACACCACTTGTAATCTAGTCCTCAATTATGATATACACCTGAAATTCTAAGAATTAAAAAATGCAAGTTGGGGGACTTTTATCGGGCAGTGGCCATGATCGGGCGGAACATGGAGAGCTTTTGTACAGAGTTAACTGAATCTGCCGATCTCTGCGGAAACACTGAGCCATCTAAACATAAAAATTGGATGATTTGTATACTGATTGCTTAGTTGATCTTCTGAATGCTAAATCCGGTGTGCTTATGAACGTGGAGCCCTAAATTTTGTTTCCTGGGACCTTTGGCAGCATGCATTTTTGAGTCCTCGGCACCTTCCCCAGCAAATAAACTGGGTATTGCAGTCATATTTCAACTGCTTTTGGACACTACACTGGCTGCTATAGCGTGATATGATGTCTACACCAGTTTTTATAGAAAAGCTGAGAATCCTACTGAAGAGATACGGAGCTTTTACAAAGGAGCTGCAAGCCACACTTTAATCGTCACGCCTTTGAATTTTTCCCTCCTGTCTCAAGCCTGAATACTACTTCCCTGCATCATGAGAGGGACGGTGCACTGGGGCCCCAGCAGCTGTTGCCTCCTCAAGCTGGAGATAAGCCTGATGTAGAGACAGAGGAGTCAGCTTCTCTGGTGATTTATTGGATTGACCGTCTGACCCACACAGGAGATATATCGCCACTGTTTTGGTACAACTTCAGTTTAACTCCTTGCTGCTGGTGGGATTCTTTTTCTTCAAACAATACTTTTACTGCTCCGAAGACTGGGGTGGGGTAAAAGAACTTAAGTCTTAGATATGCTAATTTTGTGTTTATAATCATCATAATTAATCCTATATATTATGGGACATACTGACAGAGTTTAAATATAAGAGGGACTTGGAGAACTTCACTATGCAGATTTGTTTATCTGATGTTTAAAGCTTGCCATCTTGTCTTGTTTTGTTGTTGAGTGACATATGTATCTGTGCTGATAAGGATCTCTTAGACAATAATAACCTCTATGCATTATAGTGAAAAAGCAAAGTTATCAGGTTATAACACTGCTTTTTCTCTACCGCTGGTATTACGAGTCTTGCAGATTTAGGGGCACCGCACACTTTTTTGGCCTTACTGCAAATCAACTTACGCAATTTGTGTATAGTCTTTTTTTCTATGGAACTTCCATAGCGCCGGTATTACGAGCTTGTCCTGGGAGGCCAAAAAGTGAGCGGTACACCTTATCCCGTCAAGATTCGTACCGCATTTTAAAGTCAGTAGTTATAAGTTTTACACTACAAAGCTGTAGCATAAAACTCATAACTAAAGTGCTAAAAAGTACACTAACACCCATAAACTACCTATTAACCCCTAAACCAAGGCCCTCCTGCATCGCAAACACTAAAATAAAATTATTAACCCCTAATCTGCCGCTCCGGACATCGCCACCACTATAATAAACATATTAACCCCTAAACCGCCGCACTCCCGCCTTGCAAACACTATTTAAATATTATTAATCCCCTAATCTGCTATCCCTAACATCGCCGCCACCTACCTACATTTATTAACCCCTAATCTGCCGCCCCCAACGTCGCCGCCACTATATTAAAGTTATTAACCCCTAAACCTAAGTCTAACCCTAACACCTAACCTAACCCTACAATTAAATAAATTCCCTAAATTAAATACAATTAACTAAATTCAAAACAATTAGCTAAATTACAAAACCCCCCCACTAAATTACAGAAAATAAAACACAAATTACAAGATTTTTAAACTAATTACACCTAATTTAATAGCCCTATCAAAATAAAAAAAGACCACCCAAAATAAAAAAAAACCCTAGCCTAAACTAAACTACCAATAGCCCTTAAAAGGGCCTTTTGTGAGGGCATTGCCCCAAAGAAATCAGCTCTTTTTCCTGTAAAAAAAAAATGCAAACAACCCCCCCAACAGTAAAACCCACCATCCACACAACCAATCCCCCCAATAAAACCCTAACAAAAAAACCTAAGCTCCCCATTGCCCTGAAAAGGGCATTTGGATGGGCATTGCCCTTAAAAGGGCATTTAGCTCTATTGTGGCCCAAAGCCCTAACCTAAAAATAAAACCTATCCAATACACCCTTAAAAAATCCTAACATTAACCCCCGAAGATCCACTTACCGGGAGAAGTCTTCATCCAAGCGGCAAGATGTCCTCAACGAAGCCGGCAGAAGTGGTCCTCCAGATGAGCAGAAGTGGTCCTCCAGACGGGCAGAAGTCTTCACCCAGACGGCATCTTCTATCTTCATCCTTCCGACGTGGAGCGGCTCCATCTTCAAGACATCCGGCGCGGAGCATCCTCTTCAATCGACGTCTTCTTGCTGAATGAAGGTACCTTTAAATTATGTCATCCAAGATGGCGTCCCTTAGATTCCGATTGGCTGATAGAATTCTATCAGCCAATCGGAATTAAGGTTGAAAAAATCCTATTGGCTGATGCAATCAGCCAATAGGATTGAACTTCAATCCTATTGGCTGATCCAATCAGCCAATAGGATTGAACATGCATTCGATTTTCTGTTCCAATCAGTAATTTAGGCTAGGTTTTTTTTATTTTGGGTGGGCTTTTTTATTTTGATAGGGCTATTAGATTAGGTGTAATTAGTTTAAAGATCTTGTAATTTGTTTTTTATTTTCTGTAATTTAGCTAATTGTTTTGAATTTAGTTAATTGTATTTAAAGGGCCATACTACCCAAATGTTTAAACACTTAAAAGTGATGCAGCATAGCTGTTAAAAGCTGACTAGAAAATATCACCTGAACATGTCTATATAAAAAAGAAAGATATTTTACCTCAAAAGTTTCTCAGTAGCCACATCCCATTGTAAAGGACTTCTAAGCAACAAATCAGTATGTCTGTCCTGGGACAGCGGATGGGGCGAGCTTACATGCACTCTAATCTTATTTCCCTAGTCAGTTTAAAGGAAGTTTGCTCTGAAATCTCATGAGAGTTAAGTGAAATCTCATGAGATCACAGTAAAAGAGTTCATGACCTTAACACTGCTGATGCTGATTGGCTGCTGTTCATTTCTTCATTTTTTTTTTTTACCTGCAGCTGGGCTGCAGCTGAGTATAACTTTTTACACAGAACTTACTCTGCTGAGCTGAGGAGGTAAAATATCTTCCGTTTTTACATAGAGATGCTCAGGTGATATTTTCCTGTCAGATTTTTTCAGTTCTACTGAATCATTTTCAAGTGATTTAGCATATGAGTATTATGTCCCTTTAATTTAGGGAATTTATTTAATTGTAGGGTTAGGTTAGGTTTTAGTGTAACTTAGGTTAGGTTTTATTTTACAGGTAAGTTTGTATTTATTTTAGCTAGGTAGTTAGTAAATAGTTAATAACTATTTACTAACTATTCTACCTAGTTAAAATAAATACAAACTTGCCTGTAAAATAAAAATAAACCCTAAGCTAGATACAATGTAACTATTAGTTATATTGTAGCTAGCGTAGGGTTTATTTTACAGGTAGGTATTTAGTTTTAAATAAGAATAATTTAGGTAATAATTGTAGGTTTTATTTAGATTTACTTTAATTATATTTAAGTTAGGGGGTGTTAGGGTTAGGGTTAGACTTAGGTTTAGGGGTTAATAAACATAATATAGTGGCGGCGACGTTGGGGGCGGCAGATTAGGGGTTAATAACATTATGTAGGTGTCTGCGATGTTGTGGGCAGCAGATTAGTGGTAATAAATATAATGTAGTTGTCGGCGAAGTCGGGGCGGCAAATTAGGGGTTAATAAATATAATGTAGCTGTTGGCGATGTTGGGGGCAGCAGATTAGGGGTTCATAAGTATAATGTAGGTGGCGGCGATGTCCGGAGCGGCAGATTAGGGGTTAATAAATATAATGTAGGTGTCGCCGATGTCGGGGCTGGCAGATTAGGGGTTAATAAGTGTAAGATTAGGGGTGTTTAGACTCGGGGTTTATGTTAGGGTGTTAGGTGTAAACATAAAATGTGTTTCCCCTTAGGAATCAATGGGGCTGCGATTTACGCTGCTTTATTGCTGGCTCTCCCCATTGATGTCTATGGGGAAATTGTGCACGAGCACGTACAACCAGCTCACCGCTGACTTAAGCATTGCTGGTATTGGAGTGCGGTATGGAGCCCAATTTTGCTCTACGCTCAATTCTTGCCTTTTAACACTGAGTTTGTAAAAACCTGTAATACCAGCACTGTAGGAAAGTGAGCGGTGAGAATAAAGTGCAAGTTAGCACCACACCCCTCATAACGCAAAACTCGTAATCTAGCCGTAGGTTTTTAATATACCGATATAGAGTGGAACACTATCTTAGGGTGCATACAATAGTCTCTGAACCATAGTTTTACATTACATGAGAGTTCATAACCAAACCTATATTCTTTAATACTTCCCAGTGGTAATCAACTTATTCCTACCATTATGAACATACAAGATGCAGTGAGGGGAACTAGGTGGCCACACTTATTTTATTGAGACTCGATGCGTAGTTTAGCTTAGGTGAAGGTTTATTAGTTATTAACAGATCCTATTGATGTCTCTGTCTTGCTATTTGCAGTCAAAATGGTAAGACAGGCACCTCACCCCACCGAATACTTATATCCATAGTCACGCAGCAGCTTAGCTGGGTAACCATGTCCCCCCTGACCCTGACATACATGTGAGTTCAGTTAGTTTAATGTTTTAATTAATTTTAAAGAGAGCTACTGCTTCTATTTCCTCTTAGTAAGAATTACCAATTCGCTATTAAACTACTAGTGCAAGGTATACGCCTGTTGTAATTTCTTAGCTCATGTTAATACTGAGGTTTAATTTTATAAGAAAGAGGCATTTTATGTGCCCTTTTTCATAGTGCTGAAGTAAAGGCATTCTTGTTCTTGTTGAGCCAACATTGGTCTAACCATATTTTATAACTAAGGAGACAATCCTAATCTCATAACTCTCTCAGAGATCACCCCTATATTTGTTATATATATTTTTACTCACAGTTAGTAACATTTCTGACACTAACCAAATCCCCACTCTCAGGGTACCTGTGAGTAGCATTAAATAGACTACATATGTATCACACAATTTAATATTTCATGTCAGCAAATATCTCCCTTGACATGAGTTGGGTGGACTATAGCCACAAAAGACCACCCCCTCATTGGTGAAGACATCAATGAGGATAAAAGGGAAACATTTGTTCAATTAGTGAAGGCAAGTCTCTTCAAAGGGATCCCACACTAAGACTTTCCTGCCTAAAGAGTGACTCATCCTAGGACCCCTGGGGGAAAGGAGCCCAAAAATCTGGTCCAAGAAAGCAGGTTTACAGGAAAAGATAACATCTTCGCAAACAAGCGTTAATTATCCCATGCTGAGCTCCAATACACAAGCTCCCAGACAACTGACAGTTTAAGGGGCATATTTATCAAGCTCCATATGGAGCTTGATGCCCCTTGTTTCTGGCAAGCCTTCAGGCTCGCCGGAAACAGAAGTTATGAAGCAGCGGTCAAAAGACCACTGCTCCATAACTTGTCCATCTGCTCCGAGCCAGCGGACAGAAATCAACCCGATCAAATACGATTGGGTTGATTGTCACCCCCTGCTAGCAGCTGATTGGCCGTGAATCTGCAGGGGGTGGCATTGCACAAGCAGTTCATAAGAACTGCTGGTGCAATGATAAATGTCAACAGCGTATGCTGTCGGCATTTATCAATGTGTGGCGGACACGATACGCTACTTTGTATCATGTCCGCTCGCACATTGATAAATAGTCCCCTAAGTCTCTGTATTACATGGGAAGCTAAATCTCAAATAAATGAATTGTGCTTAATATTCATAATAATTTTAAATACTCAGATCATATTGAAAACATCTATATATATGTATTGATCTGAAAATTATACTATATTGAATAAATGTCTGCTGTATTTAATAATTTGCTGTATTGGTAAATTTAAAATGATTCATAATCTAGTTTTTACATAAATATAGTCAATGTGTCTATAAATCTAACTGATCAGAATTAAGGATTAAATGTTAAATTTAAGTTACAATTATTGTTGTGTAAGTATATAACACGTTGGTGGCAACTTTTAAGATAAACATACCAACATCGTTTGGAGGTTACTGCTGAAATATAATAAATAATAGTGTAACCTAGGATATATATATATATATATATATATATATATATATATATATATATATATATATATATATATATATATATATATATATATATATCATAACTGGAGTACACCGCTGGGATAATATTTATTCTGATATTCTATTAATAAAATAACTAACACCACAAACAATTGTATTGTACAACCAAGGTTAAGGCAGAGAAACGTGTTGCATGATTCAAGGGAGCACTGTTATGCTCCTGCACTCTTCATTTGCTTTTAACTTGTTTATAAATTGGTTTTATTAAAACTTGTTTTGAACTATAAGCTAATGATCTAAAGAGTGTTTTGTACAAGCACAGTTGCTTTTGGTCCTTTGGAGCGTTTCAGTTTGCTGGGAACAGGTGAGCTGATATACCTCAATTTATCAGCTGGCGTCTACAAGCACATAAGGGTGCTTCAACGAAATGTGATTACACACTCTCATTGCTTATACCTTGAACCTTTGGGGAAACTGACTGATATACACATGAGGCACCCTCTATCTTTTATTACTCTATATACTACAACCATACTACATAGTCAACACTGTTAAGTAATGCTTTTAGTTTTTGTATTCTCTATATCGGTAAACCCATATATAGCTGGTTTATTTACCACCTGATAGTTCTTGTTGTATATTTGTGCTGCAATAGACTCATATAGTACTCTGAAGTTTTTTGATTACGCTCAGAGTCTTATTTTGCGGTTTTTCTCGCAAATACAGATATTATTGTTATATCTTACTATCTTCACTAATATTATTACCAATACCTGTTGACAACTTTGTTCTCCTCCATTGCATAGTAAATCTATAAACCACTGAAACTCAATAGTGGTCTCAATAGTTTGAGGAGTACAATTTAATTTTATTTCTCAACATAAACATAAAATAAGGATCATGTAGCTAATGAGTACAGATTGTATATAGTTTTATCTAGATAAACCAAACCTTTAATATCCTGTATAGTTTCTCACCTGTAACTCTTTTTAATGCTTACACTATTGATTGATTTTTAGCGCATATATGTAAAAACGCATATACATATATATCATCTGTTATATTCATTACAATGTCAATGAAACCTATCTGTACTGTACTTTACTTTGGATTATTTGCATATCCTCAATAAAAATATTTAAAACAAAAAACTGCAAGTTGAAAAATGTTCCTCACAAAAAAATGATGTGTAAATCAAAGCATGACAAAAACCAACACTAAATGTAAATGTCTGCAGTATTTTGTAAAAGAAAAAAGAAAAGAAAAAAAACCTAAGACAGTTATTCTCAAAAAAACTAATTATCCTACTGTCAAAGTTAATATTTCTTGATATAACTGTAATGAATTTATTGTAAAAAGTTTCCATTCTTTGATCCTAAAGTACCACCATGTCATATTTAATCAGTATTTTCAGGGTGAATTATAGCATTTACATTTTAGCAGTAAGTGGTAAAATAGCTAATATGGAATAGGTTATCTACGGATTGCCATTTCACAAAGTAATGGATAAGAAAAGATTATTTTCTTTCAGAGAACTTCTCAGTAACCCGATTGCTTTATTCATTCATGTTGAACCATCACACTTTACATAAATATAAGAAGGTTACCTGAGTACTTTATAATACAGTCATTCTGAAATATATATTTTCCTATCTGAATAATACATTAATAGTCTATTTACTTTGGAGGCATTTGGTAAAATATATTTATTATAAAATGTAGAGAGAAAAAAACCAAAAAACAAAACAAAGTAACTGTGATATATAAGTAAACTTATCAAAGCGCCAACTACCTCTGAAACCAAATTGATAAGTAATTTGCCAGTCTTTGCGTCACCTTAGGAGCAACTAGCTGATTGAATTTATCAACAAAAAGTAATGGTTTTATTTCTAAATATTTAGTGTAACCAATAGCACTACTAATATTTATGTGAATAAACCCTTTGCAATAATAATGTGTTGTATATTCTAAATACACGTGGGCTGTACGTGTTGGTGTATCAACAAGTACTATACACACAATAGACCAAGAGACCAAAAAGGATACACTTAATCACACTAATTTATTTCATTGCATCATACAGTATATTGTTATTGTGATTTTTCTTTCATGATTCAAATAGAGAATGCAATTTTAAACAAATTATCAATTTACTTCTATTGTCTAATTAGCTTTGTTCTCTTTGCATTCTTTGTTAAACAATATACATAGGTAGGCCCAGGAACAACAATGCACTACTGAGAGCTATCTGCTGATTGGTGGCTGCACATACTGTATATGTCTCTTGTGATAAGTTTAGCAAATCAGCAGTCTGCCAGTAGTACATTGTTGCTCCTTCAAGAATGGATACCAAGAGAATGAAGCACATTTGATTATAGAAGTTTATTGGCAAGTTGTTTAAAATTGTATGCTCTATCTAAATAATGAAAGAACGATTTTGGGTTTTGTGTAACTTTAATGTTAAACTAATTGGATAATGAAATTAAAATTGTCAGGAACATTAAATTATAGCTTTTCTTAAAAATATAATATATAAATGTATCTATATTTGTATTATGGTAGGCAGAATTACATATCATACTCCTATTTACACAACTTTCTAGGTTTATGCTGTATTACCAAACAAATAAATAGTGTGCATGATAAAGGTGATGATTCAGCTAAAGTAATATTAGTAGTGCAATACAAATATTCCACTTTTACCATTTGTTCCTCTAAGTGTTACATACAAAATAGTATATTATTGCAATAATTATTTTTGCTTATTCACTTGTCAATATGGTAAGTATGTTTTATGTATATATTATACTTGAGAATGGGATTCACTATTCATGATATTCATATTTATTGTATATTGAGTTGTATAATAAAAAAATATACATTTTCTTCTGAGTGAGATTTATTTAAAAACATAATTTATGCTTACCTGATAAATTAATTTCTTTCATGGTGGTGAGAGTCCAAGATCCATTACTTTTGGAATTTATCTTCTTTACCACTTGAAGGAGGAGTAGATTCGCAAACCCTTAGAGCCCTATAAAACCTATACAACCTCACAAATATGTACATCTAACACATCTAATGTATAGCCAATTGAAATGAGATAAGAAAAATGAATAAGAGCCATAAAAGGAGCAGGGAAAAAAATTGCAAAAACATACGGGTGGGGTCTCGTGGACTCTCACCATCATGAAAGAAATTAATTTATCAGGTAAGCATACATTATGTTTTCTTTCATACAGGCCGTGAGAGTCCACAATCCATTACTCCTGGGAACTAATACCCAAGCTGTGGAGTCCACGAGTAATAAAATTAAGGGAGGGATTTAAAAACCTCTTTTTTCACTGAAAAATTAAATCCACAACCCGAATATATACAGTATGTATATATATATATATTTTTTAATGCACTTCAAATAAATAAAAAAATCAAACTGGGCCAACTGCCTGAAGATCCTTCCTAACAAAGGCTGCTTTAGAACTAGCAAAAACTTTAAAATGGTACAGTTTTGTAAAAGTATACAAAGAAGACTTGCAAATCTGGTCAATTGAAGCCTTATTCTTGAAGGCCCACAAAGTGGAAAAAAACCTAGTAGAATGTGAAAGTAAAGGTGATTAAAACACCCAGGAGGTGGTGCACTAAAAATGACTAGTGAAAAAAAGGGAATTGGTAAAAATGTTGCAAAAATTTTTTTTTTTGGTTTTGAAAGGTGATAAGTGGACTCTCAGGAATGAGTAAAAATTAGTGAAATGGTAAAATATTAATTAACATGATAAAGTAATAAATTAATAAATTCTGGTGACAAATATGAAATTGGTAAACCTTAATAAATGACAGAAATAGTGTTCATGTTAAAGAAACAAAAGTTCAATTGCTGATTTTTTTTTCAATCCAAGTAAAAAAGGAGTATATCAGGCAGCTCCACTTGGGGGAATGATCTTCGTTCACCTCAATGATCTAGGTTGAGAAAATGGGCGCCTCATAGTAAAATCCATATGTGATATATAATAAATAGTGCAAACAGGCAGGCTGATGCAGTAGTCAGCTAACTGGATACTGATCCTGTATCAAGGTAGAGACCAGTTCTCAGGTCACAGGTAAGATCACAGGGAAGTTTGAATCCAAGTATCAAACAACAGGCTGAAGATATGGTGCAGGCAAACCAATTGTGATGTAATGGTTTGTAAAGTTCTCTGTGCAGATAGAGCAAATTCAATCTGAATAATCAAGCAGAAAGACTCCTCCGTATATAAATGTTAAAAGACAAGTTTAATGTTGCTGCAACGCGTTTCTCGACCACACAACACGGACGTTTCATCAGGCATAAAATAAGATAAAAATACAAGTAAAAAGCGCTTTTTTAAGCTGCCACAATGTGTTTCATTGGTTATCCAGCACTTTCAAATCCCCCAATGCACAACGGAGGGTTAAGGTGTCAAGTGTGGAATCAATTATTCACTAATAATGTGTATTTGCAAACAGGATAGTATACACTTTGTTGCATCAAAAAAAATATATAAATTTGTTGTTATTTCAAAAACCACTGGGAGAGTCAATATCTATAGCAAAATATATACCATTTTTTGTGACAATGTTTGGGATAAATCATTGTCTCCAATAAAAAAATGAAGAAACAGCAGTTTGTGTAATGAACCCAGTAACTTGGATAACAGTAAATAAGTGTAACAACTGTCTAAAATAAGGTGTGTAGAACAATATATGTGGTGTCAAGATGAACAGCAGTAGAAATTCCTGATCAACGTCATATATATGAATAAATAAATATTCTAAACAAGATTTTTTTATAAAATTAATTCTTTAAAAAACTTTTCTGTATGAGTTAGTAGGAGCAATTGACAAAGAATTTAAATAAAAAATTTTTTTTTAAAGATTTTTTGGTATGTAAACAACAAAATGTCCATCTAAACAATGAGATGAATGAGATGAAAAAGAACAACAGCAGTAGAAATTCCTGATCAACATCATATATATGAATAAATACATATTCTAAACAAGATTTATTTATAAGATCAATTCTTTAAAAAACTTTTTCTGCATGAGTTGGTGGGAGCTAGCTGAGTTAGCCAAAAAATGAGTGTGTTATACTCAAAATAAATTTCTGTTTGACTAATTTCAAAAGACATAGAAGACATATAATTGTGACCTAAATGCAATTGACAAAAAAAATTTTTTAAATGAAAAGTCTTTTTCTAAAAAAAATTTTTTGGTATGTGAACAACAAAATTTCCATCTAAACAGTGAGATGAGTAGTTAAATAAACTGATGTGCCCAGCTGTATATAAATCAACAGCTGAGTATATGGACAATCTATATATGATCTTTTAAAAAATGTAAAAAAAAAATAAAAAAAAATATATAATTTTTATTTTTTAAATTAGTGGGAGCTAGCTGAAACATGGTCCAAAATATTAATATTTGATAATAATCTAAAATGCGAAGAGACCAGATAATTGTATGAGAGATAACTGTATAAAAAAAAATCTTAATGAAATAAAATATATATAAAAAATATATTAAAAAAATATATAAAAAAACGTGTTCTCATCTGGGCAAAAAAATAGATACATATATAGACTATTTTTTTGCATATATATATATATATATATATATATATATATATATATATATATATATATATATATATATATATATATATATATATATATATATATATATATATATATATACACTATAGGCCAGATTACAAGTGGTGAACATTTTTTTTCCACTTCTGCTTTAACTGCACTCAAAGTTAGAAATTAAGGCGGATGGATTTGCATGCGTGTTTCAAGTTAAATGTTAAACATCAGTATGAAAGCGAAAGTCTCAGGCAAGCTAACTTCAAGACTTTGTGACTGCACTAACTTGTTCTCCCCATAGACTGGGTTAGAAATACTTCAAATTCCTATGTTCTTTTTATTTTTAAATATATATATATATATACACACAAATTACAAAGTGGAACAAACTCCTCTGATGTGCCAAAAGAATACACATGCAGCACTCACATATACCCACATAAAAAATCATAGGATATTATCTGGAGAAGAGAATGTGTGCATGTGTGAGAAAAATACTTAGTGTGACTTTACAAACTTAGAATAAAAAACAAACTTTTTGGTATACAATTAAAAATTTGGATGATAAAAACCATAGAAAAAGTACCTTAGGACCTAAGAAAATAAATAATTCCAGTATTGATAATAATAGATATGCGAGATAGAAATAGTCACTGCATATTAAGATGGTATCACAGTTAATAAGTCAGTATACGTGTCAAAACTCGGGGTGAAATAATTCAGCATGCAATTATAGCCTTACCCTAGTTATCCTCATATATACATAGTAACATAGTAGATAAGGTTGAAAAAAGACTGAAGTCCATCGAGTTCAACCTATACAAATCTAAAATACTTACAAAAAGCTCCAGTTAAGCTTAAATAACCCCATTAAAATGTGACCCATTTAATACTAGCAATCATATCCATGAATTTTGTTTATATACAGAAATTTATCCAGACTATTTTTAAATGTATCTATGGTATTGGCATTCACTACCTCCTTTGGTAATGAGTTCCACAATTTTATTGCTCTTACAGTGAAAAAACGTTTCCGTTGCAGGAGATTAAATCTCCTTTCCTCCAACCTTAAATTATGACCTCTTGTCAGAACCAATTTTCTTGGAATAAAAAGAGCTTCTGCCATCTCTGTATATGGGCCTTGAATATATTTATATAAAGTAATCATGTCACCTCTCAAGCGCCTTTTTTCTAAAGAGAACAGACCCAGTTTGGCTAGCCTCTCCTCATAGGTTAATTTCTCCAATCCCCTTATTAGCTTTGTGGCCCTTCTCTGAACTTTTTCTAGTTCTGCAATATCTTTTTTAGCAATCGGTCCCCAGAACTGCACTCCAAACTCAAGGTGAGGTCTTACCAGGGCTTTATATAATGACAGAATTATGCTTTCCTCCCTTGAATCAATGCCTCTTTTAATACATGCTAGTATCTTATTAGCCTTTGAAGCCGCTGCCCTGCATTGTGCACTCATCTTTAGCTTGTTATCTATTACTACTCCCAAATCCCTTTCCTCCTGTGTTTGGCTAAGTCTTGTCCCATTTAAAAAATACATAGCCTGCTTATTTTTACTTCCAAAATGTAGAACCTTACATTTTTCCGTATTAAATCTCATTTTCCATTCACTTGCCCATAGTTCTAATTTTAGCAAATCCCTTTGCAAAGAGAGTTCATCCTGCTCTGACCTAATGACCTTACTTAACTTAGTATCATCTGCAAAAATAGAGATGTCGCTATTTAATCCTTGCTCCAAGTCATTTATAAAAATATTAAAAAGAACAGGGCCCAGTACTGATCCCTGGGGGACGCCACTGATTACCTTTGTCCAATCTGAGTATGATCCATTTACTGCTACTCGTTGCTCCCTATCTTTTATCCAGTTATTTATCCATGAGCTAACATTTTCAGCTATTCCCAGTCCCTTAATTTTGTGCATTAATCTCTCATGTGGCACTGTATCAAATGCCTTTGCAAAATCTAAGTATATCACATCAACTGATTCCCCTTTATCTATATTTTTACTTACTTCCTCGTAGAATCTAATTAGATTAGTTTGACATGATCTATTTCTCCTAAAGCCATGCTGATTAGAACTCATAATCTTGTTTACACGAATATGCTCATCAATATAATCCCTTATAATCCCTTCAAATATCTTCCCCACTATTGATGTCAGACTAACTGGTCTATAGCTTCCTGGATCATCCCTGCTTCCCTTTTTGAAGAGTGGCACCACATCAGCTTTACGCCAATCCTGGGGTACCATGCCTGAGGATAATGAGTCTTGAAAAATTAAGAGTAAAGGTTTGTCTATAACAGTGCTAAGTTCCCTTAACACCCTTGGGTGTATTCCATCTGGGCCTGGAGTTTTATTTACCTTAATATTTTTTAGTTTTTTCCTGATATCCTCTAAACAAAACCCAGTTAGTGGTATGGACTGGCATGTTCTATTCTGTTCCAAAGTATCATTCAATGGTTCCTCTCTTGTGTATACTGAAGAAAAAAACTGGTTTAGTACCTCAGCCTTCTCCCTGTCATTATTTATCATGCTACCCTCCACACATTTTAATGTACCTATATTATCCTTCTTAGATTTTTTGCTATTTATATACTTAAAGAACCTTTTAGGGTTAGACTTAGAATCCTTGGCAATTAATTTTTCATATTCAATTTTGGCTAATTTGATTGTTTTTTTGCATGCTTTGTTACATTCCTTATAAATATTGTATGCTGAGTCTGTACTATTTTCTTTTAATAATTTAAATGCCCTACGTTTTTTCCTAATTTCTTTTAACACATTTATATTTAGCCATAACGGCTTATTTTTTTTATTTTTATTTTTATAACCATATGGTATGTATTGATATGTATATTTATTTAACAAATTTTTAAATATTATCCATTTATCCTCTGTATTTTTATTAGAAAATACATTGTCCCAATTTATATTATTTAATGATTTCCTTAAATCGTTGAATTTTGCTTTCTTGAAATTAAAAGTCTTAGTTAAGCCTTTAAAACACTGCATATGAAAAGAGATTTCAAATGTGACCATGTTATGATCACTGTTACCCAAATGTTCTTTGATTTCTATGTTTGATATTATATCTGTATTGTTTGATAGCACTAAATCCAATATAGCTTTACTCCTAGTTGGCTCCTCTATTAATTGTGACAAGAAGTTATCCCTGAGAACATTTAAAAATCTATCCCCCTTAGCTGAATTAGTAGTTTCATTGGCCCAGTTTATATCAGGGTAGTTAAAATCTCCCATAATTACAGCACTGTTATTAGCAGCCTTACCTATTTGCATTAGTAGTTGAGTTTCCTCTGGGTCACTAATGTTGGGAGGCTTGTAGCATGTTCCTAGTAATATTTTTTTAGGATTTTTCCCCCCACTCTTTATTTCAACCCACAGGGTCTCTACATTGTCACTTGTATCATAAATATCTTCCCTTATTGTAGGTTTAAGGTCAGGTTTAATATACATGCAGATTCCTCCACCCCTTTTATTATTCCTGTCCCTCCTAAATAATGTATACCCCTCTAAGTTAACTGCCCAGTCATGTGAATCATCCCACCAAGTTTCAGTTATACTGATAACATCATAGTCCTCTTCTGCAACTAAGAGCGTCAGCTCCCCCATTTTACCTGTCATGCTTCTTGCATTTGTTGTCATACATTTAATTTTCATGTGCTTTCTGCTGCTACTTGGTGTACTTTCCTCTATACTTTCTAATGTGACATTTCTTAAGTCATCCCTTCCTTGAGATATTAATGGAGAGACATATTCAGACACTGATCTCTCTGTTCTATTTTGTTCAAATTGACCCTCCCCCCCTTTGCCTAGTTTAAAAGGTTCTCTAAACGTGCTACCATCCTTTCCCCCAACACACCTGCACCCATGTCATTCAGGTGCAATCCATCCTTACTGTACAATTTGTACCCTAGTGAAAAATCAGCCCAGTGTTCTAAAAAGTCAAACCCCTCATTTTTACACCATGTTTTTAGCCATGAATTAACAGACCTTAGCTCCTTCTGCCTTACTGAGTTAACACACGGCACTGGTAATATCTCAGAAAATATTACTTTGGATGTCCTTGCTTTAAGCTTGCTACCTAACTCCCTGAAGTCATTTTTCAGGACTCTCCATCTCCCACTGATTTCTTCATTAGTACCAATATGCACCATGACTGCAGGATCAGACCCGCATCCCTCTAACAATCTATCAATACGCTCCACAATATGCCTAACACGAGCCCCTGGAAGACAGCAAACTGTTCTATGTAAAGGGTCTGGATGACAAATTACCCTATCAACCTTCCTTATAATAGAGTCTCCTACCACCAACATCTGCCTCTGGCCCTGACTTGTATGCCCCTCTTCCATGACTGAAGGACTGCCCACCATAGTATGCTCCTCTTCCACAGCTAAAGGACTGTTCACTATACTAGGCAACACGGCCCTCTCTGACACTGCCACCCCTGAACTGATATCCCCAACATCTTCACTTAATCTTGCAAATCTATTGGGGTGTACCAGCTCAGAACTGGCCTGTCTCTTCCGCTTACTTCGCCCTCTAACTGTGACCCAGCTACATCCTGGAGTCTCCTCATCTGAATCCTCCCCATTCCCACTGCTGGAACCATTAACAACCAGCTCAGTCCTATCCATTTCCCTTTCAAGTGTCTGAATTTCATGTAGTGTTGCAATTCGTTCCTCCAGATCCCCAATACGAGTTTCTAAAGAGACAATATGCTCGCACTTGCCACAAACATATAATCCCAGAAGCGGCTGCTCCAGTGATGCAAACATGTGGCAAACTGTACACTGAATGAGATTCTCACACATTCTTAATAAAAGGTTTAACTTAAAAGTATTAAATAAATATATTTCCCCTTGGTTACCCCAAAACCTTGTTTGCCTAACTACCTTGGTTAGCTAACTATTATACTTAAACAGACAATGTTACTTTAACAGAGAATCAATACAGCAAGCCTAAAAGAGCAAGCTCACAGAGTAAATGTGCTAAATTTATAGGCTTCCAAGGCCCAAACAGGTGAAAATAATCCCACCCCTAATTACCCACACAGACAGAAAAACAAACAAAAAAATGGAATGATAGAAATAAAGTTATTTAGTTATTTTCTTTTTTTAAAATAAAAATGCAACCCTTGCAAAGCAAATAATTTAGAAAATAGCTTGGTTAGCTATTATACTTAAACAGACAATGTTACTTTAACAGAGAATCAATACAGCAAGCCTAAAAGAGCAAGCTCACAGAGTAAATGTGCTAAATTTATAGGCTTCCAAGGCCCAAACAGGTGAAAATAATCCCACCCCTAATTACCCACACAGACAGAAAAACAAACAAAAAAATGGAATGCTAGAAATAAAGTTATTTAGTTATTTCCTTTTTTGAAAAGGTATATAGCTCCAATCAAATAGTTAAGTGTAACACAGTGTCTATATCATGAATGTAGCCAACATTGAGGCTAATATTATGTTAGTTTACACAATGTGGCGACTAATATAATCTCAGGCTAGAATTGCATATATAGACTATTAAACCTAACTAAGGCCTAGATTTAGAGTTCGGCGGTAAAAGGGCTGTTAACGCTCCGCGGGCTTTTTTCTGGCCGCACCATAAATTTAACTCTGGTATCGAGAGTTAAAACAAATGCTGCGTTAGGCTCCAAAAAAGGAGCGTAGGGCATTTTTACCGCAAATGCAACTCTCGATACCAGAGTTGCTTACGGACGCGGCCGGCCTCAAAAACGTGCTCGTGCACGATTCTCCCATAGGAAACAATGGGGCTGTTTGAGCTGAAAAAAAACCTAACACCTGCAAAAAAGCAGCGTTCAGCTCCTAACGCAGCCCCATTGTTTCCTATGGGGAAACACTTCCTACGTCTGCACCTAACACTCTAACATGTACCCCGAGTCTAAACACCCCTAACCTTACACTTATTAACCCCTATTCTGCCGCCCCCGCTATCGCTGACCCCTGCATTACACTTTTAACCCCTAATCTGCCGCTCCGTAAACCGCCGCAACCTACGTTATCCCTATGTACCCCTAATCTGCTGCCCTAACATCGCCTACCCCTATATTATATTTATTAACCCCTAATCTGCCCCCCACAACGTCGCCGACACCTACCTACACTTATTAACCCCTAATCTGCCGAGCAGACCTGAGCGCTACTATAATAAAGTTATTAACCCCTAATCCGCCTCACTAACCCTATCATAAATAGTATTAACCCCTAATCTGCCCTCCCTAACATCGCCGACACCTACCTTCAATTATTAACCCCTAATCTTCCGATCGGAGCTCACCGCTATTCTAATAAATGTATTAACCCCTAAAGCTAAGTCTAACCCTAACACTAACACCCCCCTAAGTTAAATATAATTTACATCTAACGAAATAAATTAACTCTTATTAAATAAATTATTCCTATTTAAAGATAAATACTTACCTGTAAAATAAACCCTAATATAGCTACAATATAAATTATAATTATATTATAGCTATTTTAGGATTTATATTTATTTTACAGGCAACTTTGTAATTATTTTAACCAGGTACAATAGCTATTAAATAGTTAAGAACTATTTAATAGCTACCTAGTTAAAATAATTACAAATTTACCTGTAAAATAAATCCTAACCTAAGATATAATTAAACCTAACACTACCCTATCAATAAAATAATTAAATAAACTACCTACAATTACCTACAATTAACCTAACACTACACTATCAATAAATTAATTAAACACAATTCCTACCAATAAATACAATTAAATAAACTAGCTAAAGTACAAAAAATAAAAAAGAACTAAGTTACAGAAAATAAAAATATATTTACAAACATAAGAAATATATTACAACAATTTTAAACTAATTACACCTACTCTAAGCCCCCTAATAAAATAACAAAGCCCCCCAAAATTAAAAATTCCCTACCCTATTCTAAATTAAAAAAGTTACAAGCTCTTTTACCTTACCAGCCCTGAACAGGGCCCTTTGCGGGGCATGCCCCAAGAAGTTCAGCTCTTTTGCCTGTAAAAAAAAACATACAATACCCCCCCCCCAACATTACAACCCACCACCCACATACCCCTAATCTAACCCAAACCCCCCTTAAATAAACCTAACACTAAGCCCCTGAAGATCTTCCTACCTTGTCTTCACCATCCAGGTATCACCGATCCGTCCTGGCTCCAAGATCTTCATCCAACCCAAGCGGGGGTTGGCGATCCATAATCCGGTGCTGAAGAGGTCCAGAAGAGGCTCCAAAGTCTTCCTCCTATCCGGCAAGAAGAGGACATCCGGACCGGCAAACATCTTCATCCAAGCGGCATCTTCGATCTTCTTCCATCCGGTGCGGAGCGGGTCCATGTTGAAGCAGGCGACGCGGATCCATCCTCTTCTTCCGATGTCTCCCGACGAATGACGGTTCCTTTAAGGGACATCATCCAAGATGGCGTCCCTCGAATTCCGATTGGCTGATAGGATTCTATCAGCCAATCGGAATTAAGGTAGGAATTTTCTGATTGGCTGATGGAATCAGCCAATCAGAATCAAGTTCAATCCGATTGGCTGATCCAATCAGCCAATCAGATTGAGCTCGCATTCTATTGGCTGTTCCGATCAGCCAATAGAATGCGAGCTCAATCTGATTGGCTGATTGGATCGGCCAATCGGATTGAACTAGATTCTGATTGGCTGATTCCATCAGCCAATCAGAAAATTCCTACCTTAATTCCGATTGGCTGATAGAATCCTATCAGCCAATCGGAATTCGAGGGACGCCATCTTGGATGACGTCCCTTAAAGGAACCGTCATTCGTCGGGAGACATCGGAAGAAGAGGATGGATCCGCGTCGCCTGCTTCAACATGGACCCGCTCCGCACCGGATGGAAGAAGATCGAAGATGCCGCTTGGATGAAGATGTTTGCCGGTCCGGATGTCCTCTTCTTGCCGGATAGGAGGAAGACTTTGGAGCCTCTTCTGGACCTCTTCAGCACCGGATTATGGATCGCCAACCCCCGCTTGGGTTGGATGAAGATCTTGGAGCCAGGACGGATCGGTGATACCTGGATGGTGAAGACAAGGTAGGAAGATCTTCAGGGGCTTAGTGTTAGGTTTATTTAAGGGGGGTTTGGGTTAGATTAGGGGTATGTGGGTGGTGGGTTGTAATGTTGGGGGGGGGGTATTGTATGTTTTTTTTTACAGGCAAAAGAGCTGAACTTCTTGGGGCATGCCCCGCAAAGGGCCCTGTTCAGGGCTGGTAAGGTAAAAGAGCTTGTAACTTTTTTAATTTAGAATAGGGTAGGGAATTTTTAATTTTGGGGGGCTTTGTTATTTTATTAGGGGGCTTAGAGTAGGTGTAATTAGTTTAAAATTGTTGTAATATATTTCTTATGTTTGTAAATATATTTTTATTTTCTGTAACTTAGTTCTTTTTTATTTTTTGTACTTTAGCTAGTTTATTTAATTGTATTTATTGGTAGGAATTGTGTTTAATTAATTTATTGATAGTGTAGTGTTAGGTTAATTGTAGGTAATTGTAGGTAGTTTATTTAATTATTTTATTGATAGGGTAGTGTTAGGTTTAATTATATCTTAGGTTAGGATTTATTTTACAGGTAAATTTGTAATTATTTTAACTAGGTAGCTATTAAATAGTTCTTAACTATTTAATAGCTATTGTACCTGGTTAAAATAATTACAAAGTTGCCTGTAAAATAAATATAAATCCTAAAATAGCTATAATATAATTATAATTTATATTGTAGCTATATTAGGGTTTATTTTACAGGTAAGTATTTATCTTTAAATAGGAATAATTTATTTAATAAGAGTTAATTTATTTCGTTAGATGTAAATTATATTTAACTTAGGGGGGTGTTAGTGTTAGGGTTAGACTTAGCTTTAGGGGTTAATACATTTATTAGAATAGCGGTGAGCTCCGATCGGAAGATTAGGGGTTAATAATTGAAGTTAGGTGTCGGCGATGTTAGGGAGGGCAGATTAGGGGGTTAATACTATTTATGATAGGGTTAGTGAGGCGGATTAGGGGTTAATAACTTTATTATAGTAGCGCTCAGGTCCGCTCGGCAGATTAGGGGTTAATAAGTGTAGGCAGGTGTCGGCGACGTTGAGGGGGGCAGATTAGGGGTTAATAAATATAATATAGGGGTCGGCGGTGTTAGGGGCAGCAGATTAGGGGTACATAGGGATAACGTAGGTGGCGGCGCTTTGCGGTCGGAAGATTAGGGGTTAATTATTTTAAGTAGCTGGCGGCGATGTTGTGGGGGGCAGATTAGGGGTTAATAAATGTAATATAGGGGTCGGCGGGGTTAGGGGCAGCAGATTAGGGGTACATAAGTATAACGTAGGTGGCGGTCGGCAGATTAGGGGTTAAAATTTTTAATCGAGTGTCGGCGATGTGGGGGGAGCTCGGTTTAGGGGTACATAGGTAGTTTATGGGTGTTAGTGTACTTTAGGGTACAGTAGTTAAGAGCTTTATAAACCGGCGTTAGCCAGAAAGCTCTTAACTCCTGCTATTTTCAGGCGGCTGGAATCTTGTCGTTAGAGCTCTAACGCTCACTGCAGAAACGACTCTAAATACCAGCGTTAGAAAGATCCCATTGAAAAGATAGGATATGCAAATGGCGTAGGGGGATCTGCGGTATGGAAAAGTCGCGGCTGAAAAGTGAGCGTTAGACCCTTTAATCACTGACTCCAAATACCAGCGGGCGGCCAAAACCAGCGTTAGGAGCCTCTAACGCTGGTTTTGACGGCTACCGCCGAACTCTAAATCTAGGCCTTAGTGTGAATAAACGGCTTTGTGTATAAAATAAATTGAGGATTGTTTTTTTTAAAAAAAATATAATTATGCTCAAAAGTTAGTGGGAGCTAGCTGAGTGGCCCTAAAAGTTAATGTTTGGACAATTTTTTTTAAAATTTATTTAACCCATGTTGATGTACGCATAAAAAACATGGAATGAAATAAAAAATTGACATGACATGAAATTGCTGAAAACTGTATTAAATATAAAAGAGGTATGTATATAAAAAATCTTTGTCAAAAAGGTGAACATATATAAAACATCTGTGTTTACGTCTAAACAGAAGGTATGAATTAATGAACCTAAAAGTGTGTAGATGGTAATGATGTACATGGTGATCAGACTGTTAGATTGTGAATATGAAGGTGATATGGAGAATGAATGAAACAATGTTAATGCAGAGGAAATGGTGAGGAATAGGTGAGAGTAGTGTTATTGTTAGAAGAAAGTGAATCAGAAAGAGTGTATTCAATTGAACGCTGCTAAATCTACATTAGAATTTAAATCAAGAGGGAACAAGGTCTGCAATTTATGAATCCAAAAGGTTTCTCTCTGACGAAGTCTGACTAATCGATTGTAATCAGAAGATTTAGATATATGATCTATGGGCATAAATGTATATATATATATAAGGATTATTAGAATGATGGGTATTGCAATGATTAGGAATGCTATGTTTAATTTTTTGTTTTTACAATTTCTAAAAAGTTCACCCCATCTAGTTCTCATAGCTCTTGAGGTGCGCCCCACATATTGCTGGCCACATAAACGATCTATAAGATATACTACATAACTGGAGTCACAATTGAAAATGTGTGTGATTTCGAAAGTTTCCGCTGACTTGTTGGACTTGAAGCTTTTTGCTCCTGCTTTAATGTATTTGCAAGCATTACAACCTCGCTTGTTGCATTTGTAGATACCCCTCAAACCAAAAGGGTTTTTCTTGGGGATGTTACCTACGTTGCATGAATTATTGAAATTAGTAGAATGACCAATAAGCCGCTGTGATGGAGGTTTACCTGACTCTAAGTAAGCCTTGTGAATCAAAAGTTTTAACCAAGAGGCCAAAGCAACAGCAAAAACGTTCTGACTGTTCCTAGGACCAGAAAAGTGAATTAACAAAATAGAAGGTTGTCTAAAATCCTTAGTAGCATCAATGTAATATTTGAATGCCCTAAAAATGTTCAAAGTATGCAAAAATCTCTCTGAAGCATTCTTGGAATAAGGACACAAAGTAGAAACAACAATCTATCTGCTTAATTTGTCTGAAGAAACAACCTTAGGCAAAAAATCAAAAGAAGTCTTTAAAACTGCCTTATCCTGATGAAAAATCAGAAAGGAGGATAACAAGAAAGAGTAGATAACTCAGAAACTCTTCTAGCAGAAAAGATGCCCAAAAGAAATAACACTTTCCAAGAAAGCAGTTTACTAATCATCTTATGCATGGGTTCAAAATAGGAACCTGCAAAACCCTTAACACCAATTTAGGATTACATAGAGGAGAAATTGGCTTGATTACAGGTTTAATATGGACCAGAGCATGAACAAAACCATGAATTATTTTTAATCTGCCCCTTCAGAGAACTGGCAGATAGCTCCTTATCCAGACCATCTTGTAAAAACTGCAAAATTATAGGTATTCTGAAAGAATGCCAGGAAAAACTATGAGTTACACCAATAAATAAAGGCCTTCCAGACAGTATGATAGATTCTCCTAGTTACAGGCTTATGAGCCTTAATTAAGGTTTTAATCACAGAATCAGAGAAACCCCTATGTCTAAGGACTAAACATTCATTGTCCACTGCCATCAAGTTCAGAGACCTGAGATCCGGATGGTAAAATGGACCTTGAGTCAGAAGGTCTGATCGCGGAGGCAGAGATAAGGAAGATAGTTGGACATTTGAACCAGATCTGCATACTAAATTATGTGTGGCCAAGCTGGGGCAATCAGGATTACTGAAGATTTCTCTAGGCTTATTTTGAAAATAACTCTGGATATAAGTACTAGAGGAGGAAACAGATAAGCAAGCAGAAATGAACAATGAGCTACTAGAACATCCACAAACTCTGCTTGGGAATCCCTGGACCTCGCAAAGTACCTGGGAAATTTGCTGTTCAAACAAGAGGCCATCAGACTACCCTCCTTTCAATGGACAGTGTTGGAAGTGTTGTTAGGGCTCATATTACAAGTGGTGTGATAAGTGTTTTGATTAAACACAACATAAAATAGCTATGAAAACTGTTATGCTTTTGTTTGTATATATATATATATATATATATATATATATATATATATATATATATATATATATATATATACACTATAGGCCAGATTACAAGTGGTGAACATTTTTTTTTCCACTTCTGCTTTAACTGCACTCATAGTTAGAAATTAGGGCGGATGGATTTGCATGCGTGTTTCAAGTTAAATGTTAAACATCAGTATGAAAGCGAAAGTCTCAGGCAAGCTAACTTCAAGACTTTGTGACTGCACTAACTTGTTCTCCCCATAGACTGGGTTAGAAATACTTCAAATTCCTATGTTCTTTTTATTTTTAAATATATATATATATACACAAATTACAAAGTGGAACAAACTCCTCTGATGTGCCAAAAGAATACACATGCAGCACTCACATATACCCACATAAAAAATCATAGGATATTATCTGGAGAAGAGAATGTGTGCATGTGTGAGAAAAATACTTAGTGTGACTTTACAAACTTGGAATAAAAAACAAACTTTTTGGTATACAATTAAAAATTTGGATGATAAAAACCATAGAAAAAGTACCTTAGGACCTAAGAAAATAAATAATTCCAGTATTGATAATAATAGATATGCGAGATAGAAATAGTCACTGCATATTAAGATGGTATCACAGTTAATAAGTCAGTATACGTGTCAAAACCCGGGGTGAAATAATACAGCATGCAATTATAGCCTTACCCTAGTTATCCTCATATATGAAAAGGTATATAGCTCCAATCAAATAGTTAAGTGTAACACAGTGTCTATATCATGAATGTAGCCAACATTGAGGCTAATATTATGTTAGTTTACACAATGTGGCGACTAATATAATCTCAGGCTAGAATTGCAACATCATATGATCTGGGTAAGAGGTGTCTAAACATCCTGTTTTAACCATTGGTTGCTAGAGCAAATCGCTCATACCTGGGATAACATATATTAGCTCTGCTATACTAAACCTTGTCAAGATAGAGCATTGGTGTCTGCTTCTGACTAGTTAAACTGACAATATCAGAGAACAGATAACTATTATTGAATAGTAATTCCTCCTAGGCTAGGGTAACAGGCTGCACGCCACTCAATCACTAGTACTAGAGTAACCCAAAGCTATGAGATTTTCGCTTGAGCAAAAGTGCTCAGCCCTACAGAGGTTTAAAAGTATCACTGTATATAATAGATCCGTAATCTAATATTAAAATGTTTTTATTAAAAAGTATATATATGTGTAAAAGTTTTTTTTAATATGTTTTTGATGTGTTTTGTGAAAAATATTTTTAACCCATGGGGGCCGATTTATGAAAGTGCGAGCAGACTTGATACAATGTAGCATATCATATCCGCCACACATCGATAAATGCCGACAGCATACGCTAGCAGGGACTGTCAATCAGCCCGATCGTATAGGATGTCTGCAGCCTCAGAGCAGACGGACAAGGTTTGGAGCAGCGGAAACAAGTCCATCAAGCTCAATTCTGAGCTTGATAATTCGGCCCCTTAAAGTGAAGGTAAAGTTAGCCTAATCACTATAAACTATAGCATTATGTGTGCAAATTAAATATAAGTTTCATTCATCATTTTTTATATTTTTGATTATAAATACATTTATTACCTTTCTAAAGTTTGTTACACGCGTTCCCTAAATTCATCCCGAAAAAAAAAAAATCAATCACAGTAGGTCACATTTTTTTTTTTTGGCCAATTGATATTCTGGCCGTTAAGCGGCAGTCAGCCGACGTCATCTGCAAATGCACGCTCCCGTTTCACACTTGAAGCAGGCTCGCCGATTATTGCATGCGCAGTGGAAAACCAAACTCGAGGAGAGCATAACCCACTAGAGTAACGCATGCGCAACTGAATTTTTTAATCGTGAATGCGCATATGAGAGACGTGGAGAGTGGTCCCACCTGCTCTCCACGTCTCTCATATGCGCGTTCACAACTTTAACACAGAAGAAGGGCTTGGGAGGAGTTAGGAACCAAAACGGTAGGGAATTTAAAAAAAAAAAAAAAAGATAAAATATGGGAGTTATTGATAAAATAACCTAGCGACTAGATTAAGGTTCATAGGATATACACTCGGTTGCCCTCAATAGTAAATAACTTTACCTTCACTTTAAACTTTACTTCAGGCCTCAAGCAGTTTCAGCTTTCACTTGAGTTCAAACTATTGGCTAGATTACGAGTTTTTGTCGGTATGGCTTACGGGGCTAACGCTTCTTTTTTTCTTACTGCTCCCTTAAGCCAACGCTGGTATTACGAGTTTTCTGCAAGCCAGCGTTAGCCTCAGAAAAGTGAGCATTGAGTAAAATTTAGCTCCACATCTCACCTCGATACCAGCATTGCTTACAGTAGCGGTAAACTGGAAAAACGTGCTTGTGCATGATTTCCCCATAGAAAACAATGGGGCTGAGCTGGCTGAAAAAAAACCTAACACCTGCAAAAAAGCAGCGTTCAGCTCCAAACGCAGCCCCATTGTTTCCTATGGGGAAATAAAAAATATGTCTACACCTAACACCCTAACTTGAACCCCAAGTCTAAACACCCCTAATATTACACTTATTAACCCCTATTCTGCCGCCCCCAACATCATCGCCACCTGCATTATACTATTAACCCCTAATCTGCCGCTCCAGACACCGCCGCCAACTACATTATACTTATAAACCCCTAATCTGCTGCCCCCAACATCGCCTACACCTACATTATAGTTATTAACCCCTAATCTGCCCCCCCCAACGTCGCCGCAACTATATTAAATTAAATAACCCCTAATCTGTCGCCGCCGCCAACATCGCCGCCACTTTAATAAATTTATTAACCCCTAAACCTAAGTCTAACCCTAACCCTGACACCCCCCTAACTTAAATATAATTTAAATTAAACTAAATTAATTTAACATAATTAAATAAATTATTCCTATTTAAAACTAAATACTTACCGATAAAATAAACCCTAAGCTAGCTACAATATAACTAATAGTTACATTGTAGCTATCTTATGATTTATTTTTATTTTACAGGCAACTTTGTATTTATTTTAACTAGGTACAATAGTTATTAAATAGTTATTAACTACCTAGCTAAAATAAGTACAAAATTACCTGTAAAATAAATCCTAACCTAAGTTACAATTACACCTAACACTACACTATAATTAAACTAATTACCTAAACTACCTACAATTAATTACAGAACTTACTACTAAATTACAGAAATTTTATAAGAATTTTACAAGAATTTTAAACTAATTACACCTAATCTAATCCCCCTAATAAAATAAAAAAGCCCCCCAAAATAATAAAATTTCCCTACCCTATACTAAATTACAAATAGCCCTTTAAAGGGCCTTCTGCGGGGCATTGCCCCAAAGTAATCAGCTCTTTTACCTGTAAAAAAAAACACAATACCCCCCCAACATTACAACCAACCACCCACACACCCCTACTCTAAAACCCACTCAATCCCCCCTTAAAAAAACCTAACACTAACCCCCTGAAGATCACCCTACCTTGAGCCATCTTCACCCAGCCGGGCACAAGTGGTCTAGTGCCCGGCTGGGTGAAGATGGCTCAAGGTAGGGTGATCTTCAGGGGGTTAGTGTTAGGTTTTTTTAAGGGGGGATTGGGTGGGTTTTAGAGTAGGGGTGTGTGGGTGGTGGGTTGTAATGTTGGGGGGTATTGTATTTTTTTTTTACAGGTAAAAGAGCTGATTACTTTGGGGCAATGCCCCGCAAAAGGCCCTTTTAAGGGCTATTTGTAATTTAGTATAGGGTAGGGAAATTTTATTATTTTGGGGGGCTTTTTTATTTTATTAGGGGGATTAGATTAGGTGTAATTAGTTTATAATTCTTGTAATTCTTTTTTTATTTTCTGTAATTTTGTGTTTGTTTTTTTCCGTAATTTAGTTTATTTAATTTAATTGTAATTAATTGTAGGTAGTTTAGGTTATTAGTTTAATGATAGTGTAGTGTTAGGTGTAATTGTAATTTTTGTTAGGATTTATTTTACAGGTAATTTTGTACTTATTTTAGCTAGGTAGTTATTAAATAGTTAATAACTATTTATTAACTATTGTACCTAGTTAAAATAAATACAAAGTTGCCTGTAAAATAAAAATAAATCATAAGCTATCAACAATGTAACTATTAGTTATATTGTAGCTATCTTAGGTTTTATTTTATCGGTATTTAGTTTTAAATAGGAAAAATTTATTTAATTATGTTAAATTAATTTTGTTACATTTAAATTATATTTAAGTTAGTGTAAGGTTTATACTCACCTTTTTTCTTTTTTTGTCTTACTGTGCCTTTAAGGAGATCACTTCCTTACCTTTAAAAGGGACTTCCTCCCAGCAGTTCATTGCTGGTTAATTGAAGCCTACATCGGATCTTCAACTCTGACAGCCTCAAAGTGGTTTACACTTCTTCTTGAATAATTTGAAAACTACGCTATCATCAGTCTGCAGTAAACTAACCTCTAAACTTACTTTTGAGCAGGTTAGTTTTTCCGGAGCCTTTTACCATCTGTTGGCATTCCGTTTCTCTGTTCTGGAAGCCGGATCCTCACAGCAAGCCTCATTACGTCATCAGCTACGGCCGGACTGCTTCTAGCTGTGTCTCTCTCCTTGCAGCTTGCCGGGTACAGTCCGGAACGCTTCCACTCGCCTACAGTTACCGAGGTCATCTCTCTGTGAGTAAACCTTCCTCCTGATCTGAGCTAAGTAAATCCTCATTTGGAACAGAGGTAGGACTTTTGATTATTCTTGCTAAACTTATGCCTAAATTTCCTTACTGTTATTGCTAACTTAGATACCAGTGGGTAACGTATGGCTAAATTGAATCACATATGTTGCTAGTGAAACCTCACTATAAAGTAACAGCTGTGACACACTAATACATTTTATTACCATGATGAATACCATATAGTTAATACCTTGGTGATGTATTATATATCTTTACATAATTAACCAGCCAAAGGAATAATAGGACTTGGTATAACATTGAAAAAGTTTATTCCGGTTCTGTTAAACAATTATAAAAAATGGATCTCAATACCATGACAGAACACCTAAAACTCTTATCAGACAGGGTAGAGATGCTTGCAACCTCATTTCATGAATTAAAAACTGAGAATCAGGCTTTGAAAGCTTGCCTCAGAGAAAGCCTTTCAGTTAAATCAACCCAAAGCGAGCACCTCCCTGAACCAGCTGTATCCACACCAGAGAAATTTTCTGGAAATCGCTCTCAGTTCAGAGAGTTCAGAAATTCATGCATGTTATTATTCGAATTAAAACTCAAGACATATGCTTCTGAAAGAACGAGAGTTCTTACTGTTATATCTTACTTGAGAGGAGAGCCCAGGGCATGGGCAGACACCTTTTTTGAAAAACAGGATTCTATACTGGGGTCATTGGACGCTTTCTTTACCGAAATGTCCGCCCTCTATGATGATCCCTACAAACAAATCTCAGCTGAGAATAATCTCAGAGCATTAAAGCAACAGAAACATGCAGTAGAAACCTATATAACACAGTTTAAGATTTATGCCACAGACTCTATGTGGAATGAAATTTCACTTAAGAATCAGTTTCGCCTGGGATTAAGAAGTGAAGAACTTAAAGATGAGCTATCACGTATTGGGATTCCAGATACGTTAGAGGAACTCTATATGGTATCCATATCCATAGACAGACGTCTAAGGGAGAGACGATCTGAAAGAATGGGTTTCACAAAAAAATTGTCAGCTACATCCCCTTCTCCAGGAAAGGATCTCCCACAACCTATGGAAATAGGTTTTATCAAGGGGCCCTTATCCCCACAGGAGAAAACTAGAAGGAAGACACTAAATTTATGCCTATACTGTGCATCCCCAAAGCACGAGGTAAAAGAATGCCCCCTACTGGCGAAACAGAAATTAGGTAAGAATGCTGTTCCTATGCATAGTTTTTTTTCCAAAACCTCAACCACTACCTATCTAACATTGTCCGTTTCTCTACAGTGGGAACGTTACAAGATCAGGACTACAGCCATAATTGACACAGGTTCCTGTGGGAACTTCATTGACATGAATTTTGTGAAAATAAATAAAATTCCTTTGGTCACTAAGCAAATACCAGTCTCAGTGAAGGTTATTGATGGTAATCTGTTACAAAGTGGTCCACTCACACATCAGACCATTCCCCTCCAGTTACATACAACACATAATCATACTGAAAAAATAACGCTAGATGTTATATCCTCTCCTATGTTCAAAGTTATCTTAGGTATTAAATGGTTAAGTCTTCATAAACCACACATAGATTGGTCAACCCTCACCATCACATTCCCAGAACACCAGAACATTAACCATACAAATTGTAATGCTATCTGTCTTTCTGTATCTGATTCTGACAGTATTCTACCCCCACAGTATCATGAGTTTGCAGATGTGTTCGATAAAAAAGAAGCAGAATCTTTACCACCCCACAGGGCCTATGATTGCCCCATAGATCTGCTTCCTGGAGTGTCTATACCTTTTGGACACCTCTATCCCCTGTCCAAACCTGAATTAGAGCATTTGAAGTCTTACATAGACGAAAACCTTAGGAAAGGTTTCATAAGACCCAGCACCTCTCCAGCTGGTGCGGGCATGTTTTTCGTCACCAATAAGGATGGTTCTCTTAGACCTATAATAGACTATAGAGAATTAAATAAACGCACAAGAAAAAACAGGTACCCACTTCCATTAATCCCTGAGCTGATAGAAAGATTGCGTGGTGCCTCAATTTTCACCAAATTGGATCTTAGGGGCGCCTATAATCTTATCAGAATGAGAGCTGGGGACGAATGGCTTACAGCATTTAGGACCAGATATGGTCTTTATGAGTATACTGTAATGCCATTTGGCCTTTGCAATGCCCCAGCTACATTTCAATGTTTCATCAATGACCTTTTCAGGGACATTTTGGACGTATATATCGTTGTCTATCTGGATGACATTTTAATTTACTCACAGAATCTTGATCAGCACAGAATTCATGTTAAAGAAGTTCTAACCAGATTGAGAAAGAATTGTTTATATGCTAAACTTGAAAAATGTATATTTGAAACTCAAGACATCACTTTCCTAGGGTACCATATTACTGTGCAGGGAATTTCAATGGATGACAAAAAAGTACAAGCTGTACTGGATTGGCCGAACCCTACTTCTAGGAAGGAAGTTCAACGCTTCCTAGGCTTCTCTAACTTTTATAGGAAGTTTATTCCAGGGTTTGCTGCTATCTCTAAACTCCTCACAGAACTCACAAAAATCCATAGTCCTTTCCACTGGACCCCTCAAGCTCAAGAAGCTTTCGATCACTTGAAACATAGGTTTTCAACAGCACCCATTCTATGCTTCCCCGATATGAACCATCAGTTTGTCTTAGAAGTTGACGCTTCGGATTACGCTATAGGCGCAATTCTTTCACAACGACCATCCTTCAAGGATCCATTACATCCTGTTGCTTACTTTTCCAGAATTCTTCAACCTGCTGAATTGAACTATCCTGTAGGGGAGAAGGAATTGCTCGCAATCAAAAGTTCATTTGATCATTGGAGACATCTATTAGAAGGTGCTGTTCACCCCATTATTATTTTTACAGACCACAAAAACCTCCAATATCTTCAATCCAATAAAACTCTCTCTTCTAGACAACTCAGATGGAGCCTTTATTTCTCAAGATTTCATTACATCATAACTTATAGGCCTGGAGAAAAGAATGGAAAGGCAGATGCCCTCTCAAGACAACACTCAAAGATCTTACCTCAAAATTCTCCATCCACTGTAATTCCGCAAGACTGTTTCATAGGACTGATAGTGGATATTATACCCCAATTTCAAGAAGCCCAGAGAGCCGATAGCAACATACCTTTAGAAGATCTTACTTTACACACTGATGGCTTGTATTACAAAGACAGAAAGCTGTATGTGCCAACTTCATTTCGTCAAAGGGTCTTAAAGAGTGTTCACAAATCACCTTTAGCTGGTCATATGGGCACGGCAAAGACTACTGAACTTATCCTCCGTTCGTATTGGTGGCCTGGAATTGGTAAATCTGTACGAATTTTCTTACAGGAGTGTATTATTTGTGCCACATCAAAACATTCAAAGCAACGACCCGTTGGGTTTTTACAACCTCTCCAGGTACCCAACAGACCTTGGGACAAAATCTCAATGGACTTTATAGTAGAACTGCCCAGATCTAATGGTTTCAACACCATATTGGTTGTCACTGACCTTTTCTCTAAAATGGCCCATTTTATCCCTACTACTGCTCTTCCTACTTCTAGACATACCTCTGAACTCTTCATCAAAGAAATTATACGGTTACATGGGATACCAAAATCTGTGGTTAGTGACCGTGGGTCGCAGTTCACATCCAGGTTTTGAAAAAACCTATGTAATGCTTTGCATATAGAACAATGCCTCACGACTTCGTTTCATCCCCAATCGAATGGGCAGACTGAGCGAGTAAACCAGGAGTTGGAACAATACTTGAGGTGTTATTGCTCTCAGGAACAGGAGACCTGGGCGACTTTCTTACCTTTGGCTGAATTCGCTCACAATAATCATGTGAATGCTTCCACTGGATTTAGTCCCTTTTTCATCAATTATGGTTTGCATCCTCGTTGTGATCTCCTGCCTAAGATTGATTCACCTTGCCCTCAGGTCAATGATACAGTGAACGACATCTCACGGATTTTCTCCTCTGTACGTACCCATATTCTGGAAGCACAGGCTTCCCAGAGCAAATACTACAACTTACGTCATAGATGTAATCCTCATTATACTGTCGGGCAACGAGTTTGGTTGTCTACTAGGAATCTGAAATTGCGCTATCCTTGTAGGAAGTTGGGTCGTACCTTTATTGGACCTTATACCATCAAATCGATCCATAATCCAGTCACTGTTACTTTGGATCTTCCCTCAACATTGAGGGTGCACCCCACCTTTCACGTTTCTTTGATCAAGCCTTGTAACTCTGATGCTCCTGCTTCTGGTCCTTTGCCTGTCGTACCAGACTTGGACTCCCAGGAGGAATTCCTGGTTCATAGCATCCTTGATTCCCGTCTTCTTCGTGGTCAACTGTATTATCTTGTCCATTGGATGGGCTACGGGCATGATGATGACTCTTGGGAGCCTGCCTCCAATCTCTCAGCTCCTCGTCTCGTTTCACTCTTCCACAGGAGACACCCTGACAGACCTCGCCCGTGAAACCTCGCTGTGGTTTCCTTGGAAGGGGGCCTATGTAAGGTTTATACTCACCTTTTTTCTTTTTTTGTCTTACTGTGCCTTTAAGGAGATCACTTCCTTACCTTTAAAAGGGACTTCCTCCCAGCAGTTCATTGCTGGTTAATTGAAGCCTACATCGGATCTTCAACTCTGACAGCCTCAAAGTGGTTTACACTTCTTCTTGAATAATTTGAAAACTACGCTATCATCAGTCTGCAGTAAACTAACCTCTAAACTTACTTTTGAGCAGGTTAGTTTTTCCGGAGCCTTTTACCATCTGTTGGCATTCCGTTTCTCTGTTCTGGAAGCCGGATCCTCACAGCAAGCCTCATTACGTCATCAGCTACGGCCGGACTGCTTCTAGCTGTGTCTCTCTCCTTGCAGCTTGCCGGGTACAGTCCGGAACGCTTCCACTCGCCTACAGTTACCGAGGTCATCTCTCTGTGAGTAAACCTTCCTCCTGATCTGAGCTAAGTAAATCCTCATTTGGAACAGAGGTAGGACTTTTGATTATTCTTGCTAAACTTATGCCTAAATTTCCTTACTGTTATTGCTAACTTAGATACCAGTGGGTAACGTATGGCTAAATTGAATCACATATGTTGCTAGTGAAACCTCACTATAAAGTAACAGCTGTGACACACTAATACATTTTATTACCATGATGAATACCATATAGTTAATACCTTGGTGATGTATTATATATCTTTACAGTTAGGGGGGTTAGTCTTAGGGTTAGACTTAGTTTTAGGGGTTAATACATCTATTAAAGTGGCAGCGATGTCCGGTCGGCAGATTAGGGGTTAATAATTGTAGGTTGGGGGTGGCAGATTAGGGGTTAATAAATATAATGTAGGTGTCGGCGATGTTAGGGGCAGCAGATTAGGGGTTCATAGGTATGATGTAGGTTGCGGCGATGTCCGGTTGGCAGATTAGGGGTTAAAAATATTTATTTTAGTGTTTGCGATGTGGGGGGGCCTCGGTTTAGAGGTTAATGGGTAGTTTATGGGTGTTAGTGTACTTGTTAGCACTTTAGTTAAGAGCTTTATGTTCCAGCGTTAGCCCATAAAACTCTTAACTACTGACTATTAAATATGGTAGGAGTCTGGACTGGAGAGGGTCTACCGCTCACTTCTTCCAAGACTCGTAATACCAGCGTTAGGCAAATCCCATTAAAAAGATAGGATACGCAATTGACGTAAGGGGATTTGCGGTAGCCTCGAGTTGCGGAAGAAAAGTTAGCGGTACACCTGTACCTGTCAGACTCGTAATACCAGCGGACATTAAAAAGCAGCATTGGGACCTCTCAACGCTGCTTTTTAAGGCTAACGCCAAACTCGTAATCTAGGCGTATAACTTTCAACTTGTAATACCAGCACAATTTAGTATGGTTGCAATATCCATTGAAGGTATAGGCTGTGCTAGAGGGATATCAGCCGCACGAACCTAGCTCTTGTAAGTGTAATTTCCCATGGACTTGTAATATCAAGTTGGCTGCTAATGTTAGCATGGTTTAGTGATACCGCTTTTCGTAAAGGGAGCTATCATTAGCATGGCATTTGTAATTTGGGCCTATATGGCTAAAAGTATGGGACCATCCAACCTATATGAACTTGTTGGACATCCCATTCCAAAAACATGGACATTAATATGGAGTTGCCCCACCCTTTGTGGCTATAAAAGCTACCACTCTTCTGGGAAAGCTTTCCTCAAAATTTTGGAGTGTATTTGTAGGAATTTGTGTCCATTCAGCCAAAAGAGAATTTGTGAGGTCAGACCCTAATGTTGATATGATCCCAAATGGGGTTAAGGTCAGGACTCTGTGCAGGCCACTCAAGTTCCTGCATTAAACCATGTCTTCATGGATCTCGCATTGTGCACAGTTATGCTGGATGAGGAAAGGGCCTCCCTCAAACTGTTGCCACAAAGTTGGAAGCACCCAATTGTCTAAAATGTCTTTGTATCCTGTAAAATATCCCAACTCCACCAGACTTTACAGAAGTCACTATGCATTCCTGTAAATAGCATTCTCCTGACATACACCACCCCAAGATTCTTCCATCACACTGCAGATGGTGAAGCATGATTCATCACCCCAGAGAACAATTTCCACAGTCCAGTGGTGATGTTCTTAACACTAGCTGATGCCATAGCACATCTTGATATGTGGCTTTTACAGCAGCTTGGCTATAGAAATCCATTTTATTGACACACAGTTCATTAGCTACTGTTGCTTCCAGAGGCATTTTCAAACTGTGTAGTGAGTGATGCAACAAATGATAGATGTTTTTTTAAGTGCTATGCTTTTCAGTACTCAGTGGTCCTGCTCTGAGTTTGTGTTGTTTTACTACTTTGTGGCTGGACTGTTGCTATTCCATTTGATAATAATATTGCTTAATGGAGACAAAGGCAGCACATTGTTCTTCCAATGTTGTCTATGGATATCTCATGGCTATGTGCTAGATTTTATACACCTTTTAGCAATATGTTTGGCTGTAACATCTGAACTCAATAATTAGTAGGGGTGTGCAAATACTTCGGGCCATATTTTATATATGTGTATGTATGTATGCATATGTGTAGTGTTTTTAACTTATATTTCAATATAAAATCCATAGTATAAAAGTAATTACTCTAATTTATGGGGTGAGGTTTAGTGCACCTTTGTCTTAGCATTCAAGCAATATCCAACATGTTTTTCGCTGCAACCCCATAGAAGTCTATTATCTGAGCGCAAAAATAAAAGCACTGTTAATTTAACTTGAGTGATGTTAGCACGCAATAGAACTAATATTTTGCTCCACTTGATATAAATGACTAGATATTTCTTAATGTTCAGCATTTAAATAGACATAAAAACAAAAACTGTTAGTTAAACTAAGCTATACAGTATTTTCTCCTTTCCTGCCTGCAGTCATAGGGGCATATTATCAAGCTCCGTATGGAGCCCACAGGCTCGCCAGAAACAGCAGTTATGAAGCAGCGTTCACAAAGACCGCTGCTCCATAACCTGTCTGCTCTGAGCAGGCGGACAGACATCGCCGGAAATCAACCCGATCGAGTACGATCAGGTTGATTGACACCCCCCCTGCTGGCAGCCGGTTGGCCGCGAGTCTGCAGGGGGCGGCGATGCACCAGCAGTTCTTGTGAGCTGCTGGTGCAATGCTGAATACGGCGAGCGTATTGCTCGCCGTATTCAGCGAGGTCTGGCGGACCTGATCCGCACTGTCGGATCAGGTCCGCCAGACTTTCATAACTAAGGGCCATAGGGTGAGACAGCTGTGTACAATCTTTTCTGTATAATCATATTAAGCAAACAAGTTTTATACCTTGTTCAATGCTGTATGCAAACAGTTTTGAGACAGTGCTAGCAAAAGGGAAACAGAGAAGCAACACGTTTAATATTAACCTGTTTCACATGTTATGAGTGTGTTATTAATAATAGCTTCTTAATTTCAATAGTGACAGCATTGAGTTAATATTCTGCTTTCTTTAACAGTTTCTATGGCAACAAAATGTACTTGAGTGTCATCAATTTACCCACATGTTGGTTGTCAGGAAAAGCACAGCAGACAAAAAGAATGTTGTGTCTGAGATGTGCAAGGAATATTGGGCGAGATTACATATGCTGTGCAAGCTTCAGCTTAACTGCTGAAACCTGCGCCATCCTTAATTTCACCTCACACATCGGGGTATCACATATATGGCGCCGGCAGTTCATAAAGTGCCGTAAGTCGGATAAACTAGCGATGTCCTGAAAGGTACGTAAATACATATTTCTGGAGTCGCCAGTGATTTACGGCACGTTAGAAACTGGCGGCGCCTAAGAAAATAAAAAAAATATATAAAATCTCCCGTAAAATTCGAACCCACCTCCCAAAAATAAACTCGACAAGTAAAACACCTATATCCGCAATCCCCCCACATCACAACTAATAATAAACTATTAACCCCTAATCCGCCATTCTACCTAGTAAAAGTATTAACCCCTAAATCCACCAACCCCAACATCGCAAACTACCTAATAAATGTATTAACCCATAACCCGCCATTAACCCACATTGCAAAGTACCTATTAAAACTATTATACCCTAATCCGCCATTAACCCACATCGCAACAAACCTTATAAATCTATTAGCCCCTAATCTGCCAAACCCACACAACGCAACAATCCTAATAAAACTATTAACCCCCTAAACCGTCAAACCCACACAACGCAATAATCCTAATAAAACTATTAACCCCTAATCTGCCAAACCCCCACAACGCAAGTAGCCTAATTAACCTATTAACCCCTTATCTGCCAACCCCCACAATGAAAATAACTAATTTAATTACTAAGCCCCCTAACCTAACACTCACTAAATTAACCCCAAATTACATAAAATAATAAAATACTAAATTATAATTAAAATAAAAAATCCTAACAGTACTTAGAAAAATAAACCTGATTAAATTAAAATGAATTAATATAAAATTACCAAAAATAAAAAGTCTAACATTACAGAAAATAATAAAAAAAAAAATCCAAAATAAAAAAATTAAACCTAATCCCTATGAAAATATAAAAGCCCCCCAAAATAAAAACACCCCCTAATCTAATGCTAAACTACCAATAGTTCTTAAAAGGGTTTATTGTAGGGCATTGCTCTAAGTTAAACAGCTCTTTTGCATTTAAAAAAAATTCTAAGTCCCTTTCAACAGTAAAACCCACCACCCACCAAACCCCCCAAAATAAATAAACCTAAAACTAAAAAAACCGAAACTACCCAGTGCCCCTAAAGGGGCATATGTATGGGCATTGCCCTTAAAAGGGCATTCAGCTCTTTTAAGATTGCTTATTAAAACTCTAAAAAAAAAAAAAAAAATCCTAACTCTAATACCCAAATAGGAACTCACTGTTCCTGAAGTCCGTCGGAGACAGTCCTGTTCCAGGCGGTGAAGTCTTCTTCAAACTGGCCGACATATTCTTCAAAGCGGGGACCACTTCCTTCTTCATCCAGAACCAATCCGGTGTGGAGCAGAGATGAGCGCAGAGCAGAACTGGCTACCCCGGAGCATGGAGCATGGTGGATCCTCTTCGTATGATTGCCGCCATACACTGAATAGTGAATTAAAGGTACGCATTTAATTATGGCGTCACTTGCATACCTATTGGCTGATTTGATTCTTCAAATTCAAATCAGCCAATAGGATGAGAGCTACTGAAATCCTATTTGCTGTTCAAATTAGCCAATAGGATTTCAGTAGCTCTCATCCTATTGGCTGATTTGAACCTAGTATTAGATTAGGGGGTGTTTTTATTTTGGGGGGCTTTTTTATTTTCATACGGCTAGATTTGGAGTTTTGTCGGTAACGACCCGAAAAACTAACGCCGGCTTTTTTCTGGCCGCACCATAAAAATAACTCTGGTATTGAGAGTCCACATAAAGGCTGCGTTAGGCTCCAAAAAAGGAGCGTAGAGCATATTTAACGCAGCTTCAACTCTCGATACCAGAGTTGCTTACGCAAGCGGCCAGCCTCAAAAACGTGCTCGTGCACGATTCCCCCATAGAAAACAATCGGGTTTTTGAGCTGAAAAAAAACCTAACACCTTTGAAAAAATGCCGCGTTCAGCTCCTTACGCAGCCCCATTGTTTGCTATGGGGAAACACTTCCTACGTCTGCACCTAACACTCTGGAGTCGCCAGTGATTTACGGCACGTTAGAAACTCGCGGCGCCTAAGAAAATAAAAAAAATATATAAAATCTCCCGTAAAATTCGAACCCACCTCCCAAAAATAAACTCGACAAGTAAAACACCTATATCCGCAATCCCCCCACATCACAACTAATAATAAACTATTAACCCCTAATCCGCCATTCTACCTAGTAAAAGTATTAACCCCTAAATCCACCAACCCCAACATCGCAAACTACCTAATAAATGTATTAACCCATAACCCGCCATTAACCCACATTGCAAAGTACCTATTAAAACTATTATACCCTAATCCGCCATTAACCCACATCGCAACAAACCTTATAAATCTATTAGCCCCTAATCTGCCAAACCCACACAACGCAACAATCCTAATAAAACTATTAACCCCCTAAACCGTCAAACCCACACAACGCAATAATCCTAATAAAACTATTAACCCCTAATCTGCCAAACCCCCACAACGCAAGTAGCCTAATTAACCTATTAACCCCTTATCTGCCAACCCCCACAATGAAAATAACTAATTTAATTACTAAGCCCCCTAACCTAACACTCACTAAATTAACCCCAAATTACATAAAATAATAAAATACTAAATTATAATTAAAATAAAAAATCCTAACAGTACTTAGAAAAATAAACCTGATTAAATTAAAATGAATTAATATAAAATTACCAAAAATAAAAAGTCTAACATTACAGAAAATAATAAAAAAAAAAATCCAAAATAAAAAAATTAAACCTAATCCCTATGAAAATATAAAAGCCCCCCAAAATAAAAACACCCCCTAATCTAATGCTAAACTACCAATAGTTCTTAAAAGGGTTTATTGTAGGGCATTGCTCTAAGTTAAACAGCTCTTTTGCATTTAAAAAAAATTCTAAGTCCCTTTCAACAGTAAAACCCACCACCCACCAAACCCCCCAAAATAAATAAACCTAAAACTAAAAAAACCTAAACTACCCATTGCCCCTAAAGGGGCATATGTACGGGCATTGCCCTTAAAAGGGCATTCAGCTCTTTTAAGATTGCTTATTAAAACTCTAAAAAAAAAAAAAAAAAATCCTAACTCTAATACCCAAATAGGAACTCACTGTTCCTGAAGTCCGTCGGAGACAGTCCTGTTCCAGGCGGTGAAGTCTTCTTCAAACTGGCCGACATATTCTTCAAAGCGGGGACCACTTCCTTCTTCATCCAGAACCAATCCGGTGTGGAGCAGAGATGAGCGCAGAGCAGAACTGGCTACCCCGGAGCATGGAGCATGGTGGATCCTCTTCGTATGATTGCCGCCATACACTGAATAGTGAATTAAAGGTACGCATTTAATTATGGCGTCACTTGCATACCTATTGGCTGATTTGATTCTTCAAATTCAAATCAGCCAATAGGATGAGAGCTACTGAAATCCTATTTGCTGTTCAAATTAGCCAATAGGATTTCAGTAGCTCTCATCCTATTGGCTGATTTGAACCTAGTATTAGATTAGGGGGTGTTTTTATTTTGGGGGGCTTTTTTATTTTCATACGGCTAGATTTGGAGTTTTGTCGGTAACGACCCGAAAAACTAACGCCGGCTTTTTTCTGGCCGCACCATAAAAATAACTCTGGTATTGAGAGTCCACATAAAGGCTGCGTTAGGCTCCAAAAAAGGAGCGTAGAGCATATTTAACGCAGCTTCAACTCTCGATACCAGAGTTGCTTACGCAAGCGGCCAGCCTCAAAAACGTGCTCGTGCACGATTCCCCCATAGAAAACAATCGGGTTTTTGAGCTGAAAAAAAACCTAACACCTTTGAAAAAATGCCGCGTTCAGCTCCTTACGCAGCCCCATTGTTTGCTATGGGGAAACACTTCCTACGTCTGCACCTAACACTCTGGAGTCGCCAGTGATTTACGGCACGTTAGAAACTCGCGGCGCCTAAGAAAATAAAAAAAATATATAAAATCTCCCGTAAAATTCGAACCCACCTCCCAAAAATAAACTCGACAAGTAAAACACCTATATCCGCAATCCCCCCACATCACAACTAATAATAAACTATTAACCCCTAATCCGCCATTCTACCTAGTAAAAGTATTAACCCCTAAATCCACCAACCCCAACATCGCAAACTACCTAATAAATGTATTAACCCATAACCCGCCATTAACCCACATTGCAAAGTACCTATTAAAACTATTATACCCTAATCCGCCATTAACCCACATCGCAACAAACCTTATAAATCTATTAGCCCCTAATCTGCCAAACCCACACAACGCAACAATCCTAATAAAACTATTAACCCCCTAAACCGTCAAACCCATACAACGCAATAATCCTAATAAAACTATTAACCCCTAATCTGCCAAACCCCCACAACGCAAGTAGCCTAATTAACCTATTAACCCCTTATCTGCCAACCCCCCACAATGAAAATAACTAATTTAATTACTAAGCCCCCTAACCTAACACTCACTAAATTAACCCCAAATTACATAAAATAATAAAATACTAAATTATAATTAAAATAAAAAATCCTAACAGTACTTAGAAAAATAAACCTGATTAAATTAAAATGAATTAATATAAAATTACCAAAAATAAAAAGTCTAACATTACAGAAAATAATAAAAAAAAAAATCCAAAATAAAAAAATTAAACCTAATCCCTATGAAAATATAAAAGCCCCCCAAAATAAAAACACCCCCTAATCTAATGCTAAACTACCAATAGTTCTTAAAAGGGTTTATTGTAGGGCATTGCTCTAAGTTAAACAGCTCTTTTGCATTTAAAAAAAATTCTAAGTCCCTTTCAACAGTAAAACCCACCACCCACCAAACCCCCCAAAATAAATAAACCTAAAACTAAAAAAACCTAAACTACCCATTGCCCCTAAAGGGGCATATGTATGGGCATTGCCCTTAAAAGGGCATTCAGCTCTTTTAAGATTGCTTATTAAAACTCTAAAAAAAAAAAAAAAAATCCTAACTCTAATACCCAAATAGGAACTCACTGTTCCTGAAGTCCGTCGGAGACAGTCCTGTTCCAGGCGGTGAAGTCTTCTTCAAACTGGCCGACATATTCTTCAAAGCGGGGACCACTTCCTTCTTCATCCAGAACCAATCCGGTGTGGAGCAGAGATGAGCGCAGAGCAGAACTGGCTACCCCGGAGCATGGAGCATGGTGGATCCTCTTCGTATGATTGCCGCCATACACTGAATAGTGAATTAAAGGTACGCATTTAATTATGGCGTCACTTGCATACCTATTGGCTGATTTGATTCTTCAAATTCAAATCAGCCAATAGGATGAGAGCTACTGAAATCCTATTTGCTGTTCAAATTAGCCAATAGGATTTCAGTAGCTCTCATCCTATTGGCTGATTTGAACCTAGTATTAGATTAGGGGGTGTTTTTATTTTGGGGGGCTTTTTTATTTTCATACGGCTAGATTTGGAGTTTTGTCGGTAACGACCCGAAAAACTAACGCCGGCTTTTTTCTGGCCGCACCATAAAAATAACTCTGGTATTGAGAGTCCACATAAAGGCTGCGTTAGGCTCCAAAAAAGGAGCGTAGAGCATATTTAACGCAGCTTCAACTCTCGATACCAGAGTTGCTTACGCAAGCGGCCAGCCTCAAAAACGTGCTCGTGCACGATTCCCCCATAGAAAACAATCGGGTTTTTGAGCTGAAAAAAAACCTAACACCTTTGAAAAAATGCCGCGTTCAGCTCCTTACGCAGCCCCATTGTTTGCTATGGGGAAACACTTCCTACGTCTGCACCTAACACTCTGGAGTCGCCAGTGATTTACGGCACGTTAGAAACTCGCGGCGCCTAAGAAAATAAAAAAAATATATAAAATCTCCCGTAAAATTCGAACCCACCTCCCAAAAATAAACTCGACAAGTAAAACACCTATATCCGCAATCCCCCCACATCACAACTAATAATAAACTATTAACCCCTAATCCGCCATTCTACCTAGTAAAAGTATTAACCCCTAAATCCACCAACCCCAACATCGCAAACTACCTAATAAATGTATTAACCCATAACCCGCCATTAACCCACATTGCAAAGTACCTATTAAAACTATTATACCCTAATCCGCCATTAACCCACATCGCAACAAACCTTATAAATCTATTAGCCCCTAATCTGCCAAACCCACACAACGCAACAATCCTAATAAAACTATTAACCCCCTAAACCGTCAAACCCATACAACGCAATAATCCTAATAAAACTATTAACCCCTAATCTGCCAAACCCCCACAACGCAAGTAGCCTAATTAACCTATTAACCCCTTATCTGCCAACCCCCCACAATGAAAATAACTAATTTAATTACTAAGCCCCCTAACCTAACACTCACTAAATTAACCCCAAATTACATAAAATAATAAAATACTAAATTATAATTAAAATAAAAAATCCTAACAGTACTTAGAAAAATAAACCTGATTAAATTAAAATGAATTAATATAAAATTACCAAAAATAAAAAGTCTAACATTACAGAAAATAATAAAAAAAAAAATCCAAAATAAAAAAATTAAACCTAATCCCTATGAAAATATAAAAGCCCCCCAAAATAAAAACACCCCCTAATCTAATGCTAAACTACCAATAGTTCTTAAAAGGGTTTATTGTAGGGCATTGCTCTAAGTTAAACAGCTCTTTTGCATTTAAAAAAAATTCTAAGTCCCTTTCAACAGTAAAACCCACCACCCACCAAACCCCCCAAAATAAATAAACCTAAAACTAAAAAAACCTAAACTACCCATTGCCCCTAAAGGGGCATATGTATGGGCATTGCCCTTAAAAGGGCATTCAGCTCTTTTAAGATTGCTTATTAAAACTCTAAAAAAAAAAAAAAAAATCCTAACTCTAATACCCAAATAGGAACTCACTGTTCCTGAAGTCCGTCGGAGACAGTCCTGTTCCAGGCGGTGAAGTCTTCTTCAAACTGGCCGACATATTCTTCAAAGCGGGGACCACTTCCTTCTTCATCCAGAACCAATCCGGTGTGGAGCAGAGATGAGCGCAGAGCAGAACTGGCTACCCCGGAGCATGGAGCATGGTGGATCCTCTTCGTATGATTGCCGCCATACACTGAATAGTGAATTAAAGGTACGCATTTAATTATGGCGTCACTTGCATACCTATTGGCTGATTTGATTCTTCAAATTCAAATCAGCCAATAGGATGAGAGCTACTGAAATCCTATTTGCTGTTCAAATTAGCCAATAGGATTTCAGTAGCTCTCATCCTATTGGCTGATTTGAACCTAGTATTAGATTAGGGGGTGTTTTTATTTTGGGGGGCTTTTTTATTTTCATACGGCTAGATTTGGAGTTTTGTCGGTAACGACCCGAAAAACTAACGCCGGCTTTTTTCTGGCCGCACCATAAAAATAACTCTGGTATTGAGAGTCCACATAAAGGCTGCGTTAGGCTCCAAAAAAGGAGCGTAGAGCATATTTAACGCAGCTTCAACTCTCGATACCAGAGTTGCTTACGCAAGCGGCCAGCCTCAAAAACGTGCTCGTGCACGATTCCCCCATAGAAAACAATCGGGTTTTTGAGCTGAAAAAAAACCTAACACCTTTGAAAAAATGCCGCGTTCAGCTCCTTACGCAGCCCCATTGTTTGCTATGGGGAAACACTTCCTACGTCTGCACCTAACACTCTGGAGTCGCCAGTGATTTACGGCACGTTAGAAACTCGCGGCGCCTAAGAAAATAAAAAAAATATATAAAATCTCCCGTAAAATTCGAACCCACCTCCCAAAAATAAACTCGACAAGTAAAACACCTATATCCGCAATCCCCCCACATCACAACTAATAATAAACTATTAACCCCTAATCCGCCATTCTACCTAGTAAAAGTATTAACCCCTAAATCCACCAACCCCAACATCGCAAACTACCTAATAAATGTATTAACCCATAACCCGCCATTAACCCACATTGCAAAGTACCTATTAAAACTATTATACCCTAATCCGCCATTAACCCACATCGCAACAAACCTTATAAATCTATTAGCCCCTAATCTGCCAAACCCACACAACGCAACAATCCTAATAAAACTATTAACCCCCTAAACCGTCAAACCCATACAACGCAATAATCCTAATAAAACTATTAACCCCTAATCTGCCAAACCCCCACAACGCAAGTAGCCTAATTAACCTATTAACCCCTTATCTGCCAACCCCCCACAATGAAAATAACTAATTTAATTACTAAGCCCCCTAACCTAACACTCACTAAATTAACCCCAAATTACATAAAATAATAAAATACTAAATTATAATTAAAATAAAAAATCCTAACAGTACTTAGAAAAATAAACCTGATTAAATTAAAATGAATTAATATAAAATTACCAAAAATAAAAAGTCTAACATTACAGAAAATAATAAAAAAAAATCCAAAATAAAAAAATTAAACCTAATCCCTATGAAAATATAAAAGCCCCCCAAAATAAAAACACCCCCTAATCTAATGCTAAACTACCAATAGTTCTTAAAAGGGTTTATTGTAGGGCATTGCTCTAAGTTAAACAGCTCTTTTGCATTTAAAAAAAATTCTAAGTCCCTTTCAACAGTAAAACCCACCACCCACCAAACCCCCCAAAATAAATAAACCTAAAACTAAAAAAACCTAAACTACCCATTGCCCCTAAAGGGGCATATGTATGGGCATTGCCCTTAAAAGGGCATTCAGCTCTTTTAAGATTGCTTATTAAAACTCTAAAAAAAAAAAAAAAAAAATCCTAACTCTAATACCCAAATAGGAACTCACTGTTCCTGAAGTCCGTCGGAGACAGTCCTGTTCCAGGCGGTGAAGTCTTCTTCAAACTGGCCGACATCTTCTTCAAAGCGGGGACCACTTCCTTCTTCATCCAGGACCAATCCGGTGTGGAGCAGAGATGAGCGCAGAGCAGAACTGGCTACCCCGGAGCATGGAGCATGGTGGATCCTCTTCGTATGATCGCCGCCATACACTGAATAGTGAATTAAAGGTACGCATTTAATTATGGCGTCACTTGCATACCTATTGGCTGATTTGATTCTTCAAATTCAAATCAGCCAATAGGATGAGAGCTACTGAAATCCTATTTGCTGTTCAAATTAGCCAATAGGATTTCAGTAGCTCTCATCCTATTGGCTGATTTGAACCTAGTATTAGATTAGGGGGTGTTTTTATTTTGGGGGGGCTTTTTTATTTTCATACGGCTAGATTTGGAGTTTTGTCGGTAACGACCCGAAAAACTAACGCCGGCTTTTTTCTGGCCTGCACCATAAAAATAACTCTGGTATTGAGAGTCCACATAAAGGCTGCGTTAGGCTCCAAAAAAGGAGCGTAGAGCATATTTAACGCAGCTTCAACTCTCGATACCAGAGTTGCTTACGCAAGCGGCCAGCCTCAAAAACGTGCTCGTGCATGATTCCCCCATAGAAAACAATGGGGCTGTTTGAGCTGAAAAAAACCTAACACCTGCAAAAAAGCCACGTTCAGCTCCTAACGCAGCCCCATTGTTTGCTATGGGGAAACACTTCCTACGTCTGCACCTAACACTCTAACATGTACCCCGAGTCTAAACACCCCTAACCTTACACTTATTAAACCCTAATCTGCCGTCCCCGCTATCGCTAACCCCTGCATATTATTATTAACCCCTAATCTGCCGCTCCGTAAACCGCCGCTACTTACATTATCCCTATGTACCCCTAATCTGCTGCCCTAACATCGCCGACCTCTATATTATATTTATTAACCCCTAATCTGCCCCCCACAACGTCGCCTCCACCTGCCTACACTTATTAACCCCTAATCTGCCGACCGGACCTGAGCGCTACTATAATAAAGTTATTAACCCCTAATCCGCCTCACTAACCCTATAATAAATAGTATTAACCCCTAATCTGCCCTCCCTAACATCGCCGACACCTAACTTCAATTATTAACCCCTAATCTGCCGACCGAATCTCGCCGTTACTGTAATAAATGGATTAACCCCTAAAGCTAAGTCTAACCCTAACACTAACACCCCCCTAAATTAAATATAATTTACATCTAACGAAATTAATTATCTCTTATTAAATAAATTATTCCTATTTAAAGCTAAATACTTACCTGTAAAATAAATCCTAATATAGCTGCAATATAAATTATAATTATATTATAGCTATTTTAGGATTAATATTTATTTTACAGGCAACTTTGTAATTATTTTAACCATGTACAATAGCTATTAAATAGTTAAGAACTATTTAATAGTTACCTAGTTAAAATAATTACAAAATTACCTGTAAAATAAATCCTAACCTAAGTTACAATTAAACCTAACACTATACTATCATTAAATTAATTAAATAAAATAGCTACAATTACCTACAATTAAACCTAACACTACACTATCAATAAATAAATTAAATACAATTCCTACAAATAACTACAATGAAATAAACTAACTAAAGTACAAAAAATAAAAAAGAACTAAGTTACAAAAAATAAAAAAATATTTACAAACATAAGGAAAATCTTACAACAATTTTAAACTAATTACACCTACTCTAAGCCCCCTAATAAAATAACAAAGACCCCCAAAATAAAAAATGCCCTACCCTACTCTAAATTACTAAAGTTCAAAGCTCTTTTACCTTACCAGCCCTGAACAGGGCCCTTTGCGGGGCATGCCCCAAGAAGTTCAGCTCTTTTGCCTGTAAAAAAAAAAATACAATACCCCCCCCCAACATTACAACCCACCACCCACATACCCCTAATCTAACCCAAACCCCCCTTAAATAAACCTAACACTAAGCCCCTGAAGATCATCCTACCTTGTCTTCACCTCACCAGGTATCACCGATTCGTCCTGGCTCCAAAATCTTCATCCAACCCAAGCGGGGGCTGGCGATCCATCATCCGGTGGCTGAAGAGGTCCAGAAGAGGCTCCAAAGTCTTCATCCTATCCGGGAAGAAGAGGCGATCCGGACCGGCAACCATCTTGATCCAAGCGGCATCTTCTATCTTCATCCGATGACGACCGGCTCTATCCTGAAGACCTCCACCGCGGACCCATCTTCTTCCGGCGACGTCCAACTGAAGAATGACGGTTCCTTTAAGGGACGTCATCCAAGATGGCGTCCCTCGAATTCTGATTGGCTGATAGGATTCTATCAGCCAATTGGAATTAAGGTAGGAATATTCTTATTGGCTGATGGAATCAGCCAATCAGAATCAAGTTCAATCCGATTGGCTGATCCAATCAGCCAATCAGATTGAGCTCGCATTCTATTGGCTGTTCCGATCAGCCAATAGAATGCAAGCTCAATCTGATTGGCAGATTGGATCAGCCAATCGGATTGAACTTGATTCTGATTGGCTGATTCCATCAGCCAATCAGAATATTCCTACCTTAATTCCGATTGGCTGATAGAATCCTATCAGCCAATTGGAATTCGAGGGACGCCATCTTGGATGACGTCCCTTAAAGGAACCGTCATTCTTCAGTTGGACGTCGCCGGAAGAAGATGGGTCCGCGGTGGAGGTCTTCAGGATGGAGCCGGTCGTCATCGGATGAAGATAGAAGATGCCGCTTGGATCAAGATGGTTGCCGGTCCGGATCGCCTCTTCTTCCCGGATAGGATGAAGACTTTGGAGCCTCTTCTGGACCTCTTCAGCCACCGGATGATGGATCGCCAGCCCCCGTTTGGGTTGGATGAAGATTTTGGAGCCAGGACGGATCGGTGATACCTGGTGAGGTGAAGACAAGGTAGGATGATCTTCAGGGGCTTAGTGTTAGTTTTATTTAAGGGGGGTTTGTAATGTTGGGGGGGGGTATTGTATGTTTTTTTTTTACAGGCAAAAGAGCTGAACTTCTTGGGGCATGCCCCGCAAAGGGCCCTGTTCAGGGCTGGTAAGGTAAAAGAGCTTTGAACTTTAGTAATTTAGAATAGGGTAGGGCATTTTTTATTTTGGGGGTCTTTGTTATTTTATTAGGGGGCTTAGAGTAGGTGTAATTAGTTTAAAATTGTTGTAAGATTTTCCTTATGTTTGTAAATATTTTTTTATTTTTTGTAACTTAGTTCTTTTTTATTTTTTGTACTTTAGTTAGTTTATTTCATTGTAGTTATTTGTAGGAATTGTATTTAATTTATTTATTGATAGTGTAGTGTTAGGTTTAATTGTAGGTAATTGTAGCTATTTTAATTAATTTAATGATAATATAGTGTTAGGTTTAATTGTAACTTAGGTTAGGATTTATTTTACAGGTACTTTTGTAATTATTTTAACTAGGTAACTATTAAATAGTTCTTTACTATTTAATAGCTATTGTACATGGTTAAAAAAATTACAAAGTTGCCTGTAAAATAAATATTAATCCTAAAATAGCTATAATATAATTATAATTTATATTGTAGCTATATTAGGATTTATTTCACAGGTAAGTATTTAGCTTTAAAAAGGAATAATGTATTTAATAAGAGATAATTAATTTCGTTAGATGTAAATTACATTTAACTTAGGGGGGTGTTAGGGTTAGACTTAGCTTTAGGGGTTAATACATTTATTAGAATAGCGGTCGGCAGATTAGGGGTTAATAATTGAAGTTAGGTGTCGGCGATGTTAGGGAGGGCAGATTAGGGGTTAATACTATTTATTATAGGGTTAGTGAGGCGGATTAGGGGTTAATAACTTTATTATAGTAGCGGTGTGGTCCGCTCAGCAGATTAGGGGTTAATAAGTGTAGGCAGGTGGAGGCGACGTTGAGGGGGGCAGATTAGGGTTTAATAAATATAATATAGGGGTCGGCGGTGTTAGGGGCAGCAGATTAGGGGTACATAAGGATAACGTAGGTGGCGGCGCTTTGCGGTCGGCAGATTAGGGGTTAATAAGTGTAGGTAGCTGGCGGCGACATTGTGGGGGGCAGATTAGGGGTTAATAAATATAATATAGGGGTCGGCGGTGTTAGGGGCAGCAGATTAGGGGTACATAAGGATAACGTAGTTGGCGGTCGGCAGATTAGGGGTTAAAAAAAATTAATCGAGTTGCGGCGATTTGGGGGGACCTCGGTTTAGGGGTACATAGGTAGTTTATGGGTGTTAGTGTACTTTAGAGTACAGTAGTTAAGAGCTTTATAAACCGGCGTTAGCCCAGAAAGATCTTAACTACTGACTTTTTTCCTGTGGCTGGAGTTTTGTCGTTAGATGTCTAACGCTCACTTTAGACACGACTCTAAATACCGGAGTTAGAAAGATCCCATTGAAAAGATAGGATGCGCAATTTACGTAAGGGGATCTGCGGTATGGAAAAGTTGCGGCTGAAGAGTGAGCGTTAGACCCTATTTTGAGTGACTCCAAATACCGGAGGTAGCCTAAAACCAGCGTTAGGAGCCTCTAACGCTGGTTTTCACGGCTACCGCCAAACTCCAAATCTAGGTCACTGGGATTAGGTTTAATTTTTTTATTTTTGATAATTTGGTTTTTTATTTTATGTATTGTTAGACTTTTTATTTTTGGTAATTTTAGATAAATTTAATTTTAGGTTTTTCTGTTTTTAAGTAATGTTAGCTTTTATTTTAATTGTAATTTAGTATTTTTAATTTAGGTAATTGGGGTTAATTTAGGGGGTGTTAGGTTAAGGGTCTTAGTAATTTAATTAGTTATTTGCATTGTGGGGGGTTGGCAGATTAGGGGGTAATAGATTTATTAGGATTATTGCATTGTGTGGGTTTGGTGGATCAGAGGTTAATAGTTTTATTAGGTTTATTGTGTTGTGGGTTAATGGCGTATTAAGGCTTAATAGGTTTATTAGGTTTATTGCGTTGTGGGTTAATGGCGGATTAGGGGTAATTAGTTTTATTTGGTTTATTGCGATGAGGGTTAATGGTGGATTAGGGGTTAATACATTTATTAGGTTTATTGCGATGTGGTTTAATGGCGGATTAGGGGTTAATACATTTATTAGGTTTATTGCAATGTGAGTTAATGGTGGATTAGGAGTTAATTTACTTTATTAGTTATTGTGGTGGGGGATTGCGGTTGACAGGTAGACAGATATTGAGCATGCAATAGGTGTTAGTTAATATTTTCAGGCAGTTACGGGAGTTACGGTGCTTACATTTTCAGTGTAAGGCTTGCTGCGTCTGCCTATGTGTGGTGAGGTGAAAATGGAGTGAAATTTCTCAATTTTCACCGCATAATTCCTTGCGCTGAATATGTGATACCGATTTGCAATGTGCAGGGGTGTATTAAGGCATAGGGCAACAAGGCCAGTGCCTAGGTCAGCAGATTGTGGGGGTCACTTGCCACGGCTGCACTGAATTAAAAAATTAAACTTGAAAGTGCCGCCAATTGGAGTTATTTGTGGTTTTTTTACCACTGGCGCAAGGCTTGAGGCGGCAACAGGGGTTAGGAGAAGAAAGAGTACAGTCAGTGGCAACAGAGACGGCCGGAGACTGATTTGGAGGATTGTAGATGGAGTCGAGGCAACAGAAGGGAATGAATCAGTGGATGCAATGGCCTGGATTCACTTAACTCAGGTAGGGCTGAGTCCTGACAGTAGGTAGGCATTATCTCATTAGTGTGCACTGTGTCAGCAACACTTAATTCCTCCTCTACTAGTGACACTAACATTTTGTTGCCTAATCATTAGGCAATAACATATTAATGTCGCTAGCAGAGAAGGCATTAAGTGTTAGCTGGAACAGTGCACACTAATGAGAGCGGGCTGGTAGGCTAATATAGAGGGCTGACAATGAGCGAGGACTGTAGAGTTACTGTCTGTAAGTGTAAGACAGTGTAATGCATGTTGAGGCAGCAGTCTCGCTTCCTTATATATATATATATATATATATATATATATATATATATATATATATATATATATATATATACACACACACACTATATATATATATATATATATACTTACATACACGCACACAGTATGTATGTATATATGTATATATGTATGTGTATATATATATATATATATATACTGTATATGTAAGTATGAATCCGCCCTCCTGTGGGCAGCTACCTGGTTGATCTGTGAATCATAATATAATTCCCGAAAAACAGCAACAAACCAGGATTTTCATAAACAAGAAAAGTCAAATTTTATTTATCAGGGAAATGTTTCCCCTTCTTCAGAACAATAATTACACACAAGTGCAGTGCTTAAATAGTTTACAAACAAACAAACAATAATACCTCCCACTTACTGTGATACCCCCTAGACCAGGATGGCAGCTTTCCCTCTTGATATTACACACATCATACTCCTGTTATAACCAAAGAGCTGTCTATTTTTTCCAGACATATACTTCGACCCATTTTCTATTACAAAAAGTGGCATACTTTTCTGGTAGAGGTTTTTATACTGTCAGTTTTCTCATACATCACAATGAGCTATAATATGAACGTGTATGCCTTAAATGATATATTTTGCTTTTAAAATCAAACTAAAATTTTTTTCTACTTAGTATTTTTTATAGGAGATATTTATTAATGTAAACAGCACCAATGAATTGGTTAATTATATAAAAGAAGAATGATAACAAGTGGATACTATTGGTGTTTATCTGCTATGATGAGGGTTACTATACAGGGAGAAGTGTACGTATGTGCATGTGTGTATATGTGTGTGTGTGCGTGTGTGTCTAAGTGTGTGTGTGCATGTGTGTTTGTGTCTATGGGGCCATTTATCAAGCTTCGTATGGAGCTTGAGGGTCTGTGTTTCTGAAGACCGCTGCTCCATAACCTGTCCACCTGCTCTGCGGACAGACATCGCCGCAATTCAACATGATTGAATATGATCGGGTTGATTGACACCACCCCCTGCTAGCGGCTGATTGGCCGCGAATCTGCAGGGGGCAGCGTTGCACCAGCAGTTCACAAGAGCTGCTGGTGCAATGCTGAATGCGGAGAGCGTATTGCTCTCCGCATTCAGCAATGTCTGTCGGAGCTGATCCGCTGATGAATAGGCCCCTATGTGAGTATGTGCTGCATGTGCGTGTGTCTATCTGTGTGTATGTGTATTTGTGTCTATGTATGTGTGTGTGTGTTTGTGTCTATGTATGTGTGTGTGTGTATGTGTGTGTTTGTGTCTATGTATGTGTGTGTGTGTGTGTTTGTGTCTATGTATGTGTGTGTGTGTATGTGTGTGTTTGTGTCTATGTATGTATGTGTGTGTGTTTGTGTCTATGTATGTGTGTGTGTGTATGTGTGTGTTTGTGTCTATGTATGTGTGTGTGTTTGTGTCTATGTATGTGTGTGTGTGTATTTGTGTATATGTATGTGTGTGTGTGTGTTAGTGTCTATGTATGTATGTGTGTGTGTGTGTGTGTTTGTGTCTATGTATGTGTGTGTGTGTGTGTGTTTGTGTCTATGTATGTGTGTGTGTGTGTGTGTGTGAAAGAGGTTGTGAAAGAAGAAAACTGGTTCATACAAAGCGAAAAAGGAGACACATTGGAGAGAGGGTCATAAAGAGTGGACAAGAAAGGGACAGATGCCAAATAAGAAAAAGTAAAGCCTGAGATGGGGAGCAAATAGGATTATATTTGTAGGACCATATGTGGTCCATCTTTTTGCAGAACCCTGATAGACTAGGCAATTACAATTAGAGCTACCGTCTCAGAAATGGCCAAATTAATATTTTTAAAGATACTGGGCAATTTACTGACTCTCATAAAAAGTTGTTTAATTTCCTTATAACTGTAAAGGATAACAAAGATGTACCATTAAGTTCCATACACTGGGGACACTAGGTTGCTCTTCTATGTCTATCAGACAATATATCTATGTGCAAATAATGATACAAATTGTGAATATCTTTGAAGTATCTCCAGGAAGTACTTAGGCTTATATATTCTGTGTTAAACAGTAATTCTTGAAAAGTTTAAAGGGACATGAAACCCCCAAAATTGTCTCATTCAGAGCATAACATTTTAAACATCTAGCGGCTAGGAGTGCTCCCGCTACACCTCACTATCAGAGGAGCTCTCTACAATGAAATCATACATCATCTTCTACAGAGCAGCCATACCACAAGATGAAAACCAAGAAGGGCATGTACAATCTAATAATTAGCATAAACCAGAAAAGCGATCACACGTCCCAGCAAGCACACAATCGCATACTGCTGCAACAGACCCATCTACCAGAGCATTACCATTTATGGAGCCCACAAGTAAGGCTTGTGAGAATTTGCAAATGGAAAATAACTAGCTGTGCACCGTGTCTGTGCGGGAGCTCCGAGGGGACTCCTGTGGTGATATGAATGCCAAATTGATCCATACCTTGCATAATGGTACTTTCCTGACCGAATTCTATGTGGTCTTCATGCTGCAACCGGACTTCTGAAGGCCAAAGCAGACTTGCTTTCAGGTACTAGAGCACAGCAGCTCCTACAGTATGCTGCCTTTGTAACACAGATTCTCATACTGCACAATACATTGCACACGATCAACAAACAGCCCAACTCTAAGGGTGCCAAACTGAGTAATCACTTCATTAGCAGAGGAGAATGTTTCCCTACAACAGGAGAGGGATGCACATTATAAATAAGAAAATAATTACTGTGCTAGTGTATAGAAAGTTCAAATAGGCTATGTTAGTCCTTCTAATACGTTCAATTTATGTTGCATTGTTTTGTTTTTCTCTTTATCCTTTCTACAGGTTCATTCTACTAATAACACCAGATAATAACAGTGGGCCTTTTTTACTCACTCTAATGCACTAATTGAATTGATGCTAATAATGATAAAGTGCCTATTTGCTCATCACCACATTCAGCAGTATGTATTTCAGGGAAACTTTATTTGAGATCTAGACCACTAGACACATAGCATCCCTAACACACAATGCCCACTAGTATAAAACCCGGACAAATCAACTTTCATGTTATAAAAATATGGTACATACTGTTCAAAGGGACATGAAGATTTATAGACGTATAATCTTAATTATAACATTGACCACTGGAGCTACATTCCCTGAACGGGGGTCGACATTATGGGCTATGATGGAGAATCATGTTTATACAACTACAACAGGTGTCAATATCTGTCCCTAATTTTAGAGTTATTGTTTAATCTATTATTCCCTTATTTAAACCCCACATATATTACCCAAACACTCAGATACCTTAACTCCCCGCAATCAGCCGTTAGCATTTAATCCTCGCTATATATTATAAGGTAGGCCCTCATCAGCCTGAACACATTTAAAGTAGCCCCTCTTATATAGAACACCAGAAAACTACATCACACAGGTTAGGGATGTTAGAACCATCTACACACATTCAGATCCTGTGAGCTCGCGTTCACATTGCGATTTACTTATAATACCAGCGGACACTATTGTGCGCTGGTTGTACAACATGTAGAACTAATATCACTTGCTTGGAAGTGGAACGCTATCATAAATGCAAGTGTTCTTTATGCTGTTAAAATTTCCGCACATTTTTTGCACAAAATCACAGTAATTTACGCTTCCCATATTTTCTATGGGTATCGTTGAGGGGTAATGTGGGCACATATTACAAATTGAAAGTAAATGCAATTGCGCAAATGCAACCGCATTTACCGCTCAAACTTTTTACGTGACCTGAAAGGTTGCATAAAGAGTTTAGCCGTAGGAAACAGTTGCACTAAACTACACTTTGAACCCCTAAACTGCCATCCCCCACATTGCAAACTACCTCGTTACACTATTAACCCTTAAACCACTCCCCCAACTGCAAAGTAAGATTCAACACTATTAAACCCTAAACCGCCAGCCCCCAATGCAAATTAACCCACTAACATCTAAACTCCTAACCTAACACGCCCTTAGTTAACCCAAAATAGACTAACCCTACCGTTACAAAAAAAACCCTAACTACTATAAAAGTTTACCTGTAAACGAAAAAAAAAATCTAACCTTACCTTTATAAAAAAAAAACTACCATTACTATTAAAAAAAATAAAAAAATAACATTACATAAAAAAACCTAACATTACAAAAAATAAAAAAACTAACATTACTGTTTTTTTAAAACAGGGCCAGACTGGGACCAAAAATAGGCCCGGGCATTTTAAGACAAAGTAGCCCACTACCCCCAATTTTTTATTTAACAGCCCACATACACACACTCATAACCATGCATACCACACATAGACCCACTCAGATGCACACATACAACACACATACACCCACTCACATACACACACAACACACATATACCCACTCCCATGCACGCACACCACACATACACAACTCACATGCATGCACACCACGCATACACACACTCACATGCACGCACACAACACACATACACACCCTCACATGCACGCACGCACACACACACACAACAGCACACATACACCCACCCATATGCACACACTCAACACACATATACCCACTCACATGTATGCGTAATACACATACACACACTCACATGCACACACACCACGCATACACACACTCACATGCATGCACACCACGCATACACACACTCACATGCACGCACACAACACACATAAACCCACTCACATACACCCACTCACATGCATGTACACAACACACATGCACAACACACATATACCCACTCACATGCACGCACACCACACATATACCAACTCACATGCACGCACACCATGCATACACCGACTCACATGCACGCAGACCACACATACACCCACTCACATGCACGCACACACCACACTCACATGGACTCACACACCACACATACACACACATATGTATGTATAGATACATACTTATTTATGTGTATACATGTGTATTTATGTGTGCATATACTGTATGTATATACATACATATATATACATATAAACACATATTGTGTATGTACTGTAAATATTAATTATTCCAATGTTCTTCACATAAGGGAAATTAATATATTTACAAAAAACACATAAGAGGACATTGTAGTTTTTCATTTAAAAAAAAGCATTTTATTAAAACTAAAAACAACTGCAATAGGCAGTTTTTGGGGTCTAAAGTTGGGGGGAGTGGGGTGTTAGAAAAAAAAGACACTGAAAAGTGCCTTTACATTGCCGTCTATGGGATCTGTGTGGTCCCATATACCGCAATGTAAATATACAAGTATATGATTATATACATATATCTGTATGTGTTTATATGTGTATATACACATATTAACACATAAATATATAATCATATACATATGTGTTACAGATCCTCTTGTTGTATTATAACTTTTTAGATATAAACTATTAGTGTGTCCTCTACATGGTATTAGATATGGGGGGCTTATAGCAACCTCCTTAGGAGTATAGAAGCTACAATTCAATGTTACCTCCTAGGCCTGTCCCCTTTAGGATCCGGATAAGAGTTTATTTCTCCCCATTTGCATTATCCATGACATCCTTCGTAGATACTATACGTGTTAGTATAAAAGGTTATTATTGTTATATACAGGGAGTGCAGAATTATTAGGCAAATGAGTATTTTGACCACATCATCCTCTTTATGCATGTTGTCTTACTCCAAGCTGTATAGGCTCGAAAGCCTACTACCAATTAAGCATATTAGGTGATGTGCATCTCTGTATTGAGAAGGGGTGTGGTCTAATGACATCAACACCCTATATCAGGTGTGCATAATTATTAGGCAACTTCCTTTCCTTTGGCAAAATGGGTCAAAAGAAGGACTTGACAGGCTCAGAAAAGTCAAAAATAGTGAGATATCTTGCAGAGGGATGCAGCACTCTTAAAATTGCAAAGCTTCTGAAGCTTGATCATCGAACAATCAAGCGTTTCATTCAAAATAGTCAACAGGGTCGAAAGAAGCATGTGGAAAAACCAAGGCGCAAAATAACTGCCCATGAACTGAGAAAAGTCAAGCGTGCAGCTGCCAAGATGCCACTTGCCACCAGTTTGGCCATATTTCAGAGCTGCAACATCACTGGAGTGCCCAAAAGCACAAGGTGTGCAATACTCAGAGACATGGCCAAGGTAAGAAAGGCTGAAAGACGACCACCACTGAACAAGACACACAAGCTGAAACGTCAAGACTGGGCCAAGAAATATCTCAAGACTGATTTTTCTAAGGTTTTATGGACTGATGAAATGAGAGTGAGTCTTGATGGGCCAGATGGATGGGCCCGTGGCTGGATTGGTAAAGGACAGAGAGCTCCAGTCCGACTCAGACGCCAGCAAGGTGGAGGTGGAGTACTGGTTTGGGCTGGTATCATCAAAGATGAGCTTGTGGGGCCTTTTAGGGTTGAGGATGGAGTCAAGCTCAACTCCCAGTCCTACTGCCAGTTTCTGGAAGACACCTTCTTCAAGCAGTGGTACAGGAAGAAGTCTGCATCCTTCAAGAAAAACATGATTTTCATGCAGGACAATGCTCCATCACACGCGTCCAAGTACTCCACAGCGTGGCTGGCAAGAAAGGGTATAAAAGAAGAAAATCTAATGACATGGCCTCCTTGTTCACCTGATCTGAACCCCATTGAGAACCTGTAGTCCATCATCAAATGTGAGATTTACAAGGAGGGAAAACAGTACACCTCTCTGAACAGTGTCTGGGAGGCTGTGGTTGCTGCTGCACGCAATGTTGATGGTGAACAGATCAAAACACTGACAGAATCCATGGATGGCAGGCTTTTGAGTGTCCTTGCAAAGAAAGGTGGCTATATTGGTCACTGATTTGTTTTTGTTTTGTTTTTGAATGTCACAAATGTATATTTGTGAATGTTGAGATGTTATATTGGTTTCACTGGTAAAAATAAATAATTGAAATGGGTATATATTTGTTTTTTGTTAAGTTGCCTAATAATTATGCACAGTAATAGTCACCTGCACACACAGATATCCCCCTAAAATAGCTATAACTAAAAACAAACTAAAAACTACTTCCAAAACTATTCAGCTTTGATATTAATGAGTTTTTTGGGTTCATTGAGAACATGGTTGTTGTTCAATAATAAAATTAATCCTCAAAAATACAACTTGCCTAATAATTCTGCACTCCCTGTATACTGTATTGGTGATATCTATTGTTTGATGTTCCTGAGTTATTAACTAATCTTATATGCTAAAATCGCAAATATAATAGTTTGAATTACCTCCTACTGACCTGGAGTGAGATTCTTGTTACAGACAACTTAAATCAGGCAACATGAGCCTTTACTCCGTTTGCTTACACCCTATTACACTCCTATCAAGAGCCTCACATATATACTATATGATACACTAAACAGATTTCTGGTACTCGTGACTAGCTCATATATGTATGATCCCTCCTAGCTCATACTGCCCTCCCCTTTTATCAGATGAACAATTATGCTCCTGAAGGAGGCTCATGCACACCTTTTTTCACAGCTTTTATTATGCACAATCCACCCAAGCTTGAAACATGGTACCTCCATTAGCTCTACATTTTTAAGGTATGTTAAAGGTGACACAAAATTTGGATGTGGCAGCTGTCATGTAACAATAGAAATATAACCATAAGCTAAACTTTCAATCTTTATGGTTTAATACTATCTAAAACACAGCCCCATAGGGACTATTCCTTGACTAGCATCCCCCCTATATTTTGCCACACGTTCTTAATTATACACACATTATTTATCCTACATTTTATTGAACACCCACACTACGCAACATATAATACACATTACCTATATGTAATTCCTTCAGGAAGCTACCTCAAACGATCTATACTCAAATATACCTAGAGTCCCAACAGCCCTCCCAGATTTACACTTAAATAAACTCCGCCCCCCCTTTCTCCCCTCTCTTTATCAGAGCGGCTCTGGCCCGCTAAACATCCCTCCCCCCAAATAAAACCACTATACTAACCCCAAGGCTACTTTAATCCAATTAGAATAGATACATTACTTTAATATTTTCATAGTAATATGGGGATCATCAGTACTCTCATTAAATTAAAGGTTATAAAAAGAGGTATCATCCCTAAGTGTCCCAGCTACCCTTCTCTTCCACACACACACGCTCCCTTTTACTTACAACCATATATAATATACATCTTACGACCCACACTCTAGACATACTCTTCTAATCTACACCAATGACTAAATCCTTACGGGTAATTTGGCTATTCTATCTGGTTATAGCTTTTATTTATATGCAGCTACTTGTCATGACATTCATCATGGCAACATCATTATTTTAATGTTTTTCGGCCAAACCTACCTTCTTTAAGAGAATTGTTAAGATGTATTCTTTTTGCTTGCCATATACCTGGACATATCTTATGTTTTGTTGTATTTGCTCATTACCTCAATAAAAAAATATTGTTAAAAAAAAAAAAATTAAAACTAGGTGAATGATACGTTATATAATTACTTACAATTAAATTGTAACTAAAACCCTTTGACAATCAGTAGTGGATACACCTCCAATTCAAATACTGATAGATTTAACCAATGGAGTAATGATAACCTTGTTACAGTCACACCTTAACAATAAGGGTAATAAATAAATGTGCATATAGAGCATTACGGTGTAATATATAAAAATATAAATATACATGCAAAGCGTAAGAGTATACATACAAAGTATTAGATATAAATAGTACTCCAATAACACACAATGTAATATATTCAACTCAAATTTAGAAGGTTAAGTTACAAACTACGGCAGCTCGTATGATGATCACTAACGGGCCTTACAAGACACAATAGCCCGCTAGTGAAAAAGTACGTACAAAAGGTTACAATCAGCATCAGCATTGGCTTGATTAAACATTCCAAATGCTGATGATACATTTTACCAGCAGGATAGGGGTTAAACATTTTAGTATAGTGGCGGCGTTTAGTGAGAGGGTATAAATAAAGTTGGTAAAAAGCCGAATAGACGCAAGATCGATGACTGCTAGTTAACAACAGTCATGGCCTCGTACTTGGTGCGTGTCTTTTTGCCAGCTTTTTTATAAATTAGGAGAGCGTATTGAGATCTGTGGCCGCGATGTTAGGCGAGCGTATTGGTGCCGGCGAATGCAACACAGTTGATGGCTTGATAGATATCCCCCATTGTGTATGTACTGTAAATATTTTACATTCCAATGTTCTTTACATAATGGAAAATATATATATTTACAAAAAACACATCAGAGGACATTGTAGTTTTTAATAATAAAAAAAAGCACGTTTTAAAAACTAAAGTTGGTGGGAGTGGAGTGTTAGAAAAAAAAGGCAATTAAAAGTACCTTTACATTGCGGTCTATGGGAACTGTGTGGTCCCATAGACAGCAATGTAAATATACAAGTATATGATTATATACATATAACTGTATGTGTTAATATGTGTATATATTATGCTGCCCGTTGCTGTGCTGCTTACCCTCTTCGCTGCGCAAGGTTCTGATGCCATCTCTAATGGCATCAGAATGAGGCTGCCATAGGAGGCTACAGAAACACGCTCTCATGAGCGCAATGCTTTATAGCAATGCGAACACGAGCTCGCGTTCACATTGTGATTTACTTATAATACCAGCGAACATTATTGTGCGCTGGTTGTACAACGTGTAGCACTCATATCGCTTACTTGCAAGTGGAATGTTATCGTTATATGCTGTTAAAATTACCGCAAATTTGTTTGCACAAAACCGCAGTAATTTATGCTCCCCATATTTTCTATGGGTATCGTTGAACGGTAATGTGCGCTCATATTACAAATTGAAAGTAAATGTGATTGCGCAAACGCAATCCACATTTATCGCTTAAACTTTTTACGTGACCTGAAAGGTTGCATAAAGAGTTTGGAAACAGTTGAACTAAACTACACTTTGAACCCCTAAACTGCCACCCCCCACATGGCAAACTACCTCTTTACACTATTAACCCCTAAACCACCACACACCCCGTCGCAAAGTAAGCTTCTACACTATTAACCCCTAAACCCCCCCCCCACTGCAAAGTAAGATTCAACACTATTAAACCCTAAACCGCCAGCCCCCAATGCAAATTAACCCACTAACATCTAAACCCCTAACCTAACACGCCCATAGTTAACCCAAAATAGACTAACGCTACCTTTACAATAAAAAAAAAACTACTTTAAAAAAAATAAAAGCTTACCTGTAAAAGTAAAATAAATCTAAACTTACCTTTATATAAAAAACTACCATTACTATTAAAAAAAAGCAAATTAAAAAAACTAACATTACATAAAAAAAATAAACTAACATTACAAAAAATAAAAAACCTAACATTACTAATAAAACAGGGCCGGACTGGGACCCAAAAAAGGCACTGGCATTTAAAAAACAAAAGCAGCCCACTACCCCCAATTTATTATTTAACAGCCCACATACACATATTCATATCCATGCATACCACACATAGACCCACTCATATGCACACACACAACACACATACATCCACTCACATGCACGAACACAACACACATATACCCACTCACATGCATGCACACCACGCATACACACACTCTCACATGCACGCACACAACACACATACACCAACTCACATGCACACAGACAACACACATAAACCCACTCATATGCACACCACACATACACCCACTCACATACATGCACACAACACATATATACCCACTCACATGCATGCACACCACACATACACCAACTCACATGCACGCAGACCACACATATACCCACTCACATACAGGCACACACCTTACATACACACACTCACATGCACGCACATACATACACTCATATAGATTTAAAAAAAAAATTATATATATATTTTAAACTAGTTTGAGGACAGTGCAAAACTTATGATTGCTCAACAAAGAAAAGTAGTTAAACCCTTGCAGTCTAACCCTTCCTGATTCTCCCTGCAGTGCCTATGCACGGTGCAATACACATATCAGAAACAATTCATATAGGCCATATCAGTTTTAAATTTAAATAGAAGGGGTGAGGGTTGGGAAAACATATCAGCAGGGGCCCTCTTGGACTCAATCCAAATAAAAATACACTCAATTAATTTAGTAATTGTCTGATCGAAATCTGATAAGTTGGACTAAACTCAGATGAGGCCAAGCTGTTAGTGCATTAAGAATTACTCTCAATTCTAGGGTATTTATAGGGAGGGCAGACTCCTCCTGAATCTAAAGTCCCTGAGATCTTAGGGACCCCCAAACTGAACCCCAGCCTAACAGGCTAGCATCAGTGGTCACAATTTCCCAAGAAGGTCTCAGGAAACAAGTGCCCTGAGACAAATGGTCTTGGGAGATCCACCAGGACAGAGAAATCCTTGTTTGAGAGTTTAAAACTATCCTCTGAGAGAGATCCAATTGGTTTATGTTAAATTGACTTAGCATATATAACTGTAGAGGTCTCAGATGGAAGCAAACAAACAGAATAATGTCCATGGATGCCACCATGAGACCAATTACTGCCACTGATGGATGAATAGAGGACTGAAGAGAACGACAGGCCTCCAGAAGCTTGAATTTTCTGACCTGCCTCAAAAAATCTTCATAGATACTGAGTCTATAATTGTCCCCTGAAAACGTACCCTGGTACTTGACACCAAGGAACATTTCCCTAGATTTACCTTCCACTTGTGAGAATGGAGAACGACTAACAGAGAATCTGCATGGGATCTTGCTAACTGAAAAGATGGTGCCTGAACCAAGGTATTGTCCAGGTAAGGAGCCACTGCGATCCTAGAGATCTGGCCACAGCCAAAAGAGCACCTAGAACCTTCGTGAAGATTCGAGGAACAGTGGCGAGGCCGAAAGGTAGGGCTACAAATTGGACATGTTAAACCCAAAAAGCGAACCTCAGGAACTTGAAATTTTCCCTGTGAATTGGCACATGAAGATACGCATCCTTTAGTTCTATGGTGGTCATAAATTGACCCTCCTGAACTAGAGGGAGACTAGAATCAATAGTCTTCAGTTTGAAGGACGGAACCTTGAGAAACTTGCTAAAAAGACTTGAGAGCTAGAATGGGTCTAAAAGTTCCCACCTTTTTGGGAACCATAAAAAGATTTGAATAAAATTCCTGACCCTGTTCTGCTAGAGGAACTGGGACAATTACTCCCAGAGAAGAAAGATCCCTGGGGGGACAAGGTTTGAATCCTATCCTATATCCCTGGAAGACTACATCCACTGCCCAAGGATCTGGAACGTCGCGAAATCCAAGCTGAAAGAAGGAAAGCCTGACCCCCACCTGATCCAGAACTGGATTGGGGATGGACCCTTCATCCTGACAGCTTCAGTGGAAGGCTTTCCAGGGCTGGCTAGCTCTACAACAAGTATTGGCTTGCTCAGACTTAGAAGACGAGGAAGATTTCTGTCCCTTGAAGTTTCGAAAGGGTCCATTCTTCGTATCTTGTGGTAAAAAAAACTCCTTTTCCACAAGTAACCGTGGAAATTATCTCTGCCAGGCCAGGACCAAATAATGTCTTACCCTTAAAAGGTAGATACAGAAGCTTGGATTTGGAAGTCACATCTGCAGACCAAGATATTAACCAAAGGGCTCTGTGGATGCAATGCCCAAATCTTTTATTCAGATCTGACCAAAACTGTTAGAGATTGTTTGTAGCTATTAATTTCTCCCCAGCTCACAGTAATATATGAGAGAGGATCTAGAGTAATAGCAGCTTTTGCTATTATAAACAATTTACACAAACTAACAGTTAATTTGTGAGTATCTTAGTTTAGCACAATGATTATCTGTATGTTAGACAACCTTTCCTTTTAGAACCAGCAGACAATGACTCTGAGAGATCCTTGCTAGAAATATGAATGGTTGTTGGCACAACTAAATAAAAGTTTCAAAGACAGACTTCAGTAGAGATTAGTAAGATCATCAATATAGTTAGTGTTCATTTGTAACTGAACTTCTTTACAGTATAAAGTCCAATATACGGTATTTAGGCAGAAAATATTCTTGCAGTTTATTATTGTCCTTTAGAGCTGATCCGTTTGTGAAGATGTGCTGGGTGATCCGTCCTTGGCGTCTCCTAGGCCCAAGCCTGCCTGTACTGTTGGAAGCTGAGAGAGACTGAGCATTTTGGCTCAGGGTGACGTCACTCGTGACTGAGAACTGCAGCCGACAGGCAGCTCAGCAGGGAGAGGATTTTTTCAAGTCGGATCAAGCTGCTATTGAATCCGATGTTATTGAGCATAGATCCAACTGCTTGCAATTGTTAGCAGAGACAGTTGATAAAGGAGATAATGTGCCTTTTCAATTGATTGTAGAAATCTAGGGTCGTTAGAAGTTGCGTTAGCAAGAGAGACAGGCTACACAAACAGTGTTTCCCTAAACAATGCTAATAATCAAGCAAGGAAACAGGAAAAAGGTGTTCCCTTTATTGGCACCTAAAGGAAGGTGGAGAACAGTATTTAAAGAGACAGTAGTCTATGACAGATCCCCCGGTCAAGACCCCCTCCCAGGGAGTACAGGTCCTGGTTTCAATGGGTGTTTGGCATGGAAGGCTGCGAGTAATCGAGAGGAATTCAAATAAATCGTTTACTGGAACCCATGAATCTTCTGCATTGCCATAGCCTTTCCAATGAACAAGATATTCAAGAGTTCGACGACGAATTCTAGAATTCTAGAATAAAAAATACGTCCTATTTCGTATTTGATGTGGTCATCGATCAGTAATGAAGAATTAGATGAATCAGAATCCAGGGGATCATCACCACCAAGATAGGGTTTTAATAAAGAAACATGAAATGATGGATGAATATGGAGAGTGGTAGGAAGTTTCAACATAACGGCATTCTCATTGATGACCCTTAGTATTGGAAATGGAACGATAAATTGATTTGCCAACTTTTTACATGGGACCTTTTTTTATATTTTTGGTGGAAAGCCAAACCAGGTCGCCTTCTTTATATGGTGGTGGAATCGAATGTTTTTTGTCGTAATATAACTTCTGAGTAGCTTTAGCTTCTTTTAAATGATTATTCAATAGCAACAACGTGTCTTTAATGTTAGTGGAGTAATCCAATACAGCGGGTGAGTTTGAGTACAATCCGATGTTTGGGAAGGTCCTTGGATGATACCCATAAGTGGCATAAAAAAGTGATACCTTCATTGAGCAACAGAATTGTTGTAGGCAAATTCCGCCATAAGTAGCCGATCTGACCAGTCCTCTTGTAAAGTTGATACGTAACACCTGATATACTGTTCAAGTGTTTGGTTTAATCTTTCAGTTAAACCGTTAGATTGAGGATGGAAGGCTGTGGAATATCTTGGAGAGACCTTTAGTTGATCACATAAATTCCTCCAAAATTTGGATGTAAACTGAGTTCCTCGGTCTGATACAATGGAAGATGGTAACCCATGGAATTTCACAATATGTGATAAGAAGACTTTAGCTGTCGTGGACGCATTTTGAGTTTGCTTTAAGGGTATAAAGTGAGCCAGTTTAGTCAGATGATCTACCACAACTAATATGGTAGTATAGCTATTAGATGGGGGGAGTTCCACTATAAAGTCCATAGCTATCATGCTTCAAGGTCTTTCAGGAACTGGAAGAGGGGATAGTAATCCAAATGTTTTTTTATGATTCTTCTTCTTTGTTGCACAAGTGTGGCAAGTCTTTATGTATGTATGAATGTCTTGTTTCATCTGTGGCCACCAAAATGTCCGATTAATGAGGTCATGGGTCTTCATTATTCCAGGGTGACCTGATAATGGCAAATCATGGTAATGTTGTAGTAATTGTTTCCTTAGTGAAGGAGAAACATAAGTTAAGTTCTTGAAGGTGTATAATCCTGAATTTGAATCTTTCATACAGTATTTTGGAATCGCAGAGTCAGTCTGTAAGGCAGAGAGAATGTCTGCCTGTAGTGTTGATATTGCAGTGAGAATTTTGTGCGGGGGTATGATGAATGTTTTCTCTTCATCCTCGGAGGGAGCTTCTAAGGATCTGGAGAGTGTGTCTGCTTTTATGTTTTTTGTGCCTGGTCTGTAGTTCATGAAAAAGTTAAATTGATCTAGAAAAAGGGCCCAACATACCTGACGGGATGATAGAGTCTTGTTCTTTTTCAAATACTGAACGTTTTTATGATCCGTGTAGATGTTGAATGGAATTGTTGCACCTTCTAAAAGGTGTCTCCAGTGTTCTAAAGCTGATTTTACAGCTAGTAACTCCTTGTCCCCCACGGAGTAGTTTTTCTCTGCTGCATTAAGTAAACGAGAGTAGTAAGCAATGGAGTGAAGGTCTGAGGAATCTTTATCAGGCTGTGATAAAATAGCCCCTATACCAAAATTGGAAGCATCAGCCAATTCTATCAGCCAATCGGAATTATGGTAGGAAAAATCTGATTGGCTGTTTCAATCAGCCAATCAGATTGAAGTTCAATCCGATTGGCTGATCCAATCAGCCAATCGGATTGAGCTCACATTCTATTGGCTGTTCCGGTCAGGAAAAATCTGATTGGCTGTTTCAATCAGCCAATCAGATTGAAATTCAATCCGATTGGCTGATCCTATCAGCCAATCGGAATTTGAGGGACGCCATCTTGGATCATGTCCCTTAAAGGAACCTTCATTCGTCGTTCAGTCGTCAGTTGAAGAGGATGGCTCCGCGTCGGCTCCTTTGAAGATGGCTCCAATCTGGATGGATGAAGATTGAAGATGACGCCTGGATGAAGACTTCTACTGAATGAAGGACCTCCTCTGCGCACCTTGGATGAAGATTTCGGCCCAGTTGGGTGAAGACGGCTCAAGGTAGGATGATCTTCAGGGGGTTAGCGTTAGGTTTAGGGGTATGTGGGTGGTGGGTTTTAAGTTTGGGGGAGGGTTGTATTTTTTTTTACAGGTAAAAGAGCTGATTACTTTGGGGCAATACCCTGCAAAAAGCCCTTTTAAGGGCTGGTAAAAGAACTGGTTATTTGGTAATTTAGAATAGGGTAGGGCATATTTTTTATTTTGGGGGGCTTTATTATTTTATTAGGGGGCTTATATTAGGTGTAATTAGTTTAAACTTCATGTAATTCTTTTTTATTTTCTGTAATTTAGTGTTTATTTTTTTATACTATAGTTTAGTTTATTTAATTTAATTTAATTTTAGGTAATTGTAGGTAATTTATTTAATTTATTTAATGATAGTGTAGTGTTAGGTTTAATTGTAACTAAGGCTAGGATTTATTTTACAGGTAATTTTGTAAGTATTTTAACTAGGTAGCTATTAAATAGTTAATAACTATTTAATAACTATTGTACCTAGTTAAAATAAATACAAAGTTGCCTGTAAAATAAAAATAAATCCTAAAATAGCTACAATATAATTATTAGTTATATTGTAGCTATCTTAGGGTTTATTTTACAGGTAAGTATTTAGTTTTAAATAGGAATAATTTAGTTAATAATAGTAAGTTTTATTTAGATTTATTAAAATAATATTAAAGTTAGGGGGGTGTTAGACTTAGGTTTAAGGGTTAATAAGTTTAATATAGGTGGCGGCGGGGTCCGGGAGCGGCGGTTTAGGGGTTAATGAGTTTAATGTAGGTTGCGGCAGTGTAGTGGGGGCAGGATAGGGGTTAATAACTTTAATATAGGTGGCGTTGGGCTCCGGGTGCGGCGGTTTATTTATTTGCGGCAGGGTCCGGGATCCGCAGGATAGGGGTTAATAACTTGAATATAGGTGGCGGCGGTGTGTAGTGGGGGGCAGGATAGGGGTTAATAGGTATGATGTAGGTGGCGGCGGGGTCCAGGAGCGGCGGTTTAGGGGTTAATACATTTATTATAGTTGCGGCAGGGTCCAGGAGCGGCGGTTTAGGGGGTAATAACTTTATTTAGTTGTGGGGGGCTCCGGGAGCGGCGGTTTAGGGGGTAAAACAGTGTAGTTTAGTGTGGGTGCTTAGTTACAGGCTATCAAAAAAGCTGCGAAGCCGATGAGCAGCGAGATCGATGACTGTTAGTTAACAACATTCCGCTGCTCATCGCTCCGTACTTGGTGCGCGGCTTCTTGACAGCTTTTTTGATAACTTTGGCGAACGTATTCAGGTCCGCGGCGGCAATGGTAGGCAAGCTTTGGAAAGTGTATTGGGCCGGCGAATGCAACTAAGTAGATGGCTCCATAACTAGAGGCTATTGTGTTCTTTATTTGCGCAATACATGCACAGATTGGCTTTACGCCTTCTTAATTTTTCTTCATGAGATAGAGGTCCTCTGATAGTGCATATCTCCATGGGTACTGTGGGCATAGAAGGCTTTTGATGAGGTGTTTGGTAGTGTTTCCTAGTACTGGTGTCAGGTTGTAGTCTTTCATGTCTTCTCTCTCTATACCGCCTATCCATTGATATATACAATTTTATAAGTGCTTCTAGAGTCTCAGGGAATTCAACTCTTGAGAGTTCATCTTTAAGATGTTCAGAGAGTCCCAGGCGGAACTGATTCCTGAGACTAACAGAGTTCCGAATTTGTGGCCCAAAGTTGGAACTCTGCAATATAATCTTCCACCGCTCTTTTTCCCTGTTTTTTTTTTTTTTTGAATAATTTTTTATTGAGGGTTTTTCATAATGACAACAAAAAAAACTATGGCATATACATGTTTCAAAACATAGCAATGATTAACGCAATAACAATATAACAGGCAAAAAATAAAAAATAAAATATATATGATGAATGCCAAGATACATCTGAAAACCTCATTTTGTGTTTTTATATGATAATATGAGTAGCTATTATTCCAGGCTATAATGTTAAAAAGGTACTCTGAAAGAGCACTGTAGCTACTATATAGACCCATTTTATTCTGAACTAATTTGTATTTGAACGCTTCGTATTGTTAAAGTCAGGGTCATAATGTCAGGAGCTTCATAAAAAGCAAGGGGGGAATTAGGGAATAGTCAGCGGGTAAGCACCGCTTATACAGATAATTTGTCTATATAATAATATTATAGCATACTTAAATTATTTGATGGAAATAGAAATAATAGCAATATAAATAGCTATGGTCAACTACTGTGGGGGGGCGGAAGACCATAGAAACGTTAATGAACATGGTCACTTATTTATTGTTGTCTAACATGTGGCGTATAGGACTGTGCTATGCGAGAGTTAAATACAATTTGTCATTTATGTAGTATCTCCCCTCAGGGAAATTGTCACCACTGGACAGAGACGGTTAGGGGATAGTGGATATGACCCGCTCGCAGATAAAGAGCGGGAAAGGATGAGGGGAGATACAGTCTGTAAAGAAAATGCCAAGGGAGCTAGCGGCTCTATAAGGAAGAAGCCCGGGAATATTTAGGATAGATAAAAAGTAAGAATACATTGGGAGTAATAAACAGCATGTAAATATGGGCTATACTAGACGATATTGAAGATAAAAGTTGGGTATTATTGTATATTAATCCTTTAACATCTAGGGTATATGACATATTTGATAAAAATGAGTAAAGTGAAATCATACTAAACATTAAGTATATACGTGGCTAACCCCTTTCTATCATAGTAGCATAGGGTCTAGCAGGTATAGGTATATAGTTGTGGTACTTATATATAAGTGTACTTTTAAGATAGATTATAATAATCTACAAAATTAGGAAATTGCTATATGTCCGGTGTGGGCCAAGGACTGCAGTACCATGTGTATTTCAAAACGTCAATATAACTCTGGCTAATACTTAATGTGGTAGCTTTATATGTTGTGAGCCAGTATGTAGCATTCATCAGTAGTAAAAATAGTGTCATAAGGATAGATATCCTGCTCTTTGGGAAACTAAAGACTGTAGATATAATTATATGGCATAAAATTACATTGTTTAACTACAGAGAGGTTATAAAAAGAAATATGTGAGATGGCTAGAACAGTAAACAACATGACAGATATCAGTTGCGTAGAACTATATAAACACAATATAGAGAGAACCAAATACAATTCCATAGAAATATAGCGAAAATAATATACGCAGCACCTGCCTACATCTATATATTGTCTATGCATGTGCATACCAAACTGCAATATGCACAACTACTGTACTGCACCTATATGAAATATTTAAATCTCTTGCAAAGATTAAACTGTACAGAGCTATAATAAGCTGATGCTAAACAGAACATTCTATACTAAAACATTGTGCATAATCTCCCAAATTGCAGCAAATCATAGAGGACTGTCATTATGTTACATGAGGTTAGTAAAGATATATAGGTTATTGCAGGTGTAAGATGTTTTACAGTAAATACAAAACATTTGTAGCTTCAAAACCCCCTTCTGGAGCCTAAGACAGTCCTGTCCACCTATTTTGAAGCTGCCTATATTGGGTAATAACATAGCAAATACTTCCCTATCTTTCAGCTTAACATTTTAGGCAATGCATCGCCATAGGAACAGGGATATGTTTGTAATGCTAACTACGTACTAAGTGTATAGCATGAGTAAGCTATGACCATTATTTATAATCAGATAACTTAGAAGTTAACTATGACATGTTACAATTAAACGCTGCAGAAGAATATGAAAACTAGACCATAGTGGGCAATTTTATAAGGTTCTGAGGTATATGGCCTCTATTTGAGTGCAATATATCTTTTTCTCATAGGTATAACAATGATATTCATGCACTAAACTAATACAGAACTGAAATCTATATCTTATGGTTGAATAATTTACCCTCAGGTATCTAGGTCTTCATTTAGAGAGCCATGCTATTCAAAATAGGGCGTTGTAACAGCATAACTATTCGAGGGCTAAAAAATATGTAGATGTTCCAAAGCTAACATGAAACTAAATAACATGTCCCTTAGCTGCTCAGGTGCTCAGATTAACATATGGGTGTACATAAAATTTGTAAAGAAGAGTACAGTAAAATGTGGAAGGGCTCAACCTTCTGTGTCTCAGAACTGCAATATATATTCCATCTAACTTATGCATTTGAACATAACATTTAGAACATTTTAATGGCATAGAACATGAGAAGAAAATAAAATAGTGTCAATTTGGCTAAACATTAGAATAATGGAGCCCCATAGTAGGACCAATTACTCAGCGTAAGTTCAGCCTGTTAGAATTACCAGACCGGAATTATGTACAGTAATGACGTGATAGATACCATTTATAGTTATGTAAGCATTGTATGAATAGTTGATTTAGCTAGTAATCAACAGCATCTACATATTTGCCCATATATGGGTGGAAATTGGAGTCAGTAATACTGGCAGTTCAACTAACTACCTGAGGGAGATCAAACATAGTATCTGATCCCTTAGCCTACATCGCTGCTAGATAACTCAGTTTACCTATGTGTGCTACGTAGGCTTATTATTATATTAATTCTGACAGGAAATGAAAACAGTAAAGAACTTTTTAAGCTAAGAAAAATAAAGTCAGCATAACATGCCCAACAAACTGCGTGTCTGTAGTTAAGTGAGTCCTTCATCCGACCCCAGTAACAGACAGGCCTAAAGAGGGTACAGGGAATTGGAGCTTCTGTAAGCACAGGGGACACATCTCTGACTCTCCATGCATGGCATCTTGTAGAAGAGGTCAGTCCCGCAAAGACCCGCTATACAAATGTGCTTTCTTTGAATCAAAAAAGAAAAACTTAGTCCATGAGTCAAGCCTGTGGATTAGTAGTGCGATATGAGACATGGGCTACTAGGCAGCTATCCAATTCCTCTTCTAGAAGCGGTGATCGCATTGCGGCTGAGGCCCTGTCTAGAGACTGAGCTAAGCTCTATGTGGATCTGCTTATCTGTAAGTAGTTCCTTAGGATTTACCTCTCGAGCGGTCACCTCCGAACCTCCGGTTCCCTCTGAGGACAATGTCCTTGTCTTGGCGGGTGATCGTTCACCACACTTGTATGCGCTATCTCCTTTCAAGATATCCAGCACTGCCGGTGGCGCAGCTCTCTCCCACTTATGGCGAGGTCGTGAGCGTACTGCTGATCCAAGTGTAGTTAGAGTTCTCCGCTCAAGCTTCTTTGCCTTGTCAGTCATCTTTGCCACGTTGAGGATAGGGAGTTGGGTCCGGTATCTAACAGGTGTAGCTGAGGCATCCAGGCTGTCAGTGGCGGATCCCGGCCCTGCTCCGCCATCTTGTATGTCATGTGAGGTGGAGACATGTTGGAGTAATTGTGCCATCAGTAAGCTCAGCTCGGAATAGCTGTCTTCCAGAATCTCACAAACGTTCTCCTCAAACCTGTGTAGTGCTGCATCTATAGCCATGATGTAGCAAGGGGAATAGATGGTATCCGCTTTTCTTATGTCCTAGAGCCTCCTGTGGGTCTCCGCCTCTTCAATGGCGGTTTAGCTGCTGCTGCACTAACTCCTGCAGCTTCTCTCTCACCATCAGATAGGATGTAGATTTTATGAGATATCTACTCAGGACAACTTGAGGTGTTTGATTAAGTATAGTATGTTAGAGATTAGTCATTCCAGCCACTTTATTTGAGCCTAAATTAGCTAGCTGAGAGAGAGCTCTTTTACAAAGCGTCTCTCTTGTTTGGCAGTTGGCTCCGCCCCCCCTCTTTTTATCCTTTTTCCCTGTTTTAAAGAGCGTAGGTTGTTTTCGGCAGTTTGCTGTTTATTAATGTCCTCATACAGAACCGCCATAGAATGGAAATTATTTTCTAGTGAATTCAGAATTGGATCATCTGTCTCAAAATACCTATCTGCCCATGCCCATGGCTCGCCGCTAAGATAGGATATGGTGGTACAGACTTTGATTTTATCATTACGGTATGTCCTTGGTTTCATTGAAAACTTTAATAAACATGCATTTCTGAATTCACGGAATTTAGTGCGATCTCTTGAGAAAGAGGTTGGAGGATTTACCTGGGGTTCTAGAAACTCATTTGACCTCTGAGTTATGAAATCATTGAGGATTCTTTTTAAAGTATTATTTTCATTTTGGACTTCGGTTAACCCCTGAGCCAAAATGTCCACCTTTTGGTTTAATGAGGCTAATTGATTGGAAATTTCAATAGGATCCATATCAAAATCAAAAGGGTAGGGGGCTTGATTAAACTGCAATGCCCACATTTTTTATTCAGATCTGACCAAAACTGTTAGAGATTGTAGCTATTCATTTCTCCCCCAGCTCACAGTAATATATGAGAGAGGTTCTAGAGTAATAGCAGCTTTTGATAGACAGTTATTATAAACAATTTACACTAACTAACAAACAGTTCATTTGTGAGTATCTTAGTTTAGCACAATGATTATCTGTATGTTAGACAACCTTACCTTTTAGAACCAGCAGACAATGACTCTGAGAGATCCTTGCTAGAAATATGAATGGTTGTTGGCACAACTAAATAAAAGTTTTAAAGACAAACTTCAGTAGAGATTAGTAAGATCATCTATATAGTTAGTGTTCATTTGTAACTGAACTTCGTTACAGTATAAAGTCCAATATACGGTATTTAGGCAGAAAATATACTTGCGGTTTATTATTGTCCTTTAGAGCTGATCCATTTGTGAAGATGTGCTGAGTGATCCGTCCCTGGCGTCTCCTAGGCCCAAGCCTGCCTGTACTGTTGGAAGCTGAGAGAGACTGAGCGTCTTGGCTCAGGGTGACGTCACTCGTGACTGAGAACCACAGCCGTCAGGCAGCTCAGCAGGGAGAGGATGTTTTCAAGTTGGATCAAGCTGCTAGTAAATCCGATGTTATTGAGCATAGATCCAACTGCTTGCAATTATTAGCAGAGACGGTTGATAAAGGAGATAATGTGCCTTTTCAATTGATTGTAGAAATCTAGGGTAGTTAGAAGTGTAGCTGTGTTAGCAAGAGAGACAGGCTACACAAACAGTGTCTCCCTAAACAACGCTAATAATCAAGCAAGGAAACAGGAAAAAGGTGTTCCCTTTATTGGCACCTAAAGGAAGGTGGAGAACAGTATTTAAAGAGACAGTAGTCTATGACAGCGGGCTAGTATTGCAAAACTAGAAATATTGGCTCCCTAAATGACAACTTGCATACTGGCATCACAAATAAAAGTATTAGCCAGCTTTAGAGCCTTAATCCTATCTTGGATCTCCTCTATAGTAGTCTCCTCTGAAATTAGATCAGACAATGAGTCACACCAATAAGAGGCAGCACCAGTAACTGTTGCAATACTAGCAACTGGTTGCCACTGCAAACCCTGATGAAGAAACATCTTTCTTGAATAACCTTCCCGTTTCTTATCCATAGGGTCTCTAAAAGAGGAACTATCCTCAAGAGGAATAGTAGTTCTCTTGGCTAAGTTAGTTATAGCGCCCTCTACTTTAGAAACAGTGCACCACAGATCTTGCACTGAATCAGCCACAGGAAGCATCATTTTAAACACAGGAGATAGGTTAAAAGGAACAGCCAGCTTCTCCCATTCCTGAGATATAATGTCAGACATGCGATCTGGAACAGGAAAAACCTCCACAGATTTAGGTTTGACATAAAAAACTCTATTCAGTTTATTAGCTTAGTTAACAGCATCTGCAATTGTTTCCAAAGTAGCGAAAACCTCCTTCAAAAGTAAATGGAGATGCTCCAGTTTAAATCTAAAATGAATCTCCTCAGAATCTACTGTACTAGGAACCGCAGATTATTGGCAGAATCAGAACCTATAGAAATGTTCTTAGATTTTCCTTTTACCAAAACTAGGTAAAGCACTTAGGGCTGCAGAAACTGCAGAAGTCAACTGCACAGCAAAATCTTTAGGCAAACAAACACACCCAGAGACTGACTGAGAGGAACCGCAGGGCACTACATTTGAATCTGTCAAAGACTGGGTCATGTTAGAAGAAGGCTGAGACAACCCCTGAACAGCATTATCTTAAAAAAAAGGCCCAGATAAGGAATCCTTTTCCTTAGATAATAAAATCTTATTAAGGCAAGGGGAATACAACTGCACATGAGGTATAACCTGGGCATATGAACAATAAAGACATTTATCAAATGACAGAGAAAGTTTGGGAATTGGTATCCATAGTAAATAAAATAGCCCTTTATTTTCCTTATACTTTAATTTCTAAACATACATATAAAAATAGAATAAAAATCTTTAGGCATAGATATAAAAAAAATATTAAAACCAGCACCTCTACACCCCAGCCACGCTGGAGAGACTCACCCCACCAGTAACCAGGAATCCAATTCACACCAGCAGATAAAACAATGTTCAATCTGTAGATCCCAGAAAGCTGCTTCCAAACAGCCAGCTAGAAACAAACAATTCAGCCCTCAGAAAGTAACTGAGCAGTCACATGATCACAAATTCAAAAGAGAGATGCGGTAAAAAGAACCACCAACAATTTCCTTATAAAGATATTACCCCCCCCCCCCCATAAAAAAGGTAAGTTTGTGAAAACAAATCCACATAGCCAAATTAAAAAAATCCTTCACATGACAGAACAGTGCCCTGAACTGCTGCCCAATAAATCTCCAATCTTTAAGAGGGATATTCAGTCCCTTAAGGATCCACCTTGTTCTCTAAATATCCTTTTTTTAATTAAAACAAGGGACTCCTAACTGCTGCATCCTTCTCACCTAGAAGGTACAGCAAACAGGTGGGATAGAATCCTCACTGACATAGATCTGTAGATAAAGAAAAAACAGAGTAACCAACCCTAGTTTTCTCTATAGTGGTAGCAAAAATGTTGGAAGGTAAGCAAAGACCACCTCGCCGTCTTCCAACTGCTAAAAGCCACCATTACTCTAACTAAAGAGAATTACATGGACACAGCATAGCCCCAGACACCTTCTTCTGACATCACCTACAATATTACACAGGCAAAGAATGACTGGGGATTGTGGGAAGTTGGAGGTTACCTGAAGCTTTGCTGGAGTGTTCTTTGCCTCCACCTGGTGGCCAGGAGTTGAATTCCCACTAGTAATTGAATGGATTCTTGGACTCTCCATGCCATTAGAAAGAAATATAAGTGCATTAGAGCCTTTTGCCGTTAAGTAGATGAAAACATAAAAAAATATTTAAATAATATTTAATTTTAATAGTTTTTAACTATGTATTTACTGTAAATATTTGACATCCCAATATTCTGTACATAGCAGAATATTTTATTTGTATTTGTAAATACATATTCATATATATATATATATAGCAGATAAATGATTCAAAGCACTCTCTGGACTTCTGACAACAAAGACAAAATGTATTGTGATAATGACGTTTCGGGACCAAACCTGTCCCTTCTTCTTCAGAAGAAGGGACAGGTTTGGTCCCGAAACGTCATTATCGTCATAAACGTCATTATCACAATAAATTTTGTCTTTGTTGTCAGAAGTCCAGAGAGTGCTTTGAATCATTTATCTGCTACATACTCCTGAGAGCACCCTGGCAGATGTGGAGAGTTGGTGAGAGTGCAGATACTGAACTTTGCTATATATATATATATATATATATATATATATATATATATATATATATATATATATATATATATATATATATATATATATATATATATATATACAGTATATACAGAAAGTGCAGGGCAAATAGCCCGGAGCGTAGCTAAGGGTTAAGGCCTGGTTGAGTGAGTGCTGCTGCTGTGTGTGTGTGTTAGTTACAATGTTGCATTGTGTTGGGAGGGGTCTACCAACCTTATAAAGAGGATGTGCAGGGATTCCACTTCCTCTTTGTTCCTGTGGACTCCTAGAAGATCTTTCAGCATAGCAGCTTGCAGCATTTCCAATGGAAGGCGAATCTGTAGAATGGGAAGAGATGGAGTTAGAGGGCATCGATTGGGCGCACCATCCCCATCAGGAAATATTACGGTGGGTCAGGGCCATGTGTCTGGGCTGTGTCTGGCTGTTTCTCCCTCAGGGGGGGAGAGTAGCCCTGATTTATTTTCTTCTTCTACACGGGAGAATTTAGTGGGGGATGGTGGGCCCAGGCAGGCTTATCAGCCGGTCGGGTTAGAGAGTCGGCCTCCGGGGGATTTAGGGTCTGAGGGACAAGCAGGCACGCTAGGAGGGTCAGGCGTAGGGCCTAGGGGGTCCCAGGGGAGTTCTGGTTTCTGCTCCAGGGTTCTGTTGGCTAGAGCCGTGCATAAGGGGGCCAGTGTGGCACAGGGCTCAGGGGGTGATACCGCAGTAGCGGAGCCCCAGGACTGCAGGGTACATTAACACCCAGCAGGGCCTCACCGGCATGGTCGGGGCAAATAGGCTTGAGAGGGGCTGTAAAAAGGGGGCATGCTAGCATTAGCAATAGCCCTAGCTGGGGAAGGCCTAGAGAGCCCCGGGAGGGGGTTGGTAAGACAGGCCAAGGGATCAAAGTCTCAGGGTCGGGGTAGGACTGTGAGATTTCAGGAGGATTATGCAAGTGGGCAGGCCACCAGTATGGATGATGATGGGAGTTTGGCATGCGGTGTGAGTGATAGCGACCGGGAAGGGTATCAAGAAGTTGGGGAAGGGGGGGATAGGGAAGAGACGGCTGGCTCTTCCCGAGGTACTCCCCTCTTGGCTTCTATTTTGCAGGTACCCGGTGCATCCTCATCACATAGAGACATGGCGACTCAGAGTTCTGGAGCTCTCGTGCCTAGAGCAGTGGTGCCGTGGGCGGTCGTCAGCAACACTTCTGGACAGGGACAGGCCAAATCGGGTACTTCATCTGGTGAGTACCAAATTGGTTTACCTAGGGGGCGGTGTGATTCCTCCAGTTCTAGTGGGTCAGGATCGGGGTCCGAGATAGATGGGTCCCTGGGATTGCACACAAAAGGGCATAGGAGAATGTACAGAATGTTAAGAAGGATGAGTAGGGGCAATCACGGGGAGGGTAATGCCAGTAACGTGGCACAGTCATCTCAACTCCTGGGGGTTGCTGGGGGGTCACAGGAAAGCAGCAGTACATGGGGATACTTATTCGTGCCAGGTACACAGTTTACATGCACACCTTAAGTCTAAGACTGTCAAGCGTATCCAGGACGGTAAGCATGTAAACATGTTCGAATTGTCTGCCGAGGCATTTAAATTTAAGGAAATGGCAGAGGATGGTATGGGCCCTAAAAAATTTAGATGACCCGATACACTGAGGAATGGCATTGGTGTTTCCGTGTATTTAGAGAGATTTCCTGACCAGGGTACAACCCTATTTAAGTATGTTGACACCATTGATGCAATACATAGGAAGTTTGCTGATGGTGCTTGGAGAGAGTACAATATGCTATATCATAAGAAGAAGGTAGGCAACCCATTGTTAGATTTTGGTACTATGGACCTGCACCTCTGGGCGCATCTTGATGCGGAAAGGAGGGCGCAGGGGGGCTCAACGGCAGTGTCGCTGGGGAGCAGGCAAACATTGCAATTTCGACGGCAGCAAGGGGGTGTGTGCTGGTGATACCAGGACAAGGCATGCGAGCGGGGCACATCCTGCACGTTCAAGCACGTCTGTAAGTTCTGCAGCGGGCAGCACCCCGGAGCAAACTGCTCCAAAAAGCAAGACGCCCAAACTGATCGGTTCATGGCTAAGGGAAGTGCTGGGAGTAAGAGCGGATTCGCCCCTTAGGGTGCATGTTATCAGCAGATGGCTGAGCAGGTACCCAGACAGGGCAGCTGCTCAATTGTTGGATGACGGCCTGAGTAAAGGTTTTGTTATTCCAGTAGTGGGTCGGGTAGTGGGATCCCGAGCCAGGAGGAACCTGAAATCGGCATCCCAGTACCCTGAAGCAGTCAGGGAGAAGTTGGGGAAGGAAGTGGCTTTGGGCAGAGTTGCCGGCCCTTTCCGGGACTTGCCGATGCCGGACTTAGTCATTTCCCCGCTGGGGGTGGTTCCTAAAAAGGAATCGGGTAAGTTTAGGCTTATACAGCATCTCTCTTATCCAAAGGGGCAGTCCATAAATGACGCCATTCCGGAGGAATTGAGCTCGGTCCATTACCAGTCGTTTGACAACGCACTGGATATGGTCAGGGAGAGGGGCCAGGGAGCCTTGATGGCGAAGTTATACATAGAATCCGCGTTCCGGATTCTCCCGATCCACCCATCATCCTTCAGGCTGATGGGATGTTGGTTTGAAGGGGGTTATTATGTTGACCGTTGTCTTCCCATTGGCTGTTCAATATCCTGCGCGTATTTTGAGGCATTTAGTACTTTCCTACACTGAGCAATTGTCTCGATAGAAGGAAGTGACAGGGTACCGCACTATTTGGATGATTTCCTGCTGGTGGGGTCGGCTGACTCGGGGAATGTGCCTCCTTGATGAAGGTCATGAGGTTCATGATGGCCAGGTTTGGAGTCCCTCTGGCAGAGGATAAGACGGAGGGACCTTGCACATGTCTGACGTTTCTGGGCATAGAAATAGACTCGGTGGCAGGGGAATGTAGGCTGCCTAAGGGGAAGGTTGCCAAGATGTTGGCAACGGTCCGTGCCATGGCTTCGGCGCGGACATGTTCGTTGAGGGAGCTGCAGTCGCTCTTTGTTCTCCTGAACTTTGCGGGGAGAGTTATCCCGTGGGGCAGGGTGTTTAGCAAACGGTTAGAGCAGAGCTTGGGCGGAGGCAGGAGCCATCATCACGCATTCGCATCACGAGGGACCTCGTGGCGGATTTGCAGGTTTGGGAACGGTTTCTACAGGATTTTAATGGCATCTGCATGTGGCGAGGTGACCCAATATCCAACCAATCGTTGCATCTGTTCACGGATGCCGCTGGCGCATCCGGGTACGGAGCTTACGTTGAAGGAGTATGGAGTGCGGAGCCTTGGCTGTCCGAGTGGGCGGACCGAGGGCTTACACGCAACCTTTGCTTTTTGGAGCTGTTTCCCATACTAGTGGCAGTGGAATTGTGGGGTCACCTGTTCAGGAACATGGCTGTGATTTTCTGGACAGATAATCTCAGCGTGGTGTTCACCATCAACAGACTTTCAGCTTCATCGCCTGTGGTGGTGCATTACCTACGACACCTGGTGTTGAGATGCTTGCAATGGAACATTGACTTTAGGGCTCGGCATGTGCCAGGGGTGCAGAACATAATTGCGGATGCATTGTCTCACTTCCAGTGGGAGGCGTTTAGGGCAGCAGCACCGGCTGCAACTCCTAATGGTCTTTCTTGCCCTCTCTTCTTGTGGCAGATGGCGAGGGATTACAGCGGTTGATTCCCCTGTTGAGGGCTTCTTTGGCACCCAGCACTTGGTCGGCCTATGTGAGGTACTGGAGTGAGTGAGTAGGTTTCTGAGACCTATGTGAGTTCCCTTCCTGTGAAGGGGAACAGGGATTTCTGTTGCAGTGGTTGGCTGACCTGAGAGGTAAGCAAACAAAAAAGGGGGCAGTGGTCTCTAGGATATCGGCGGTTGCTTTCTTCTGCAGGTTGTACGCTTTCAAGGACGAGTCACGGTCCTTCTTAGTGAAGCAGCTTATTAGGGGGTGGGGCCGACTGGAGGCTCCACGACGGGACACTAGGGAGCCCATCACAGTGGAGCGACTGGTGAAGTTGCTGGCAGTTCTGCCGGAGATCTGTTCCTCACCTTTCGAGGTTCAACTCTTCGGGGCGGCCTTTGGCCTGGCGTTTCATGGCGCATTGAGGGTGGGCGAGTTGGTCCCGCGCGCCAAGGTGGCGGTCATAGGGGGGATCATGCACAATCATGTGAGGTTGGTGGATGACTCCGTTCTGTTGTTCATTCCTAGGTCCAAAATGGACCAGGAGGGCCAGGGGGCTTGGCTTTCCCTTCCGGGGCAGCCAGGGGTCACCTGGTGCTTAGTACGTTTGGTATCTTCATACCTGGAAGTGCGGCCAGGAGGCTCCTTCTGAGTGGGGGCGGCGACAACAGCGGCAGAGCTGGGTTGGTCCTCGGATCCCATTCCCTCATTAGGGCGGTGGAGGTCGCAGCGGTACAAGTCCTATGTTAGGCCGCTGTACGCTTGAGAGTGTGCACTTGAGAGTGTGCACTGAGTGTGCACTGGGCCGCAATTAGAGCTGCAGTCATGCCAGGAGGACAGCAGCTAGGATTCCCTTCGTCCAGGGCTGTGTTACGTTGGCTAGGGCGCAGAGGCTTGGCCTGGGCAGAGCTGCCTGCATTGCTACAAAACGCCGCAAGAGGGTGGGAGAAACCCCACATTCTGATATTACATGCCGGTGGTAACAATGTGGGAGCCATTCCCACATTGGATTTAATTAGGGCAATGCAGTCAGACCTGTTCAAACTCTGGTTTCCAGGTGTGCGAATCGGGTGGTCGAATGTGATCCCTAGATTGAGATGGAGGCACATGGTGTGTCACAAAGCGGCTTTTCAGGTCAGAAAAAAGATCAATAGGGACCTGAGGAATCAGGTAGTGGACCTTGAGGGTTTTGTGATAGAACACGGGAACATCTCGGCAGCCCATAAGGGTTTATATAGGCAGGATTGGGTTCATTTAGAACCGGCAGGAATAGATCTGTTCTTGCAGAACATCAGGCAGGCATTACTCCTAAGGGTATAGGGTGGCGGCAAGAGTCAGGACCATTTAATATGCAGGTTGGTCTCTTGTGACGGGTGGTCAGGATCACGGCTGCAGGCTGGAAGGAGGTTTGAATAACGGCCATTGCGGCAGGGGACGTCACAGGCTTGGTATGCTTGGGCGTGCTCGGGCTGATTATTGATGGGCCGAGAAACCCCTAAATATTAAGTTGCGTGAGTATCTCCGCCTTGTGGTCTGCAGCAGTGTCCCTTGGCCATTTTCTAGAAGGGGTTATTCATAGTTAGAATGTAGGCCCCGATTGCCGCCACTGCCATTGCCAGTTCCACGGCTGGTATCAATAAATGCGACCCACGAGTCTTTCACCCACAAACTGTGTTGAGTTGTTATTTATTTACAATAAGTTATATGTTAAGTGTTAAGTTATGGTTAAATTAGGTTACAAGCAGACACTCAGGAGAAGTAGGGCATTTAATCCCTTAAGAAAGTGCAGGGCAAATAGCCCGGAGCGTATTTAAGGGTTATGGCCTGGTTGAGTGAGTGCTGCTGTTGTGTGTGTGTGTTAGTTACAATGTTGCATTGTGTTGGGAGGGGTCTACCAACCTTATAAAGAGGATGTGCAGGGATTCAACTTCCTCTTTGTTCCTGTGGACTCCTAGAAGATCTTTCCCCACCCTCCCATCCCTGTTATGCACTGTTGATTTGAATTATTATGCACTGTCGATTTGAATTTGTTATGCATTATTGATTTGAATTTGCTATGCATCGCTGATTGGCATTTGTGATGCATTATTGATTTTAATTAGTTATATATAAGGCGGCAATCGTTCATTCTTTAGTGTCTCTATTTGAGACTAGGTGTCTGAGGCTGGAAGAGGATTGCTCGAACTACTTCCTTAAGTCCAAGGATGGTAACTTGAGCACCCCAGTTACTGACATGCTGTTCGTCAAGTCAAGGCTGGACCTACTGGTTTGGAGTTTTTAATGTTGGCACCCTACTCTGGTGGGTGGTCAGGATCACGGCTGCAGGCTGAAAGGAGGTTTGAATAACGGCCATTGCGGCCAGGGTGACGTCACAGGCTTGGTATGCTTGGGCGTGCTCGGGCTGATTATTGACGGGCCGAGAAACACCTAAATATTAAGTTGCGTGAGTATCTCCGCCTTGTGGTCTGCAGTAGTGTCCCTTGGCCATTTTCTAGAAGGGGTTATTCATAGTTAGAATGTAGGCCCCGATTGCCGCCACCCGTGGTTAGTTGACCTGCCGTTGACAGTTCCACGGCTGGTATCAATAAATGCGACCCGCCACAGGTCTTTCACCCACAAACTGTGTTGAGTTGTTATTTATTTACAATAAGTTATATGTTAAGTGTTAAGTTATGGTTAAATTAGGTTACAAGCAGACACTCAGGAGAAGTAGGGCATTTAATCCCTTAAAGGGACATGAAACCCAAATTTTTTCTTTCACGATTTAGAAAGAGCATACAATTATAAACAACTTTCTAATTTACTTCTATTATCTACCTTGCTTCATTCTCTTGATATTATTTGCTGAAAAGCATATCTAGATATGCTTAGTAGCTGCTGATTGGTAGCTGCACATAGATGCCTCCTGTGATTGGTTCACCGTGTGCATTGCTATTTCTTCATTAAAGTATATCTAAAGAATGAAGCAAATTAGGTAATAGAAGTAAATTGGAATGTTGTTTAAAATTGTATTCTCTACCTTAATCATGAAAGAAAATGTTTGGGTATAGTGTCCCTTTAAGTATATATATGTAAATATATATACCTATATTTAATCATCTATATATATAAGAATAAGTATATATTTGTTTAAAAAAACATCAGGATACATGTAGAAATATTTATTTTTGAATAAATAGAACATATTCTGCAATATGGAATAAGAAATATTCATATTTTCATGTTGGGTTAGCGCACATGAGAATATTTGATCGGGTTTACGCGAGAGTGGAGTGTTTTTTCACTTTTTTTCCCTTCATTCACTTCTAGGGGGAATATGTGAACATGCACCCGATATTCTAAGTTCTGATTTTTGCGCTAGTCGGGTAGAGCAAAAACGGTTTACTCTCAACTTATAATACCAGCGCAACCTGACTCTCACAAAAATCTTAATTCTAGCAGCGTTATTGCTCTAGCGGAAGCACTAAATACTGCTCCATTTGTAATCTAGTCCTAAATACTTTATTTCAATATATTATACATGTGTTTTGTTATACATATATTCAAGCATTAACACTTTACTTTAAATTTTCCACAGCTATTAGTATTGCTCTGTATAAGCGATAATAGCACACCCTGTGCATTAAAAAGAATGTCGTCCATGTTAAGATTCTCTATTAGATATCTTTACCATCCACTTGCAACACCAGATTGTACTATTTTTGGAGCAAGATCACATTAAAGATAATGCACTCTGCACTATTAGGTGTGCTCTACTTTTAATTTAACCCTATATTAGAGGTACAACATTGTATTCTCCTCTGTCTTTTATTTTTAACACATTAACTCCAAAGTGTATTAGGCCATTAAAAACCTATACTCATGTATAGTCATATTTTGTTGGTGAGTAATCAAACTTAATAAACATTTTTACCTGCTAAGAACTATAGTAGTATCAACAGTAAAGCAATAAGAGATTCAAACCAAGACTCTAATGATAGCCAAATTACATTCTGTAATTAAAAGAAATGCTATAAATTATCTGAATTATTTCTTCAAAGCAAGCTATACCTGAAGGCTTCTTTTTGTTTATCAGATTATAAACTATGCATTATAATACTGATTAAGTAAAAAACTAATAGCATTAGAGAGATGGAAAGTGTTTAGGCAGAACGGTTGTCTAATTTGCATAACATTAAATAATACACATGGTAACAAAAATCCCATTAGTCAGGAACAGTTATTTAAATTGGAGAAAACAAATGGCAAGCATTGAAATATTTATTTTCTAATTTAGTTTTTCTATATTAATTAAATATGTTAATGCTTTCTATGTATTTGCATTCACATTAAACAAAAACTAAAATACCTTTATTAAATATCACCATTTTTACACAATTAATAAACTTTCCTTTTATGTAAAACTTTTTGAGGGGGATTTTTAGTTTGGCTATTTATTTGAAAGCAAGAAGATTTTATAAACTGTGCATTTACTCACAAGATCATTGGGCCCCATGTACTAAGAGCTGTGTGAACAAGGTTCTCAAATTGAGAACCTGTCCGCACAGCTTTGCATTGAAAGGCCACAGACCATTTATGTCCCCTCCTGCCTGGATGTATCATTACACACTCACTTGAGTGTGTAAAGCCGCCCACTTCTCTCATGTGACTATTCATGCAAGAGAAGAGCCTGTCAATCACCCCGATCAAGCATGTTCAGGGTGATTTCATTGTGCCAGCTTAGATATTGCAGAGGATGTAAAAAGCATTGATCTGGTGACCGACCGCTGCTTCTTACATTGCGGGAAGCAGGGTTACATGTTTGAGTCTGCCCCGCAAGGGCTCAAAAGCAGCTTACATTGCTTAGTACATCAAGCTCATTGTGTTTAAATTGTATAATGAACTTATGCAATATTTAAAAGGACAGTTTACCCCAAAATATTCTCCCCTTTAATTTGTTCCCAATAATCCATTTTACCTGCTGAAGTGTATTACATTGTTTACAAGTAGCTCCTTTACCCCTATTTCAACACTTTAAATAGCTGATTTAGCCTTTGGTTTCTCCACCTATACTAAAAGTTTCTATACTGGAGTCTAATCTATTGAATAGCCTAAGTAAACAAAGTCAGCAGAAGAAATTGCACTCCCATTGGGGTGCAGGACAAGTTAATTAATAAAATGATAATTTTCCATTGTTATCTAAGTATTGAGGTTTGGTTTTCCAGACAAATAGAAGATAGGGAAGCTGTGTACACAAAGTGATAACATAATAAGATCTGATATTGCTTAAAACTCAACCCATTATAATAGACTGTGGTTTAAAAGCACAAAACCAGCTACTTCATATACACAAATAAATCTGAAAATGCAATTTCTCATACATGTTATACTTTGCAGCTGGTATAACAAGTCATTGAAAATACATTAATATAAAAACAATTTTACAGTGTACTGTCCCTTTAAGTATAACGAAAAACATTTTGAGTACTGCTAGCATATACTGTAGGTGAATTATTTAGTATGAAATAAGCAAATATGACTTGTCAGAAAAAAAAAATGGCATTTGAGCCTCTATTGTCATACTTTTTATAATAGAAGTAAACTTGTATAACAATTCTAAAGTAAACAGTTGCAGGAAGAAACTAATATTATGGTGACTATAATTTAGTGCCATGTTTATTAATTCAAGTTCTCAGGGCACATGAACAGGTCACATTTCAGGATTACCTACGCCAATAACCATGGTAACTGATAAACTAATTATTTTACCTGTGCCCTAGTTTATATATCATGAAAATCTATCATGTTGGTGTATCGTTAGTACTAGAACTCAAAAACACTGATTTTGTGTACTGTTCTTAAATGAGAAGTATACAAAAGAAGATGTCCAGGCACTCCACTTAATAAAAACGTCCAAAATGTATTAATGAGTACAAAAACAGGAGTTAAGTGTCTACAGCTTAGAAACCGGACTGACAGACAAAGCAAAAATGCAAAAGTGCAAAAAGAAAGGTCAACTGGTTTCCCATGCAGCAGACATGTTTCGTGCCTGTATGCACTTGTTCACTGCTCATGGGAATTCCAGCTTGTCCCAGTTTAAGTAGGCTCACCTCTTAAAGGTGTATATTCATATATTTATTAATAGACCTTACTCTGCAGTATATAAGAAACAAAAAATGCGTAAAAACACATAGATACAGATTTGCATAAACAACATAATCCTGAAGGTACACAAATTTTAACTTTAAAAAGCTTTTTAGACAGAACATTATTAGAATGCACTTAAGTATATGAACATGTAATTATTCCATATTGGTTATACCTAGACCTCTAAAAATATATATCTGTCTAATCAAAATTCATCTATCATCATTAATAGCTATAACTAATACTTTGTCAAATCCCTTCAATATATGTAAGAATACAATATGTATAAATACACAAAGATCAATATCTTATCTAAAGTTGAACCCATGTGGTATAATTGAGGGTAAATATCCAGAATATTTCCCTGAGGCCTAATTTTGCTTCTCTATCACCCCCCCCACCCTTTTCCATATAGGGACATGGTCAATGGCTTGTATCGTCAATAAGTCAGAGTCTGAATTGTGATTTTCCCTAAAATGTCATGCTATGGGGTGTCTGAGTCTATGTCCTCTACTGATCTTAAATGTGCTAAAAACCTGTCCTTTAGGGGTCTCTTCATTTTCCCAGCATATTGCTTTGGCACCCCCTGCAGGTCAATAAGTAAACTACATGTGTAGTAGCACAATTTATATATAATTTAATATCATGAGACTTTTGGGTACTTGTTGAGGTGAATTCATCACCCTCTTTTACATAATCACATGTCTTGCAAATGTTACGTCTACATCGGAAAAATCCTTTCCTCTGTTTTAACCAGCATTTATTTGTTGTTTTTCCTGAACAATCTGAAGGGGATAGTTTCCTATCACTTTTCCTTTTCTGGGAATAAGATCACATCATCCTTGTACTATCCCTTTGAGTTTAGGATCTGAATATATAATAGGGACACACTCTTTAACAATGTTACATATATTCCTACATATATTCCTATATTCTAAACTGAATGCAGTAATAAACTTTTTCTTTTTGTTTAGTATCTCTCCTACATTTTTTCCCCTGTTTTTTGTATTTTAATAATTCATCTCTAGGTAGTGCATCCACTTCTTTTCTTGCTCTATTGAGGGTTTGTTTGTCATATCCTCTACTACTTAGACGTTCTGTGATTATATCTGCCTGTGCCTCATAATTTTCCTTCTTGATACAGTTTCTTTTAGTCCTAATGTACTGTCCCTTAGGGATACCCTGTATGTTGTGTCTTGATGGCATGAGTTATATTCCAACATAGTATTCCCTGACGTCGGTTTTCTATATAGGTCAGTTTCAATAGATCCAGATTCATCATTTCCTTTAATCATTATATCTAGAAAGCAGATTGTATCCTTGTTCTGTTCACCTATCAGTTTGATACCACTGTCATTTTGATGTAAATAATCACAGAACATTTCTACATCTCCCTCATCACAATCTATAATAAAAAATAGATCATCTATGAATCTTGCGTAGGAAATGATCTTTCCCTGTAGGGGGTTTCCGTCGCCAAAGATGTGGAACCGTTCCCACCATCCCATAAAGAGATTGGCGTTACAGAGGGTAAATTTTGCCCCCATAGCGGTTCCACGTCTTTGGAGAAAGAAACCTCCCTCAAACATAAAAAAATTATGTGTGAGTAAATAATCAATTGATGTTACAATAAACTGTTTGGTCGTTACATCATAGTTGTTATAATGCTCAAGAAAGAATTCCACTGCCTGTATACCTTTTTCATGACGTATAGATGTGTATAAGGAGGCCACATCAACCACAAGAAATCCGTAGCTGGACTTCCATTTTACATTTTCCAATTTCATTAGTAGGGATGTGGTATCCTGTATATAACTGGGTAATTCTTTAACCAAAGGTTGGAGAAAGCTATCAATTAGGTTTGAAAGGGGTTCATTAAGGGAGTTGATACCAGCAATTATAGGATGCCCAGGAGGTTTGTCCAGGTCCTCACATACAGCCTCTACATACTTTTGAAATACTTGGAGTTTTTACTCTGGTGAGTGGAACTGACATGTTGATACTCTTTTGGGGGATCACCTCCAATTCCTTTCCTACACCTAGGCATTCCTAGTAGGTACAGTGGTCATTTTAAGATCTTTGTTTAGTCATAAACAGTACTTTAACATTACTCCACAGATCTGACAATGGATTTGCTATTTATAATGACTTATGGTAAAGTGACTGGGAAAACTTTGCCTAGGACTGCCTGCATCCCGTAATCATCAACCCCCTTATTGGAATGTGAATGTGGTGCAGCCTTGTTAAAGGTGATATTTAGGACACTGGCTGGAGTTGGTGAGTGATCTAAGCCCCCATTTGTGTTGTCTCTATTATTAACCTACAAGTATACATCATAGAAACCTGCATCAGATTTATAACCACTTTGAAATATTTCCATTATTATCTGTGTATTTTTACAGGAAATGTTCCTACTCTGCTGGCGGTTTGGCCATTTATGGGTTAAACACATCTGTGGTGTTTAATTGAGATATGAATTGCTTATCATATCTGTAGTGTTGTTCAATTAAATTGCTGCTACAATTCTGTCTTTATTTATACAATAACTGAGACATTTATAATGCTAAAGCACAATTGTCTTTGTATATCTAATTTGTTTGTCCAAGTAACTTATTCAGCAATGCAAGCTCAAAATGATTTTTTTATGCAATCAGACCTCTACAGTAATCTACATTTGGTTATGAGGCCCCCACAATATAACCTGCCTTTAACTATTTTTATGGTATAAATCTTTTCTGTTAAATTGACCTTTAAAAACCCTAACTACAATATTTTGGTAATTGTATTCTTCTTTTTTTTTTTTATATATTTTTATTGAGGTAAAAAAGTACAGATAACATAAGTTGCAAACAGTGATTCAAATATTCATGTCATATCTGATCTGAGGTGTGTACATAAAAGGTTATAATCCTCATTTTTCTTCCCCCATTTTCAATATATTAGGCCACTTTTGGACCTGTGAAACAGTGTGAGTCTGAGTCCAAGGAGTTATGATTGGACATAAAAGTAAATAAACGGTTTAAGAAGATTTGCATCTAAAAAAAGTAAAACAAAAAGTTGCATTATAGGGACATCTATAACTACAATTACACTAGAAATAAAGATGCAAAGGCTACAACTGGACAAGCCTAGAATATAACATATATATCTATACATAAAGTGAATAAAAACACCTGTTCTAATAAGTTTATTCGCTGTGAGCATAAATGGCAGGTTGACTGTCAAGCACAGACTTTTACCCTCCTGGGGTGTGATATTGAGGATGCTAATGGGGCTGGAATTGAAGACTTTATGAGGCAATGGCTAAATAGGTGACCCTGTTTCCTTCCTTATACTGGGAAAGTCACCTAGTGGACACTGTGTAAGCTCATTTTGAGAGTGCTCAATCTGATAATAACCTTCTGACTGACGTATACAATTAGTTAAGTGTATAGGCATGATATAGTCACCCATCTAGATTACTTACAAAGAAGTTAGGAACCAAGGTAGTGGCTAATTAGACCCCTACAGTATGGGGTAAAATATATCATATATGACGGTATCTTTGCTCATTGTTAAAGATTAGCATTGTGTTAAAGCCAGTTACTATAAGTGTCTACCTAAGGATATGATGGGATATATGTCAGAGCTATATGTTTGAGTCTAAACTTGTCATTTTCTCTCAACTGCTCCGGCCGTAAGCTGTGAATTCGGACACAAGCTATCTGGGGTATAATTGCATCGACTCTGTCTCAACGATAGTGGCAGGCAGCAGGCTAGTTTTACTGGAAGGAATTATTGCTAGGTAACTGAGTTATATCTAGTTGCCCTGTTTAAGAGCTCTAGTTGTTTAACAGCCATTATATTGAAGGGCCTAAATATTAGTGAGTGATGGTGCGTGTTTATAAGAGTGACGTGCGCTAATCAGCATACAGCAAGGCTCAGTTGAATTACACTATATGGGTAAGGCTTAGGGGGACCATATTGCCACTTGAAAAAAGGGACAGATATGAAAAATATATATGTCACGGCTGTTTTCAGGAATGTTAAAAATAAATGTTTGGTATAAGAACCCTGACATATGTATTTTTCATATGTGTGCCTTTTTAAAGCAGCAATATGGTCACCCTAATAAGGCTTCTATCAGTGTTGAAAGTGTATATATTACACAACCTGACCTGCAGGTATATATGGGTGTGTTTTAATGTGTTATTCGGCCCTTGTTCATTTTATTCTATCCAGTTTAAACACACGAAAAAACTACTCAGTGCTAGGTTGTAACTCTGCACCCAGTATAGTGAATTTTGATTCATAAAATATATGGTATAAAATAAATGTCATGAATTGAGTATATTAAATAGTCCTCCACAAAAGTTGGATAAATATTAAAAGTCAATTTTGTGCCAATAGTACCTTCAGTTCTCAGATAGAAGAAAGTGTTACTTGTATTCAAACGGTACTATCAGCTTCCAATATTTGATCTTTGTTTCCTTCTTGCTGCTTCTTTAAATCTCTTCTTTCTCAAGGGATTATGGGATCCAAGGTCCAGACATATAACCAAAAAACAAAGCGCAAAAGAGAAGGATTCAAGTGTAGTTAATAAAACACCAGAAATAGCGCAACAACTCCGTGTCCATGCTGCACACGGACGCAGAGTTGTTTTACTTCTATATTGTACAAATAAAGGCACTTTTTATTCATAACTCTGGTGAGTAGATATTTATATTGCGCTATTTCTGGTGTTTTATTAACTACACTTGAATCCTTCTCTTTTGCGTTTTGTTTTTTGGTTATAATTCTATCCAGTTTAAGCTATGGATCCCTTTTTGCAATTTTTGAAAGAATATCTAGGCTATTTAAAAAAAAAAAAAAAAACATGATACATGTTCAGAAGTAAAATAATAACGTCAAATGTTCAATCATTATTGCAACAAAGTGTTTGAATGGTATGAAATAGATTTTAGGCACATGCTTAAAGTGATGGTAAAATTAACATGTATTAAAATCAGGTTCGGAATCTAAGTGATATTTTAGAAGGACTTAAATTGATCACTTTTCTCCAATTGGAACTCTAGCCATATGGCACTTTTTTTTGTAGCTAGAGTGCCAATTGGAGAACAGTTTACACAGTTACCTCGCAAAAAAATAGTTTTGAAGTGGGCCGCTAGATTAAAAAGTAAGTTACAGGGCATATTCATTAGAAGTGATTAATTAAAGTCCCTCCAAGATATTGCTTAGATTCCAGACCTAATTTTCAAATATGTCAAGTTTACCATCACTTTCAAGGGACATGAAATCCCCCCAAAAATATTTCATGATTCATATAGAACATATAATTTTTAGATAGGCGTTATGTGGCTCTTATGTCTGTTATATTTGTTTGAATAAACTGTGTATTTGGAGCATTATTCAATGCAGCTTTTACTTGTGAACTACTGTTGGCGGTCAGTTCCACCACATATTGCTAGCTCTCCGTGACCCAGAGTTCTCAGTTTGGCCCTGGATCTGTGATCTGTTGCCGGGATTTGTGTGGTTTCATATTATGGTGTTTGTTGTGATATTATAATATATAATGCTTTCTTCCTGGTTTGTGCTCTGACTTGTAAATGTATATAATTGTTGCAAAGAAGCAGGGGCGGGGAGAGTGTTGTTGGAGTGAGGAAGCAGGAAATAAAGTGTGAAGTTAGTTGCTGTATAAATGGACTCTGTGTCAGATATATTTCTAAACCACCTGGATTTACAAACACTACATTTTGGTGACGAGGATTATGTTTGAACCCTATTGCTTTGTCTCAGCAAACAGTGAGTAACCTGCTGCAATACACACAAGAATGGCTGCATGTAATGAATACAACTTCCCTGTGTTTGATTCTGATGCAGAACTAAGTTCAGTAGGCCCAAGATGGCTAAAATGGATTCAGAGATTTGAAAATTATCTTATTGCTTTGGATGTTACTGATGCAACAAAAAAGGCTGTACTGCTTCATTTAGCTGGAGAAAAAGTGTATGACATTTATGATACCTTGTCTGCAACCACTGACTCATACAATGAAGTTAAAGATAAACTGACAACATATTTTCTCCCTAAAAAGAACACTCAGTATGAAATATACACATTCAGACATGCAACACAACAGGGTGATGAACCTTTAGATGCATTTCAAACCAGGTTACGTTTACTAGCAAAGAATTGTGAGTTTTCTAATGTTGAAAATGAGATTAAAGCACAGATAATACAAAGCTGCACTTCTTCAAAACTTAGGAAATATGCACTGAGACAATCTGAACTATCTTTAAAAGATTTGCTTGATTATGGCAGAACATTAGAAATTTCTGACAGGCAAGCTGCAAGCATAGAAAATAGATCTACTGAAGAAGATCAGTTTATTACAAATAGAGTTCAAAAACACAGTTCAACAGTACAGCCCACAAGAAAGAAAGAGACCTCATATGTGTTATGCAGGAAATGTGGGGGTTTCTATCCACATAATGGGACTTGTCCAGCAAGGAATAAGCAATGCAGGGCATGTGGAAAATGTAATTACTTTGCAAAGCAATGTAGAACAAAACTGTATCAAATACCTCAATCACATACTGAGCCACATACATCAGAACAGTGGAAAGTATATCTAGTCAGATCTCCTGATCAAAAAGGACAATATTCAAACAATGATGACAAATATGTATTTGTAGTAAACAACTTGTGGAACCTAACTCAGCCACAAGTTGATGTACTCATTAATGACACTAAAATCACTGCATTGATTGATTCAGGATCTGCTGTCAATTTAGTGGGTGAACAAACATTTCAAATGTTAAAACCACAACCACAGTTATTACAGAGTAAAATAAATATATATGCATATGGATCAACTAAACCCCTTAATGTCATTGGTAAATTTACAGCCACATGTGCATTTAAACACAACAAAACAGCAACTATGTTTTATGTTGTAAAGGGTCAAAATTCTTCTCTTCTGAGTTTTGAAACTTCATCCAGTTTGGGACTTATAAAGCTTATGAATGCAATTTCACCTAGAAAGGACACAGGATCTGTAGCAGATCGGTTAGTACAGCAGTATTCCCATTTGTTTAATGGCATTGGTAAATTGAAAGATTTTCAAATACAGCTGCATATTAATCCACATATAAAACCTGTAATACAACCACACAGAAGAATTCCATTTCATCTAAGGCACAAGGTTGATGCTGAACTCAGGAACCTTGAAACACAAGGAATCATCGAAAGAGTGCAGGGGCCAACTCCATGGGTCTCCCCAATAGTATCAATGCCAAAACCCAAAGACCCAAATAGTGTAAGAATTTGCATAGACATGAGGCAAGCCAACACTGCCATTATCAGGGAGCGCCACGTTACTCCAACATTAGATGATATAATTCATGATCTCAACCAGGCAAAAGTTTTCTCCAAACTTGATTTAAAATCAGGCTATCATCAACTGGAATTGGATCCAACAAGTAGATATATAACTACATTCTCAACACACACAGGATTGTGGAGATACAAGCTCCTAAGTTTTGGTGTTTCTTCTGCTGCTGAAGTATTTCAAAATGCAATACAGCAAACATTATCTGGAATTCCAGGAGTTAAAAACTTCAGCGATGATATCATTGTGTTTGGAGCTACTCAAGAGGACCATGATAAAAATCTCACAGCAGTTTTTGAGCGACTTCATGAGAAAGGACTTACCTTAAATTGTAGTAAGTGTGAATTTAACAAAACTAAACTAGAATTTTATGGATTTGTTTTTTCAGCTGAAGGCATATCAGCAGACCCAAAGAAAGTGGAAGCAATTCAGAATGCAAATCCTCCTATAGACGCCAGTGAAGTCAGAAGTTTCCTAGGGATGGTAAACTACTGTTCTCGATTTATCCCTAATTTCTCTACTATTGCCACACCTTTAAGAGAGTTAACAAAGAAAAGTGTGCCATGGCGTTGGACTGAAACTGAACAACAAGCTTTTCAACAACTGAAACAGAGTTTGACCAGTGACAAGACAATGTCCAATTTTAACCCTCAACGGCAAACTATTCTTTTAGTAGATGCTAGCCCTGTTGGTTTAGGTGCTATTCTGGCGCAGAGAGACAAAGGCAAACATTATATAATTGCTTATGGTAGCCGTTCTTTAAATGATGTGGAAAAACGTTATTTACAAACAGAACGTGAAGCTCTGGCAATAGTTTGGAGTTGTGAATACTTTCATTTATATTTATATGGTTGTCCATTCACACTGATCACAGATCATAAGCCTTTACAGTTGATCTGGAATAATCCAAAATCCAAACCGCCCGCTAGAATAGAAAGATGGGGTTTAAGACTACAACCATATAATTTTACTGTGGTTTACAAATCTGGAAAAGAGAACCCAGCAGACTATATGTCTCGACATCCTATATCAACAGACTCATTCACAAGTTCACCAAGTTCCATGGATGCAGAGGAATATATACATTTTGGTACTAATCATTCTATACCTAAAGCATTGAGTTTAGAAGAAATACAACAAGCAACATTAGCTGATCCTATACTGCAAAAACTCGCTGTATTAGTTCGGAATGGAAAATGGTACACAGCTGATTCTGACAAAATACATGGAAAAGAGTTGAAGTCATTTGCAAGATTTAGCAAAGAACTCTCAGTGAATAATGACAACAGTATTATCTTGCGATGTAATCGACTAGTCATTCCGACATGTTTACAACAGCAAATATTATCCTTAGCACATGTAGGTCACCAAGGAATAGTTAAAATGAAAAGTTTATTGCGAGAAAAAGTGTGGTTTCCATCAATAGATCAACAAGCAGAAAAGTTGGTGAGAAATTGTATTGTGTGTCAAGCCACAACTCCAGGAGCTCACAAAGAACCTTTAAAAATGTCTGCATTGCCTGAAGCACCATGGTGTAATGTGAGTATAGATTTTTATGGTCCATTACCTACTAGAGATTATTTGATGGTGGTTATAGACGAATATTCAAGATACCCGGTAGTAGAAGTTATCAGCTTAACATCTTCAATCACTGTTATTCCGGTTTTAGACAAAGTTTTCTCTTTATTGGGAATTCCTAGAATTGTTAAAACAGATAACGGTCCCCCATTTAACAGTACTCAGTTTAATAAATTTGCTTCATATCTTGGATTTAAACATAGGCGCATTACTCCTTTGTGGCCACAAGCTAATGCAGAAGCTGAAAGATTCATGCGTTCTATGGGGAAATTTTCTAAGGGCAACTACAGCGCAAGGTAGACCATGGAAACAAAATGTATACTCTTTTCTGAGAGACTATCAATCAACTCCCCATTGTACTACTGGCAGATCACCTGCAGAGCTGTTATTCAATCGCAAACTTCGGATCAAAATTCCGGATATAAATGATTCGCTAACAGAGACACTCAACAAGGACTTAATACAAAAAGACAGTCATGCCAAAGCCAAGATGAAAGCTTATGCGGATAAATATTATCATACCAAATCTGCTCCTTTTGCTGTTGGAGACAGAGTCCTGTGTAGGCAAGATAGACGACACAAGTTGGATACTTTATATGATGTCATCCCATATACAGTTACAAGAATTCAAGGATCAATGATCACTGCAGTAAGAAATGGACATACAATTACTCGGAATTCTTCTTTCTTCAAGAAACTACACAAAGAACAGGACACTGAAGTATCTGATGCAGAAGATGATGATTCTGATATACCCAAATTATTTCAAGAACATGATGATAATATGGATAACTCAGAGAGCAGTGAGGGGGAAGAAAACATAGCATATGATCAGTCCTTAGATACTAATCGAAAATACCCTCTCAGAGAAAACAGAAGACCTCCTGAATACCTTAAAAACTATTAAAAATAATGTGTTTTCATGTAATGTATTATGTCATCATGCAACTTTTTTATGTGAAATGTAGTTGGTCTTATTTCTAGATATTGGGGTTTCAAGTGTTGTAATCTAAAGTAAGGGAGAGATATGGTGTCTGTTGTGATATTATAATATATAATGCTTTCTTCCTAGTTTGTGCTCTGACTTGTAAATGTATATAATTGTTGCAAAGAAGCAGGGGCGGGGACAGTGTTGTTGGAGTGAGGAAGCAGGAAATAAAGTGTGTAGTTAGTTGCTGTTTAAATGGACTCTGTGTCAGATATATTTCTAAACCACCTGGATTTACAAACACTACACATATCATTTTAAACAACTTTCAAATTTACTTCTTTTATCAAATTTTCTTCTATTACTTGTTATCCTTTTTTGAAAAGCAAGGAGATATGCTCAGGAGTGTGCACGTGTCTGCAGCACTATACGGCAAAGGTTTTGCAACAATGTTATACATTAGCAAGAGCACTAGATGGCAGCAGTATTTCTGTGAGCTCTCCCTATAGACTGTGAGCTCTCCGGAGCAGAGCCCTCTTCCTCCTGTACAAGATTTGTTTAGTTTTGTTATGTTTTGTATTTTATCACAAATCTTTGTCATTGTATACCCCTATCATTGTACCAAGTGCTATGGAATTTGGCGGCGCTATACAAATAAATGATAATAATAATAATATTTCCTGTCATGTAGTGCTTCAGGCAAGGCAAAATAGACAAAAGTGAAAAACAAACTGACACCTACATGAATTGAAGGAGTAACAAATGTGTTAATATATTCTTTATTTGTTATTCATTCAATTAAAAAAAAAATACAAATTTAGGGATTTATTTGCAGATAGGTGGTTAATTTATTTGCACCCTCTAATTATTTTGTTAGTGCTATTCATTGTCCTAGCACAGTGACAAGCGAAGACAGAAAAAAAAATAATCAACTACCCCATTTTAGTCACTCCCTTACCTCCACAACCACCATCACGAAAAAAAATCTACACTGTTATTCCCTAAACTGCTACAACTCCCATCACAAACCCCCCAAGAAAAAAAATACAAATAATTCGGCAAAAGCCCATCACAAAAAACAATTAACCAATAAGCCGCCACAACCTCCATTAAAATAAACCTGTGCTATCAACCCCTTAACCGCCATAATCTGCATCACAAGAAACCAACCTCCTATACTATTAACCCCTGAATTTCGGCAACCCCACAAAAAACTCCTATAGTATTAACCTCTAAACGCCCACAACCCCAAAACATAAACAACCCTATACTGTTATTCTTATTAAAAAGTCTGTTTTTTTAATAATCTACCTAAAAACCCCTATCGTAAATCTAAAGTCCCCCTAAAAAATGTCCCCTTAAAAAAACATATCATTAATCTAAAGCCCCCTGTAAAAAATAAAAATTCACCCTAAAAACCCTATTCTAAATCTAAACTCCCCCTAAAAATATTGCTAAGTTATGGCAAAATGTAATAATCGCTATTGCAATTAAGGATTTTACTTCTCATTAAAAGCAACATCGAAAATCGACCTTAAGAGAACAGAAGACTAGACAGAGTTTGGAAGATATGGAGCAGGATTTGAAATTAGGTTTCATTCGCAAGGGAGCAGTATCGTGCAACTGTCTCCCACCATCGGGATACAATCAGGAGCTCTTTAAAATGTTGGGGAGACATTAAAGGGATAGTCTAGTCAAAATAAAATTTCCATGATTCAGATAGAGCATTCGATTTTAAGCAACTTTCTAATTTTTCATCATTCTCTTCTATCTTTATTTGAAAAAGCAAGAATGTAAGCTTAGGAGCCGGCCTATTTTTGGTTCAGCACCTGGATAGTGCTTGCTGATTGGTGTCTAAATTTAGCCACCAATCAGCAAGCGTTACCCAGGTTCTGAACCAAAAATGGGTCGGCTCCTAAGCTTACATTCTTGCTTTTTCAAATAAAGATAGCATGAGGACGAACAAAAATTGATAATAGGAGTAAATTAGAAAATTGCTTAAAATTGCATGCTCTATCGGAATCATAGAAGTTTAATTTTGACTAGACTGTCCCTTTAAGGAATATATTAGATGTCATGTGTTTGCAGGGAGGTTTGTTCTCTTGCTATTAGAGGAGGTAAAATAAAAAAGAACCATGACTGAGTATTGAGTTGCCCTTGAGTCCAGAAAAGGATACATTTAAGAATAATTTAGAGAGAGATAGGACTTGAACCAAGAGGGAGCAGGGTCACAGGGGTCAAGCAAGCTGAAAGTTTACAGAATGTAGATTAATAGTTTATTAGGAGAAATACTGTATGTAATTATAGAGACGTGGCATTCAACTCTAGCAGAAAGTAGATTGTGGCTTTTGTGAATGTTTTTTCCAGTAGAGTTTAATGGAAAGGAGCCAGATTGCAAAGTGTATATGAGTGAGTTTGGGGCAGAGCATGGATTAAGCAAGTGTACATTACCTGTTCAAGTAATTGTGAATCTTTTGGAAGTAGTACTATCAACTAGTAGTGCTGTGTCTTTGAGGGTACATTATAGTAAAGGAAATGAAAGTAATGATTGCTTGTTTGAAGAATAATGGGAATGTACATGGGTTGTACAAAATCAGTCAGTAAAGAAATCAAGTCAATAGAAGGTTGAATAGAGAACTTTGCATTGTTTAGAAACAATTTGAGACAGAGAAGAGAACAAGAAGGAACCTTTTCCATTGAGAGCGTTCTTCAACAATGAAACAAGAATTTCAAAATCAGGCTTATTTATAAAAAAAATAAAAAATAAATAAAATCTAGATTTGAACATGTTTATATAATCATGCTTATCTTTATTTTTGTGTTAAAATGGATATGAAACCCAAAATGTTTTTTCTTTATCATGGATCAGACAGAGCAAACTATTTTAAACAACTTTCCAATGTACTTCTATTATCTAATATGCTTCATTCTTTTGGTATCCTTTGTTGAAAAGCATACCTAGGTACGCTAAGGAGGTGGGAGCTAGTTGGTGATAGGTGGCTGCACATATATGTCTTTTGTCATTGGCCTACTGGTGTGTTTTTATCTAACCCCCAGTAGTTCATTGCTGCTCCTTTAAAAATGGATACCAAGAGAATGAAGCATCATTGATAATAGAAGTAAATTGGAAAGTTTTTTTTAAACTGTATGCTCTATCTGAATCATAATGAAAAATCTTGGTTTTCATGTCCCTTTAAATAGTTTGTAAGTAAAATTATTTGATAATAGTAAAGTATACTAAAATTCATCTTTATAAAATTGAGTTTAGAGTATTATGTGGTGACCAAGATCCAATGGGAAAAAATAGATAAAGTTCTATATTGGTTAATATGTTACATGCAAAACTATCAACTATTTATAAGACTTAGGAAATACTGGTTACGTAGCTAATGTAACTGTATATTTGCATGATATTTTTTTTGTTTTTAGTATGGTGTAATGTAATTAAACACGAATGAACGCTTGATATGTTGAATGCATATTTAGTTATCATTGTTTTGTCTTTTTTCCAAACTGAAGATTTATTTGTATGTAATATAAAGACTTTTCAATAAAAACTGGAAAAGAAGAGAATTTAGAATTAGAATAGATTTCATTTGTATGTAAATGATAACTGAACATTGGTCCTAATAGTTGCTGAGGGCAGTAAAAGCTAGTTTGGTAAATAGATCTTGAGAGCTTTGGCATAAGTGCCCTTTTGATTTCACAATCTTGAAATAAAGTATAAGATTTTTCTAACATTTTGCTAGGTGTTTTTGAAATAAAACTTTTAAAATGACAGAGATGACTGTTTTGAAGTAAAATAAAATTTTCTTCCAGCGACTGAACTTTTTAGATGCAACATTATTTCCATTCTACTGCTCAAGCGAGAAGAAAAAAAAATCAAACTCTGATAAAGGTCACACTGCCTGGATGCTTTAATGCTGACCTGTCAGTACAAATATCAATGTATAAACATACAAAAGACCATGCAAATCCTTCTCCCAAATGGTTGTATTTAATATATCACACTGAAGCTCAGTAATATCACCTGTCTATGATATATATGACCATTAAAAGTCAAGACTCCTTTCAGCCTTAGGCACGCAATCCTATTGATTTGAGATGATTTGTTGAAAATGTTAGAAGGAAGTTAAAAAAGGAATTCTTCAAAATAAATTATATTAGCATGTATAACTGTGTAAAACTGTGTACAGAGCAATAGTTAAATGGTCAAGAAACCCAAAGTTTTTTTTCTCATGATTTAGATAAAGCATACAATTGTTAACATTTTTCTAATTTGCTTCAATTATTGATTTTGCTTTATTCTCTTGGTATCCTTTCTTGAAGTAGCAGCAACACAGTACTGGGAACTGGCTGAACACATCTGTAAACCAATCACAAGAGGCATATATGTGCATACACCAATCAGTAGCTAGCTCCTGAGCCTATCTAGATAGGCTTTTCGACAAAGGATACTAAAATAATGAAGCAAATTAGATACAAGAAGAAAATTGGAAAGTTGTTTAAAAATGTATGCTCTGTCTAAATAATGAAAGAAACATTTGGGGTTTCATGTCCCTTTATCCCCTTAACGACCGAGGACGTGCCAGGCACGTCCTACAAAAAACGGTAGTTAACGACCAAGTACATGCCTGGCATGTCCTCTGGGGTTTTAAGTGTTGGAAGCGATCGTGAACGCTTCCAGCCGCTTTCAGGGTATTGCAACGATGCCTTGATATTGAGGCATCATGCAATACCCTTTGCTAAGCAACCGATGCAGGCCAGAGATGATGCCGATCTTTGGTGGCGTTGGAGGGATAGAAGGGAGGTGGGTGGGTCAACCCATTGCTGAAGGAGGTGGAAGGAAGGGGGTGTGAGAGGGGCAGAAGGGGTCGGGAGATGGGCAGGAGTTTGCGGGAGAGGATGGGAGGGGGCCGGTGGGACTGCTTACACTACGGAAAAGGTATAGTAAGTGGGAAGGAAGGAAAGGGGATATTAGCAAGTAAAATTATCTGGGAGGGGGTAGGGTGGTAACGGAATGAGGGGGGGCAGCTACATTATGGAAAATTTTTTATTTATATAACATATACAGGGAGTGCAGAATTATTAGGCAAGTTGTATTTTTGAGGATTAATTTTATTATTGAACAACAACTATGTTCTCAATGAACCCAAAAAACTCATTAATATCAAAGCTGAATATTTTTGGAAGTAGTTTTTAGTTTGTTTTTAGTTTTAGCTATTTTAGGGGGATATCTGTGTGTGCAGGTGACTATTACTGTGCATAATTATTAGGCAACTTAACAAAAAACAAAAATATATCCATTTCAATTATTTATTTTTACCAGTGAAACCAATATAACATCTCAACATTCACAAATATACATTTCTGACATTCAAAAACAAAACAAAAACAAATCAGTGACCAATATAGCCACCTTTCTTTGCAAGGACACTCAAAAGTCTGCCATCCATGCATTCTGTCAGTGTTTTGATCTGTTCACCATCAACATTGCGTGCAGCAGCAACCACAGCCTCCCAGACACTGTTCAGGGAGGTGTACTGTTTTCCCTCCTTGTAAATCTCACATTTGATGATGGATCACAGGTTCTCAATGGGGTTCAGATCAGGTGAACAAGGAGGCCATGTCATTAGATTTTCTTCTTTTATACCCTTTCTTGCCAGCCACGCTGTGGAGTACTTGGACGCGTGTGATGGAGCATTGTCCTGCATGAAAATCATGCTTTTCTTGAAGGATGCAGACTTCTTCCTGTACCACTGCTTGAAGAAGGTGTCTTCCAGAAACTCGCAGTAGGACTGGGAGTTAAGCTTGACTCCATCCTCAACCCGAAAAGGCCCCACAAGCTCATCTTTGATGATACCAGCCCAAACCAGTACTCCACCTCCACCTTGCTGGCGTCTGAGTCGGACTGGAGCTCTCTGCCCTTTACCAATCCAGCCACGGGCCCATCCATCTGGCCCATCAAGACTCACTCTCATTTCATCAGTCAATAAAACCTTAGAAAAATCAGTCTTGAGATATTTCTTGGCCCAGTCTAGACGTTTCAGCTTGTGTGTCTTGTTCAGTGGTGGTCGTCTTTCAGCCTTTCTTACCTTGGCCATGTCTCTGAGTATTGCACACCTTGTCCTTTTGGGCACTCCAGTGATGTTGCAGCTCTGAAATATGGCCAAACTGGTGGCAAGTGACATCTTGGCAGCTGCACGCTTGACTTTTCTCAGTTCATGGGCAGTTATTTTGCGCCTTGGTTTTTCCACACGCTTCTTGCGACCCTGTTGACTATTTTGAATGAAACGCTTGATTGTTCGATGATCACGCTTCAGAAGCTTTGCAATTTTAAGAGTGCTGCATCCCTCTGCAAGATATCTCACTATTTTTGACTTTTCTGAGCCTGTCAAGTCCTTCTTTTGACCCATTTTGCCAAAGGAAAGGAAGTTGCCTAATAATTATGCACACCTGATATAGGGTGTTGATGTCATTAGACCACACCCCTTCTCATTACAGAGATGCACATCACCTAATATGCTTAATTGGTAGTAGGCTTTGGAGCCTATACAGCTTGGAGTAAGACAACATGCATAAAGAGGATGATGTGGTCAAAATACTAATTTGCCTAATAATTCTGCACTCCCTGTATATAAAATTTAAGCCAAAAAGTATAGCAACATGGGTACTGGCAGACAGCTGCCAGTACCTAACGTGGCGGCTAATAGGTAGAAGGGGGAGGGTTAGAGAGGTTGGGAGGAAAGGGGGGATACTACCCTGCAGAAAATATATAAAAAAAATATAAAAAAAATATTTTTATACTGGAAGACTTTCTGCCAGTACTTAAGATGGGGGTGACCTTTGGTGGGTGAGTGAGGGAAGAGAGCTGTTTGAGAGGGGTCAGGGAGGGATCAGGGGGTGGGATGTGTCAGGTGGGAGGCTGATCTCTACACTAAAGCTAAAATTAACCCTACAAGCTACCTAATTAACCCCTTCACCGCTGACCATAATACAAGTGTGGTGTGCAGCAGTATTTAGCGGCCTTCTAATTACCAAAAAGAAATGCCAAAGCCTTATATGTCTACTATTTCTCCACAAAGGGGATCCCAGAAAAGCATTTACAACCATTTGCGCCATAATTGCACACACTATTTGTAAATCATTTCAGTGAGAAACCTAAAGTTTGTGAAAAAGTCAACAATTTTTTATTTCATCGCATTTGGCTGTGAAATAGTGGCATTAAATATACCAAAATGGGCCTAGATCAATACTTTGGGTTGTCTACTAAAACAATATATACATGTGAAGGGTTATTCAGGGATTCCTGACAGATATCAGTGTTACAATGTAACTTTTGCTAATTTTGAAAAAAAAAATGGTTTGGAAATAGCAAAGTGCTACTTGTACTTATTGCCCTATAACTTGCAAAAAAAGCAAAGAACATGTAAACATTGGGTATTTCTAAACTCAGGACAAAATTTAGAAACTATTTAGCATGGGTGTTTTTTGGTGGTTGTAGATGTTTAACAGATTTTGGGGGTCAAAGTTAGAAAAAAGTGTTTTTTTTAATTTTTATTTTTTCATCATATTTTTTATTTTTTATTAAACATTTTATTTGTTTTTCCAAAAAAATAGATAAGTACAACAGCTGTACTACCAAAGCGACTTCAAAGTCTCAAATAAATACAATTGTGCAAATACAATATAACAGATACAGTGATTTCACATTAGAAACAATATATGATTCTGAAATCCCTGCTCTCCCACTTTCTCCTAGGGGGGCAGTCAGATACATTAACACTATTCTGAAATGAAGGACAAGGGAAAGGAAGAAAAGGGAGGGGGTTCTTAGGGAGGGGAATAGGAAACTGAGATGAGAGGGGAAACTAGGTCTGGTAGGGGGCCTTCAGGCCTGGCAGATCTGGTGTGGGACAACGTACACAGGTAGGGGAGAGGTTAACTTAAGTCTCAAAGCTGGGGAGCCACAAGGTATCAATTCTACTCTTTCAATCCGTCCAAACTAATTTAAAGAAGTCAATGTAACTATTGCTAATTTTGAAAAAAAAAAATGGTTTGGAAATAGCAAAGTGCTACTTGTACTTATTGCCCTATAACTTGCAAAAAAAGACAAGAACATGTAAACTTTGGGTATTTCTAAACTCAGGACAAAATTTAGAAACTATTTAGCATGGGTATTTTTTGGTGGTTGTAGATGTTTAACAGATTTTGGGGGTCAATTTTAGAAAAAGTGTTTTTTTTTTTTTTTTTTTTTTTTTTATTTAATTGTCTTTATTGAATTTTATATATAGTACAGTACATTAGTTCGCTCATGTAATAAAAGCGGTTCACTTGGATAAATGCAGTACCTATACATTACTCATAGCTTCATAAACAACTAATGCACTTTTTGGGTTGATTTTAAGATAAACAGAACAATAACTAAACTGTATAACTTACCAAGTCTCTCTTGTGCGTATTCCGTGTCATACTACGAGGGCCCCCTGCACAGCGTGTCTTTGTCATATCCCCCAGACCGGCTTGTTTATCTCTCTAGCCTCCAGGTCGTGGGAAAGTGGGAAAGGTCAGTTCTGTCATGTTGTTTCTATCTGTCATAAGTCAAATATGCTTTTCATGTCACACTCGTATCTTGTGAGGCATCTTATGTTGTAATTCATCCCAAATAAATTTTAGGTCGTGGAAGAATGCTATTTTGTTAGATTTAAAGTAACCATATTCCTCCATAGACAGGGTGTCTTTCATAAGAGCCGACCACTCCCCAAATGATGGGCATATTTGTGTTTTCCACCCCCGGGCTATTAATAGTCTAGCTGTGTTAAGTGACAGCTGGATTAGTCTGCTTCTTAACCTACACTTACATTTTGTGGGGAGATTCAATAGTGCTACTTCTGGTTCTAAGGTAAAATGACTGACTGTGTCCAGTGTGTTGCTAACCTGCTCTTGGATCTTTTCCCAGAAGGGTTTGATTTTGGGGCACTCCCACCAAATGTGGAGAAGGGTCCCCCGCAATCCGCACCCTCTCCAACAGAGTTCAGATGAGGAAGGAAATATACTCTTCAGTCTTGAGGGGGTGAGGTACCATCTTGTTAACAGTTTAAAGTTAGTTTCCAAGTATTTTGTGGAGAAAGATGACTTTCTGATACTCTGAAAAATATGATCCCACTCCGTCTCTGTTAGTTCCCTACCTAGATCTTTGTGCCAACGGTCAATGTAGTCAGGTAGTCCCCCTTTTTGGGCTTGGATCAAGAGTTTCCTAGCTAATGATAAAGTGTGATGTGCGGGGAGGTCAGCTGTACAAGTCATTTCAAATGGAGTTAGGTGCCTGGTCAGCAGTTGTTTCTGTGGGTGTGTTTGTATGAGGTGGTGTATTTGGTTATATTTTAACCAGTTTGTGAAAGCGCCGCCTAGTATGTCCGTTAATTCTTGCCTTTGTTTAAGTTTCCCATCTCTAACCAATGAACTAAATGGAGTTGTGTAACCCATCTCCCACATATTTGAATTTGTTTTGTCAAATCTGATTCCTCCCTTCAGTTCTGCGTTTGGGGAAATGGGGAGCATAGGGGAAATCGTTGTGGAGATGCCTGAGTATTTTTTAATAATACCGTCCCATGTATCGAAGACATGTGAAAGTAGAGAATAGCATTTTAGCCATGGTGGTCTATTCTGTTTTTCTATCCAACATAAGGCCCCGGGGTTGGGTGTATGCAAGATGTGGGAGTCCATTGGGATCCACGCCTTCCTATCTTTGTTTCTATGCCAGTCTATTATTCTTTGAAGGCTCGTAGCTTGGTAATATGTCTCAATGTTTGGCAATCCTAACCCTCCTTCCCTCACGGCTCTGTACATTGTTAGTTTTTTGATTCTGGGCTTTATTTTCCCCCACACAAACTGATTCATGATTTTTTGGGTTTGATCTAATAAGTGGCGTGGAAGGGCTATAGGTATTGCTTGAATAGCATAAAGTATTCTGGGTAATATATTCATTTTCAAAATTTGAATTCTTCCCCACCATGAGAATGGGCGATCTTTCCAAGTTTGTAGGTTGTGTGAGATTGAGTTGATAAGGTTTTTAAAGTTCAATTGTAGAAGGGATTTGGGGTTCTGGGTTAAGTAGATCCCCAAATATTTAATGGCTTTTGGTTGATGTTTAAATGGGCAGTGATCTAACAGGGATTTAAACTTAATTCTAGAGAGGGAGATGTTTAATAATTCGGATTTCTGTTCGTTTACTGAAAAGTTAGAAAATTCCCCAAATCTTTTTAATTCTTGTAATACTGCGGAGGTGGAAGGTTCTGGGGAAGATAAGGTAAAAAGGACGTCATCTGCATACATTGATATTTTAAAGTCTAAGGGACCTATTTTAATTCCCGATATTAATGGATTATTCCTGACTCTCTGTGCTAGCACCTCCATACTGATGATAAACAAGATTGGGGAGAGGGGGCATCCTTGTCTCTTTCCATTACTTATTTCAAATGGGTCTGAAACCAGGCCATTAACACGTACTTTTGCTGAGGGGGATTGGTATAAACATTTTATCCTACAAATCATCTTTTCTCCCACCCCTATCTTACCCAGTGTGGCGAATAGAAAGTTCCAGTTTAGGCGATCAAACGCCTTTTCCGCGTCGGTTGAAATTATAATCATTTCAGTATTGGTTGTTTTAGCGTATTCTATTAGTTGGAGTACCCTAATAGTGTTGTCCCTCGCCTCCCTTCCTGGGACAAAACCAGACTGGTCTGTGTGAATTATTTGAGGTAAGATTTTATTTAATCGATTGGCCAGAATTTTTGTATAAATTTTAAGATCCGTATTTAATAGTGATATGGGTCTGTAATTACTTGTAAGTTTAGGGGATTTGCCTGGTTTAGGTAGGACGGTAATGTGGGCTTCAAAACATTCTTTTGGGAGCTGTCCAGATTTGTCAATTTGTTTAAAAAGGGCTAGTAAGTGTGGTGCTAATTGATCTCTAAATTGTTTATAGTATTTATTAGAAAACCCATCCGGTCCTGGGCTTTTATTGGATGGTAGGCTATCTATCGCTTCTAAAATTTCTTTTAGGGTGATTTGGCTTTCTAAGACTTCTCTATCATCTGGTTGTATCTGAGTCAGGTCGGATTCCTGGAGGTATTGATCTAATGTATTATTCTGTGGTGTCATGATGGGCTTAGGGAGGTTGTATAAGTCTTTGTAATAATCTTTAAAAGATTGTGCTATTAATGTAGATTCTACGATTTCTGCTCCTCTGTTATCTGTTATGTTAAAGATGTGGTTGTGGAGGGATTTGCGTCGTAGGGCCCTGGCCAGTAGTGTACCTGCCTTATTCCCTCCCTGATAGTATAGTTTTTGTAGGTATAATGCTTTTCTACATGCTTCTTTATTTAAGTATTCCTTTAAGAGGTCTCTCGCTTTGTTTAGGTCTATAAGAGATTTCCTCTCTGATGGGTTATTTTTGTGGGCTATTTCCGTTGTTTGGAGGTTTTGTAGCAGTTGTGTATAATATGCGTTTGCCTTGCGTCTATGATTGATTTTGTCTCTCATAAACTGTCCTCTCATGTAAGCTTTATGAGCTAACCACACCGAGGGTATCCCACTGGAAGTGTTTAAATTTGTCCTGAAAAATTCAGTGATGTCACTTAGTACTTGTGTATGGGTGATGGGATCTATGAGACGCGTTTCATCTAGTCTCCATAGGTAGGGTAGCACTGGGGCTGATGGCCATTCCAGGCTCATAGAGATAGATGCATGATCGGACCAGGCTATTGTCTGTATATTTGCATCCCTAATCAATGATATACTTTTATGATCTATAAACCAGTAATCAATTCTAGAGTATGATTTTGCCGGGTAGGAATAGAATGAGTAGTTGCGTGTGGTCGGATGTAGGAAGCGCCATATATCAATCAGTGTAAGTTGTTTTAAAGTGTTGTTAATGGAGTGTCTAGTACTTTTAGTGGTGGAGCTAGAACCTTGAGAACAGTCAACTGCAGGTAGTAATGCAACATTAAGATCTCCTCCCAATATTAATATCCCCTTCTGTACTTCTAGTATTTTATTTCCAACTCTTTTAATGAATTGTGCCTGCCCCGTATTAGGAGAGTAAATGTTGGCCAGGGTAACCCAATTATTGAACAAGGTTCCAACTAGGATGATGTACCTGCCCTCCTTGTCTGTGTATTTGTCTGTTAGCTGAAAGGGAGTATTTCTGTTAAATAGTATTCCCACTCCATTCATCTTTTTCTCGTGTGAGTGAAGGAAGAGGGATGGGAACTCTTTGGATTTAAAGATGGGTTCTTTGTCCTTGAGGAAGTGTGTCTCTTGGACAAATACTATGTTCGCTCCTTCTCTCTTGAACCAATTAAGAGCTATAGATCGTTTAGTGGGGGAGTTAAGACCTTTACAATTTTGTGATAATAAGGAGATGTCCCTATGTGTAGTCCCCATTACACTATAAAATTGTGTGTGCGCTGATTTTTATTCCAGTTCTCAGTGGGGTGGTCCTTGCATGTGTGTCTCTTGCTTACCCTGTGGAGTTCGTCTTCATACCAGAGAGGGATGTCTGTCGTCAATTTTGTGAGTATGTCTGTCGCTGTGCAGTTGGTCCTCGAGCAATAGAAAGTAGAAAAAAGCATTAGAGACTTGGTTAACATTAACACGAAAAAAACAAATAAACAAACAACAATACAAAACCAGGGATTTATAATCCCATAACTGGACTCTGTCCTGAAGGAGGGAGTCGTTGGGGAAATAACTCAACCAATTAGGTTGGATGGCAACCCTAGGGGTGCTTTCTAATTTTGGGATATTAGCAAATGTCCTGCAGTGGAATACTATAAAACATTAATAATAAATTATAAATCTACATTGTTAATTATGAACATTAAACAGAGGGATCACTCAGAAATCTGGCATGTCCTATACACTTATATCTCATTAGCTGTAAAGAAAAACATTATTAGCTATAAACAGTAAGCATAGGGATCATTCTAGGATCTGACATGACATATACAGTTATATCTCAATTATACTGGATTACATCATTAATGGCTTCAAAGTTCCTTAAACCCATATTCTCTGCTATAGGTCAATATCTGGCTCATCATTTGATGCAGTCTGTGCTGTTAATGTGTCTCTTGGTCTCTTCTTGGAAATTTTCTGCCAGTGATGCCTTTGAGGTTGTGGATGTGTGGAATCTTTTCTTTGAGTAGAGTTTTGGGGGGGTTCTAATGCGGGGAGTGAAGGAGGAGGGATGTCCAACGATTTACAGAACTGTTCCAAATCATCTGGGGTCCTATATGTGTATATTCTGTTGTCTTTCATGACTCTGATGCTGAAAGGAAATCCCCATCTGTAGGTCAGACCTTGCTCTTTTAAGTGGATTGTGAGGTACCTCGCTTCTTTCCTGTTCTGGAGAGTGATTGGGCTCAGATCTGCAAAGAATTGAAGTTTGTTCCCTTCTATTTGAAAGGATTGTTGTTTCCTCGTAGAAGTCATAATTTTCTCTTTATCTGTGAATTTGTGGAAGCGGATGATTACGTCTCTGGGAGGTTCGCCGTCTCTTGGGGGTGGTCTCAAAGCTCTATGAGCTCTATCCAAAGGTATATCTTCCATGGTGGAGTCTCCCATTAGGTGTTTGAAGATTTTTTGTAAGAAGTTTTGTAGTAAATCTGAGGATACTCTTTCTGATATTCCTCTTATGCGTATGTTCTGTCTTCTCCCTCTGTTGTCCAAGTCCTCTAGCTTAGAGGTGAGGAATTCAATCTGAGATTCCTGTGTATCAATTTTTCTCGTAAGCAGATCTAGTGTAGAGGTGGTTTCTTCATCTTGTTCTTCCAGATAGGCTACTCTACCACCCAGCTCCGCTACTTCTTTTTTAATCCCTGAGAGACCGTCTTTCAGTACCTGATTAACTTGTTGAAAGAAATTAGTAAGATCAGCTCTGGTGGGAAGTTCTTTCAGGTCAGCTCTTGTAACAGGGGAGTCCTCACCCTGGGATGCTGCATTTAAGAGTTCATCTTGTGATTGTTGTGAATCCTCTCCCTCTGTAGTAGGGGATGTTTGTAATTTTTGGAAAAATGTGCTCATCTTGGTACTGGGTGTATTAGATGTTTTAGTGGTCTTCTCAGATCTGTTTAGTCTCTTTGTTGTCATTTTCTGCGTTGTGTTTGTTGATTTTTGATGTACTTAGCAGAAGGAGAGAGAGAATAAAGAAAACTTTGTTGCTGCTTAGTTATGCTTAAAACGCTCACGGAGTGCTGTTTGTTTTCAAATTGCAGGGTTAAGTTCTTTTATTGAGCTGCAGGATCAGCACTTCTTTTGCAGGAGGCCCTTATTGCTAGTTATATAATGGAAGCTTTATGTTTTCTTAAGGGTTATTTGCTGTGTGCAACAGGAAGTCTTTTAGAGAAGAGGGAAAAAAAAATGGCACCTCCTATATATTTTAGTTACAGGCCTAGGCTTTTCTGAGTTATAAAGAATGAGGCGAGTCATTAAGGCCTGTGTATTGTGGTAATCTCACTATCCACTTCTTGCAAAAACGTAGCTTCTTTGCCTAAAATAAATAGATGAATAGAACTCCAGATCAAGAGAGTTGCTCAGTGAGTTAGGTTAGGCCCCAGAAGGCTGGATAATGTCCGTGCAGCTTTTTTATTAAGTTATTAATTTGCAATGTCCATAATTGTGTCTGTTGATTAGTGTAGTTCTTCTCCCATCAACCGTTATTGGCTTTTAATTAGTTTAAAGCAGTCCATATTCAAGTTTTATTAGGCCATGTTGTGCCATTGCAAGGGATTAAGGCTAACAGGGTTTCTAGGCCCTAGTAGCAGGGGCGCTATGCTGTGTGCTGTCCGGAACTGTTTGTGGGCCTGTTTGGGGAGTGTGGTTGTGGTCACTCACCGGGCTATCCCTCTGTAGTATGCTCAGCATCCGTTGTTAGCTCTGGGTCTTTGTCTCTGCCGCATCGATGAGCGCTGTAAGTGAGAGGAGGCTGTTTGGGGTTTCCCAGGTAGCGCAACAGGGGCGTGTGTTTTTCAGGCTGTTCAGGTTGATTTAAGTGGTTTTACATGTCGGCTTTGCCCTTCTGCTGTTCACCGTTCTGTGCCTTGTCCCTTCCACTGCAGCATGTCTCAAATTCAGGCTTTAGGAAAGCGTTTTAGCCCCTGGGTGCCATACTAAGCACGGAGCATCAGAATAGTGCGGCCATTTCAAGGCATGGTCGGCTCCGCCCCCACAATATTACTATGTGTTTTTTTATTTTTATTTTTTCCTCATATATTATAAAAGTTTTATAGTAAATTATATGATATGATGAAAATAATGGTATCTTTAGAAAGTCCATAATATATAAAAGTATATAATATGTGTGGGTACAGTAAATGAGTAAGAGGAAACGTACAGCTAAACACAAACACCACAGAAATGTAAAAACAGCCCTGGTCCTTAACTGTAAGAAAATTGAATAATGGTCTGGTCATTAAGAGTTAAAGGTGCGTAAAACCCCAACATTCTGTCTTTTATGATAGATCACTGGTTTTAAAACCTGTCTTTAGGCCTTCCCAACAGGACAGATTTTCAGGATTACTTTGGGCTAGAGCATGTAAGATAACCATGTCTACTGCTAGCATGATTATTTCACCTGTGCACTAGTTCAGATATCCTCAAAATATGGCCTGTTAGGTAGACCTGAGGAAAGGTTTGAAAACCAGTGAGATAGAGCATACATTTTTAAACAACTTTCCAATTGACTTCTATTGTCAATTTTGCTTCATTCTCTATGTATCCTTTGCTGAGGGGGCAGCAATGCACTACTAGTTGTTTGCTGAACATATTAGTAAGCCAATAACTAGAAGCATATAAGTGCAGCCATCAATCCTCATCTATCTCCAACCTTTTTAGCCTACCTAGGTATACTTTTGAACAAAGGATATCAAGAGAATTAAGCAAATTAAGTTGAATAAAATGGTATGCTCTATCTGAATCATGAAGGAAATATGTTTGGATTTCATGTCCCATTAAACAGTAAACTAGAAACCTGTCTATATTTGATATATTGCAAATACTAACAACCTCGTTTGGTAAATAATAATCCAGCCTGTGGGCATTCATCACTTTAGCAGCAGACAAATATATAATATTTTTATGTTTTAAAATAAATTGCAAAGTGATGGGGGCAATTACCCCATGAACAAGCTATTGTCACTGGACTGAAAGCACCCTACTTAGATCACTGTGGTGTGAGGAGATCTACAGCCCAGGATCTCAGCCCCACTTGGAGCAGTGTGTTTTTTCCAGGGAATGTTGTCCTAGGTCCTGCAACCACAACTCTACAAAGCTGTGCATCCTGATAGCTGATGCAGATATACTAGTTAATCATATGCCTCACAATAGGAATTGATAGAAGTCCTCCATTAAAGGGATATACAAATGAAAAAGAAAATGTTTTAATATGTGTACTATTGTAACCGGCAAAGGGATTGAACACATAGTTAAAGGCAGCTCCAGAACAGTAAAGCATCACACATTGTTTTTCAAAAAAGAATTCTAAGAGAACATAGTGAATTTAAAAGTGTCTTAAAATGTTATGCTCTGTCTGAATCATGCAAGTTCACTTTTGACTTCCCTATCTTTTTACGGATATAGACTTGAAGAGCAAATTTGAGGCTGGGTAACCTTGGATCACCACCACCAGCATATATACCAGTAAGGGGATTGCTTAATCCCTTGTGGGTGCCCTTAAATCCTAGCCTCCAATATAAACACAGAATACTGTTTCACCATTTTTTTCTGCACACACTACCATCAAAAGAAAGTTAAAATAAGTTAGAGAGCTTCATGTGTTCTGTCTATACCTGCAGAAGGTAGGAAAGTCCAAGCACTGAAAGTTTTAAAATGTTTAATTATATTATTCTTGTAAGTCATTAATCGTGAGACTCACAGACTGTGCTGTAACTAGTGGGCAGAGCTAGGTATATCAGCTAGACAGCCTGTCATACACAGCTCCCCCTACAGGGTTGTATTATACCACATTCTTACTCATACCATCTATTTGAACCAAAGTACTGCTATTGATACCCAAAATTTGCTTTAAGAACATATTGAATAAATGTGTTTTATATGGATGTAGTGTCTATATTAACTTAGGCATAGTTTCTATTGCTGCTGTAAACTGTGTAATCGGGTGGTAATATCAAACATCTCTTTTTCTATAGACTTTAATTGAGATACTTAGTTGTTACCAACAGTTTACAACATTAATGGAAACTAGATCCAATTGTTTCAATAAAAACATTTAAAAAAAGCAGTATGATAACATGACATTTCAGATAAAGTCACACATTGTATTTTGGTATGCATACACTGCAGGCTAAGGGCTAGATTTATCAAGCCCCTGCGGCAGCAAGTTCTCACAAGAACTTGCTCTCCGCGATTTATCAAGCAGCGGTCACCAGACCGCTGCTTCCCTAACATCTTCGCCACCTCTATTGTGGCGAAATTAAATCTCCTCGGTCGAGTCTGACCGGGGAGATTGACAGCTCTTGCCCACGCGTGATTGGCTGTGCGCGGGCAGGGGGCGGGATTGCACCCGAGCGCAAAATTGCGCTCGTGTGCAATGTTAATTACCTGCAGGTAATTTCGCCCTGCCTCAGGCGAGCTGAGGCGTACAGGGGCACGTATACGCGCCCCTGTACGAATCAGCATTGATAAATCTAGCCCTAAATCTTCTTTATTAATTTGACTGTATCTATTTAAGAGACTATCAATACAGTGTTCCCTTATACTGTATACAGGTTGTCCTAACAAAAGAAAGTTACAAACAAAGAGAATATAACATTTCAGCTCACAGACACTGAGCCATTACATGTATCTATAGTTTATAGGCTATTCAAGTAGTAGTTGTAAAATGTAAACCGTATGGCTCAGAGAAAACAGTGAATTTAAGTCACTGTTTTCCATCAATAGTAAATAAATAGAGCAATACAAATGTTGCATCCTTGAGGTAACTGCATATTGTTTTCAACATATTATAGTTCACACACAGTATTTTTCTGAATTATTTTTATTGATTTGCTAGTAAAACAAAAATTGCATTCAACAACTAAAACAGACATACTAACCAGAAAATAATGTTGCAACACAGTAAAATATTGGTAAAGCTTTATAAAGAGATAATTTATACAAGGCCTGTATATGGCTGAGACAAAAAATACTTATTGTATAACACTGTCATATCATCCCACTGGTTACCCATCTCTCCCAGACTGTACACTTTGAGTTGGGCTTGAGAAATCAACAAATTAAATGAGTTATTGCATTCATTATTACGTCTATGTCCATGGCCTAATGCTTCAACATTTCACTTCTAACTTGTTACCATGGACCCACCCCCAAATTATTATTTTAACCAGGATAAAGATCAAGAACTTGGCTATGCCCTTAATATATTTAGATACATCAATGATTTGTTGTCAATGCCTAATTTGAAAGCTGAAAAAAATAAATACAAAACCCCACATTATTTTATAGGATTATAAATTATTGACTATATATAGCTAAGCATAAGCTGTAACTGGTGCAGGGGCGTATTATGGCCTAGGCCAACAAGGCCAGTGCCTAAGGCAGCAGATTTGGGAGGGGCAGCACATCTGTCCTATTCTCTCTCTAAAAGCTAGATTACACCGACTACCATCACCAGAATTTCTAAGATCGTGAGCCATCTAAACCTATTACAAGGAGATAAGAACACCTGCAAAGCGGGTTAAATATAGACTTTCTCCAAAAAGGTTCAAGTGGTCACACTATATCCTCTTGCACTGTAAAGGATATCTGAAAATTATTTCCTAAAATGGACTATCCTTAATTTATACAGTGGCTAGCCACCAGCACCGCATTAATAATAAAAACAAGAAAAGAAGTTATTCCCTAACGTGACTGTTTTTGAAAAATAACATTGCCGCCAAGGTTTTGCATTAGCGAAGCAGTGAGACCGCTGTTTGTTTTCTACATTAACGATATTCCACATTTGGAACTCCTATCAAACTTTTTCCAAAGGTTATTTACTAATAGTGATCAAGTTGGTCTCTCTAAATACATTATTAATTAATTTTAAGATTTTTTTATGTAAATTGTATCTATTTATGTATATTGTATCTATTGTTGGCTGTTATAAATACATTGTATAAATTATTTTTTGTGTGAAAGTAGCATTATTATCTGCAATCAATTATTCGTGATATCTATATCTCTTTAGACTGCAAATTACCTCCATATGAAAACCATATTAGCGGGATCTTAGTTATATTCCCAATTTTTTAGGTTGTATATTACAATTTTAAGAATAATTTAGGAATTCCACTTAGATATTGCAATATTTTCCCTTATCATCTCTCTTTTATGAAATATTTTAAATAATTTTAGAATTGCATGCACCTTGCAAAGCATTAATTGTGTTGTTCTACACTCATATATCAAGTTAGCTACAGCACCCAATTATTATTATCACACTACATCTGATTATTTGTATTTCTCTCCTAGTTTTAATACTTATAGCTTTTATTAGCGCCTTTCTCTATTTACACTTTTTTATCTAATTTTCTTTTTACCAGGAGGGGGTTAACAGAGAGAGGCTTAGGTACTTTAAGTCCTAGCACTTTTTATATATCTTTTACTTATCTCTATTCTCTCTCTAAAAGCCAGCACACAGTACAGTGAGCGATAAAGTGCAGGATTTTACAGAGAAGACAAGGCACATGCGCTGATTAAGGTCACTCTTTACAGACAGTGCTCCTTTAACCCCTTGAGTGCTAATGACGGCTCAGAGCCGTCATTAGCACTCAACTACTTTTTTCCAATAAAAATGATATAAGTCTTGGGGATCTGGGGGGGGAAATAAAAAAGTAAAAAAAAAAGTTTTTTTAAAATAGTAAAAAACTGGAAAATATAGAATTCAGCTTAGCACTCAAAGGGTTAAACCATTGCTTCATTTAGAGCCACCGGCATTTTTGCAGTGGAAAGCGTTCTTGGTGAGAAACTTGCCCGGGGATATGCTTTCAAGGTAAGGCTGGAGGGGAAGACCTTGTGCCGATATGCTGCCTCCCCTTATCATCTGTGGTGGCTCTGCGAGCGCAGTGCTTATTGCAGGTCTTAGCAGCTAACAGACTGGATGCGTCTGTGCACTGCTTAGATCAGCTTGTGATGTCTAATCAGAAACTCTCAGTGCTAATGTATGTTAACTACTATCAGCTAGCTTTCTTCATATGCATAAACCCATGGAGCAAATAGTAAATGGACACTTAAAAAGTTTCATTAATTGAATAATGGTAATTACTGTATGTTGTTGCATGTGAAGGGCAGTGATTCTTTCAAAGTGTGTTCTTCTTTCCCTCCTTTCCTCTCTCCCTTCTTTCCCTTTCTCCCTCCCTTCATCCCTCAACTCCCTCCCTCCCTCCCTCAACTCCCTCCCTTCTTTCCATCCCTCCCTTCTTTCTTTCAACTCAATCCCTTGCTCCCTTCTTTCACTCCTTTCTTTCCCTTGCCACTTTTCTCTTCTCTCTCTCCCTCCCTTCCTGCTTTCCTTTCCCTCGCTTTTTCCCCTCCCCTTCTTCTCTCTCCCTTCTCTCAGGGAGAAAATGGTATGAGATGCATGCAATTCAACCCACCTGTATGCAAGTGTTTTGCTAGCACATTCTCTTTTGAATTGTTATGAAAAAACAAACAAAACAAAAACATTTTACACACTGACCCAAAAAAATATGAAGTGGAAAAAAGGCTTACAACCTTTGAGGGGGGGGGGGGGGACTGCAGAATTTTGAGTGCCTAGGGCAGCACTAAACATAAATACGCCACTGAACCGGTGGAATAATAAGCAGGGTTGGGATCCCTGCAGATATATACTCCTAGTAAAACTTTCAATCAAAAGTCCATTTTATAGATTAGAGGATATCTGTGACAGAATTTCATAGTGGTCACTGTGTAGAATTACCAAACTAAACATCAAACATCGGGCAAAACACTGAACTTACTAACTAATCCTCTGTTATGTGTTTTGTAGTATTTGCTGTGATTGGCAGATAGTTTCTTTTGGTACTGGTCCACACTTGATTTGATAATAATAATAATGTTTTGGGGACTTACTCCCTTCCTAGTAAAAAAAAAAAAAAGACAAAATAAAACATATATCAGGGGGGGGCGGAGCCAACTGTCACAGAGGAAAGACGTGTTATTTTTGAGCTCCTGAGATCTGGGTATTAAAATCGCTATCTATGGTATACTAAGAACTTTTACATTTTGCCTATCAAGCTCTTAGGATGGGAGACTCTCCTGCACGCCTTATTTCTATCCTGGAGGGACTGATTGTCAAAGCTAACAATCATTTTGGAAGTCTAAGAGCCAGCATTGTGGAGCTCCGCAGCCAAGATGGCGCTGCTCGTCTACTCAGACATGACACCCACATGGCTGACTTCTCATCTACTCTACACTCGTCTGAGACACTGCAAGAAAAGCACGCCAGTCGACACCCAGCTACAATTCTACCCGGCATCAGTCTGCCACAAACATGCCTAGCTGATCTGGTCCAAATAGAGGCAGCTGAGTCTAAGTTAGCGGGACACTTACAGGCCGCAGAACAACAGCGCTCCCTGCTCCTTCATCCTCCCTGCCTAGGTCGGCCAATAACGCCAACATCCAGCATTGTAGGGGCTGCAGGCAACGCAGAGAAGTATCGTGGGCAACTAGAAGAGTCCCTTCGCTCGACGGCCCGACATGGAGGTGAGGATAGCCCGGAAGCCATTGGCCCCTGCATCTGCTCTATAGCCCCCATCCAGGGAGACCCGCCAGCTGGCCAAGCCGCATTTGGTACCGCTGATGATATGGCCCAGAGAACAAGCGCTGAAGAGTCCTCGCATAGCACTGCGGCCACACGGAGCTACAGCTACTGCATTGAGGAGCCGGTACCTGCCTCTACACCAGCGCAGAAACTTTCTCGTTTGCGCTGTCCCATAGACCGAGGAGGGGCGATTCACTTTGGTGGCTGGAGCTTGGAGCCCTTTGATCTCCTGGCCTCCCGCGGAGGCCCTGTGTCTGAGCTGTTGAGAAATAGTTCACTCATTCTGAGCCCTGCCTCGCCTTCTACCTCACTCACTATTGTTATGATCTCCCCCTGGGGACCATCTCCCCTGGATTATGTAGAATCCATTATGGCTGGCAAAGTTTTATTCCTTACAAGCTGGACACTTGGGCTGTTTGTGCAAGCGGGCATTTGCAGCTCCTTTAATCTATTCCACATGTATCCCGGGGCCTTGCTGGACGCCAATGAAGTGGGACACGTTAGAGCCGGTGTTGGGTAAAGAAACTGTTTATCTCCCTTTGTGAACTATAGACGATACTTACATATTCCACAAGCTAAGTTTTTGTTCGGGACTCTGATTACAAGCCCTAATGATAACCACTGAGTTTGAGTTGTTTATTGGATCCTGAATGGACATATTTGATTCATGCTAAGACCTGATGTCTCCCTCGGACATTTTATTAATACATTTCCTGTTGTTTTATCAATATTTCTGTAATGATGTGGATATGGGTTTGTGTAAAATACTGGGAGTCATTTATGCAACATTCTTATATTTTTGTACAACCTTTCTTATGGGAATTTTTCATGGGGATTTTAGTTACCTAGTAATGCAAGTATTCTATCACCATTACTAACTTATCAGAGGCAATTTCTCGATTACACAATAGCATTCTGAGTTTATGATAATTGGTGCTTTGCTTACTTCTTACAATCACTGAGGCTGTTGAGCAGGTTTTACTCTAAATGTTTGCCTATACAGATATCTGCCCTACCTCAGTGCAGACTCTCTACTTACTAGGTTACTATTTTTTTTTTTTTATGTAAATCATAATATACAAAGTGCTATATCTGGGAGGGCTGTGTTAGTTCCATATATCTGCAATGATGCTGCATTTTATGAGTCTGCCTTACTTGTAGTCATCTCATGCATGTTAATGACTATATCCTATGTGCAATATTTAGTGAGTGATATCTAGTCCTTGCAATATATTTTTGGAGAGCCTCTTCTGTTAGGTCCTCACTATACACTTCTGTCCTGTGGATCTGCCTCCAGTATCAATGATTATAACTATCACGCCCCTACAAGTTCTCCAGATAGTCGGAGATCACCTTAGAGCTATGTCTATAGGAAATACCTAGTTACTTTTCCTCCTATAAGGAATTTGTACCCTCTTTATGCCAGTATTTTTCCTAGCTGTTTGCAATAGTAAGACATGACTACTTTATAAATGGCATGAAGTAGCAGTATATATAACTGAGTGTCTAGCGACCTTTAAATATAGTTAGCTTCCATGTTTTTATTATTTATCTAAGTTCTAGCTCTTTATTCTGACTGGATTAGCTCTAATTCTCACTCAAACACTACAACCAGTCCTACTACTGCAGTAGTGGCTGACTGATCATTATATTTAAGAGTGATAGCTCTCTTACTCAGAGGTTCAAAGTCTAAGCTAAGATATATATATATGTAGTTTGTTTTTTCATAAGCCCGCAAAGATGTGTATATGTTTAGGCACTAGTAGATACACTTAATGTATTTCATACTCTTTGCTCTTCTAACTGTTTATGGAATCATGATCTGCTTATGCTTTATTATTTTTATGTTCATAGGGCTTATGTTGAGTTTTATATTAATACAAAATTATTTGTCTCTGGTAGGCTCCTCCCCTCCCTTTCCCGCCGGTACTGGTTGCCTGCGGGTCATATCCCTATGCCTTTTTCCCACATCGCCTATAGCTGGCAATTCCCTAGGAGAGGGGCCCACCTGGATATCTCTTACGTTCCATACACGCTAATGTCCCCCTCCCTACTTTATAGTTCAGTGGTTGGGGCTCACAGTTATCAGATTCTCATAGGTTGAAGGTTAGTTTCAACATATAGGTAATATTTATTACTTCATACCACTTACTTTCGTCGCCCACGAGTATAGCAGTTAATGTGTGTATGAACATCTATATATGTATATGTATATGCTATCATTATTAGTGACTGTAGAACTGTCATCACTAGCTCTCTCATGGCTTTTTCCACATTATCAGTATACATTTCTTGTCCATGATGGGCCTCTCTCCTCCCTTTCCCGCCGGAGCTTATTGTCGGCGGGTCATATCCCCACTCCTTTTTCCAGCCTCGTCTATAGATGACACTCCCCTAGGAGAGGGGCTCATCCGGAGATTCCCTATACTCCAAACATTCTACAGCCCCCCTCTCCACATAATAATACAGTGTGATTAGTAAGGCCCCTTACTTCCCATAATTGAGCTCTGGTTTTATCCTGGTCGCATATTCTACGCATTTGTCATTACCTTCTCATTATATGAGCATAACACTATATTTAGATAATTACATCGCTCTGATGGAGCCATGCCCATCCCAGTAGTCATGTAAATGACAGGTGCCCCCTGTGAAGCCCACCCTTATATCCATCCAATAAGTCTTTCCATACCTGCTCTCATGTCCTATTTGGCTCCGCCCCCCCATTCCCCTCCCCACTCCACTTTGAGCGGCTCTTGCCCGCTGCGTCCCCTCATCCCTCTCCCCGCTAAATTGGTCCATAAGTGGCCAAACACAAACCAATCCACGTTTATCCTACTTTTACTAGATGATATACCGCTATAAATGCTTTTTCATGATAATGTGGAGAATATACTCTATTTTCCCCCTCCCTTTACCCCCATAAAACCAACCCTTCCTTGCTTTTATACTTTCTAAATTAATATTTTATGGTGTATTTATCCATCACAAGGTGAGGTCACTTCTAGCCTACATATCCTATAAAAAAATAAAAACTGAGGTCTTAATCTGGATAGTCCAAACTTTTTACTAATGCCTTTAATAAACGGGATTTATATGCCCCTTCTGTTTAGATTTATTGCCTAGTAAACCACCATGCTCCTCCATAACACTAACCAGTTATTGCTTCTCCATTCTTCTACTACTCATCAAAGAGTACTACTCTTGAAATTTTTGAATGTATACAATGATGGCATAATTTGTGTTGTTTACCTGGCAAGAACATGGTATTAGTACTGTACTTTTCTCCTTTGTTACTATTGTTGGACGTTTCATTATTGTTATATTTGTTTATGACTTCAATAAAAAATTATTAAAAAAAAAAAAAAAAACATATATCATTAACCCTCTAACATTTAAAACACCAACACCAGAAAAATAAATAAAAAAAAAACTCCATAAGAATGAACAGATTTGGAACTGTGTGGGACATATATTTCAAAATACTATAGAACAAAATACACCCCAAGAGAATTTAGAATAATCAATTTTTGGCATAATAATATAGTAGATTATTCTACAATAAATACTGTCAAATTATTAATACATTTCCCCTGAATCTTTTACCACTTGAACTAAATAAATTGTACTTGTATTGAGTACTGTCAAAGGCTATGGTTGAGATAAAAAACATTTAAGATAAAAACATAGAATTGTCAGGAAAAAAACTGGCTACTGCACAAAATGAAGATTTTGTGCCAAGAAGGCCAAGATTTAATGACTGTAGAAACCTTTATACTATTGACAGTGCTTCTTGGTCAGACTCTGATATCCCCACTATCAATATTCATAATTTTTTTCTGTTTTCAAATGAGGGGAGACTGCACCCAAACAGGGCAACATTAGTAAGAGAATAACAAATATTGTAATCAACATTAGCAACAGACTATTATGTCACTGAATTGAGTTTAATTAATAAAGGATTGACTTTTACACTGACTACCAAATTGAGGACTTTGAATTCTTTGTGAATTTGCACAGATTTCAGAGAATGTCTACATTTTAAAAAACATTTTGCTGTAGTGATAACATGGGTGACAACAACAAATTTAAACCTGCAAACAAATGTGTACATATAAACATGAGTCTTGGCATTAAAACCTTCACTAGGTTACAAGTGCATACAGCCCTGAATCATCATAATATCCATGCTAGACCTAATTTAGATATAAAGACACTCAATGATTTGGCCAACAACTCAGAATTGTAATTAACAATCGGCTAGATTATGAGTTGTGCGTTACGATTTTAACGCTGAAAAAAAGGCCATTTCAGCTTAAAAACAGTAACGTAGCCATTACGAGTCTTGTCAGTATAGCTATATCGCGAGCATTTTAGTAATGCAACAGCAATCCGGCACTCAAAAAAATTTTTTTGTGTGGGATTTACATAGCGCCAGTATTACAAGGTGTACAGTGAGGCTAAAATGTTTGCGTTCCAGCCTATACCGACACGCTCCATGCCGCTATCTGAGAGCAGTAGTTATGAGTTTTGCGCCACAAAAATGTTTCACAAAACTCATAACTAAAATGTTACAAAGTACACTAACACCCATAAACTACATATTAACCCCTATTCCGTCACCCTCCTGCATCGCAAACACTATTTAAAACGTATTAATCCCTATTCCACCGCTCCCTGACACAGCCGGCACTATAATAAAGTTATTAACCCTATTCCTCTACTCCCCGACACCACTGCCACTATAATAAAGCTAATAACCCCTATTCTGCTGCTCCCCGACATTGACAACACTATAATAAAGTTATTCACCCCTATTCCGCTGCTCCCCTACATTGCCACCACTAATAAAAGTTATTAACACCTAAACTTCTATCTTCATCCAGGTGGCGTCTTTGATCTTCATCTTCAGGGATATTGTAATTTTAATTGAAAGTTAGGGGATTGTTAGGTTTAGGGGTTAATAGTTTGAATTCGTTTTTTGCAATGTGGGGGGCTGGCGGTTAAGGGGTTAATAGGTTTATTTAGTGGTGGTGATGTGGGGGGCAGCAGAATAGGGGTTAATAGCTTTATTAAAGTGTCGGTGATGTTGGGGTGAGGGGGAATAGGGGTTAATAACTTTTTTATAGTGATGGCGATGTCGGGGAGCGGTGGAATAGGGGTTGATAACTTTTATTAGTGGCGGCGATGTCGGGAACGGCAGATTAGGGGTTAATAACTTTATTTAGGTGTCGGCGATGTTGGGGTGTTTAGACTTGGGGTTTATGTTAGGATGTTAGGTTTAAACGTAACTTTTTTTTCCCCCATAGACATCAATGGGGTTGCGTTTTGGAGCTTTTCATTCCGTGATCGCAGGTGTTTTTTTCTAACACTCTCTCCCCATTGATGTCTATAGGGAAAGCGTGCATGAGCACGTCAAAGCAGCCCTTGGCTTTTGTGTGGTATGGAGCTTATCGCAACCATATCGCACACACAAGGCAGCTTTTCAGAAGCTTGTAATGGCGGCGCTATAGAGGGTGAAATAACGCAACTTTTGTTGTGTTCGTTTCGCACCCTCTATAGCACAAAACTCGGAATCTAGGTGATAGTCTATAAGTGCAGGATTATCGCTATAATGATTGTACACAGTATGGCCCAGATTACAAGTGGCATGCTAAAGATAGTGTGAGTTGCGATAAGCAGTATCGCTTGATCACGCTAACATTATCCCATTTACCATAAGTGGGTTAGTGCAGCCTACATTGCTCTAGCGCAACCTATACTTTCAATGGATATCTTGACAACTCTAAATAGCACTGGTATTACAAGTTTGAAGTTATAGTTTTAACTTCAATATTTAGCATGGCTTGAGACCTGAAGTAAAGTGTAAGGGTTAAATAAACTAATGTCACAAAACACATCACAACATATTCAAATAAACTATTACACTCATATATACAATTTTTATTAAAATATATAATTTAAATATTAATAAAACAATTTTAAAAAAGTTAAATGGGATATGGTATATGACAAGGTGTTTGACCGGGAAGGTCCGAAATATATATATATGTGTGTGTGTGCATATATGTGTAAATATGTATGTGCACACATATATATATATATATATACATTTAAACCCATATATAGACATATGTATACACTTTTGAGCCCTTCCCAGTCAAATACCTTGAAACATGCAATATCATGTTTATTCACTTTTAATGTGTTTTAATGTGTTCTGAATAGAAATACTTGAAATTTTACACTATATATATATATATATATATATATATATATATTCACTTAGATATATAGGTATAGATAAATATAATTTATATATATATATATATATATATATATATATATATATATATATATAAATGTATATAGAAATATCTATTTAAAAATAAAAAGAGCATTTTCTTCTATGTGAAGAACATAGGTATTTTAAAGTAATGCACCTTTGGGTTTAACGCAGTTGATCCAGCACAGTGTTGGGTTAGCGCACGAGCGATAACTAATAGTTTTTTTAGCGCGCCCTATAGAAGTCTATAAAGAGAAGAATTTGGAGTGGTTGCAATATCTGAAGTCCTGAAATTAGCTTTCCTGAGTATCTGAGTATTTTGTTTGCATCCTAACTTTTTACTTTCAACTTCTAATATGCCCGCTAATCAAGTCACGCCAAAATTTTAGCTTGAGCACGGTTCGTACGCAAGCAGAATAAAGTTAGTTAGCACACCACTTGAAATCTGGCTTTACATATTTGAAATATTAACACAATTAACTGATTCCAACACATGGAAGTGTCCTACAAAATATCCTACATTGGACGTTACATTGGACGTTAACAACCATCGATACTTTATTCTATACACACTACTAAATGTACACCAGAAAAGTACAAAAATGTAGACTGATTGTATCTGTAAGTTATTACTTTTTTTTACAACCCTTTGCATTTTAAATCTAATCTTACATCTGGGATTTAGTTGAAGTCTTGGTCAATTTCATCACAATAGGTGCCCTAGTTGTATATGTCATTTTTATGATTCAATCTTGATATGTTTTTTGAACCATATATCAAATGTTTTCAATTTGTATACCTATCTTAGAATATGGTTTAATTAAAAGTTACGTTTTTTTTTCTCCTTTTTGTGGTCTTACCTATATGTATAATTGTGTTGCTATTTAGCACTGTTAAGTGTGTGTCCAAGGTGTTTTCTTATCGTTTTTGTTTGTATTGATAATGTAATAAACCAGACACCCCACATGTCTCACTTGTACCCTTTGAATGAGATAATCTGGGTTTGAATTGACAAAGATATAGGACTACTTGTGTGAATTTAGGATCCCTCTTTCTCTGATTTTTAATTGACCATAAGAATTGATGGGGCCTAAATGCTTTCTAACCATTTGATTTGTAGTCTGTTTAAATAAACAGATAAGGTTTGTAGCCTTTTTGAATACTTAGATGTAATTTGCCTTTTTATGACTTACTATCTCACTTAGACCAAGATTACAAGTTGTGCGGTATGGCTTTGCCGCAAAAAAAATGGCGTTTGAGTGCGGAATGGTCAGCTACTCCATATTACAAGTCACGATGGTTATGGCCTATACCGCAATGATCCATTCCACACTCAAAGACCTGTAGTTATGGATTTTGCAAAACAAAAAAGTTAAAAAAAAAACATAAAAATATGTTACAAACTACACTAATACCCATAAACTACACTATTAACCCCTAAACCACCATCCCCCAGCATCACAACTAATAAATAAACCTGTTAACCACTAAACCGCCGCCCCCCACATCGCGATTACCAAAATAAACCTAATAACCCCTAAATCGCCATCCACCCATGTCGCTACTACTAAAATAAACCTATTAACCGCTTAACCGCCATCCACCTTCTTCCATCATCATGTTCTATCCAAATTATGAAAGAATATTTTGGGGTTTCCTGTCCCTTTAAGAGCTGGGCCAGTTTTTTCTCTGCACCTGTCTAACCCCTCCTGATTGCAATCTATTTTTAAAATCCACCATCTTCTTTCCTCTTGCTGGAGGTGCGGATCGGTCTTCTGAGGCGCGGATCCGGAGCAGTGAAGAAGATGGATCCGCACGGATGAAGACTTTTTGCTGCTTGGAAGAAGATGCATCGCTGGACTACAGTAATGGTAAGTACCTATTTTGGGGTTAGTGTTAGTTTTTTTTAGAGTGTGTTTTTTTTAGATTAGGGCTGATTTATGTTTTGGGAAAATGAAATTAATAGTGAAGTAGTCTGACTGTGATAATCTTTACTTCTTACAGTATTAGTGCTGCAGAATCTATTGGCGCTCTACAAATAACCGATAATAATAATAATAATAATAATACATGCACCTTCATAAACTGTGTTTCTCATAAATATAATGAAAAGGTGTCTCTGAAATGTTACAATTAATAGTATTAGTACAAATTCATTGAATGTGAAGAGGTTTTATAATTTTTTATTTTTTATTCTTTCTTTAGGCTGTTTAGCATATTTTGGTAGTGTAACAACATTAACAACATTTTTTTTTTAAATCTTAATCTTTAAAAAATTCCATACCTTCCAGTATTAGCATCTAAGAGACTTCAAAAAATTGGATAATAACTTGCATTTTAATAAAATTCTAAATTATTGAGGAAACGCCTGACCTAATTCCAAAGTATTCCCTAATGGCAAACATAAATCTCAAGAGAAACTTAGTGCACCAGATAAAGGCTGAGTCTCTTTACAACTTACACATCATTAACACAGACATTAGTTGGATAACCATAAGCGTAGGGACATCAAAAGACCTTATGGTGTCATTTGAGGTACTTTGCTCATTAACTATCCCACATATACAAGAAATAGGATATTAATTAATTCTTAATAACCTTATCACTAAAATGCCAACAATATAGTCCAATACAAAGCAGATCTTCTTGGTACTAATTAATGGTTAAATACAAAAGGTTATCAGGGCTAATATTACAAAATACAAATAGACCCTATTAACCTGCTTTTTCTGCATGTGCTGTAATAATAACCACAGCAGCCTTTTTTTTTTAAAGCAATTTAAAGGTGTTGTCATGGATCTTTGACCAAAGGAGGCAACCTTCCTTGTTCTTTTGCTTGACTTAACTTGGGCCTGGCAAAATCAGAATGGCTAATATTTTATCAAAGCGTCAACTATGTTGCATTCGCTGGCGTTAATACGCTCGCCAGACATCGCTGATGCGGACCTGAATACGATCTCCTTATTTATAAAAAAAGCCATAAAAATCAAGCGCGTCAAGTACGGTGTGAGGAGCATCGGACTGGTGTTAACTAACAGCCATCAATGTCGTGGTTATTCAGGTTTTTCCCAACTTTATTTATACCATTTCATTACTGTCCATGAACAAGCACATTTCTCTAAAGCTAATCTTTTATTTTTCATCTGTTAATGTCTAAGAAATAGCTACATTTATACCTCAACAAACAATATCTCAAAGAAAGTTATTTTTATATTGATTTGTTATATGATACTTTCACAGAAATGAATGTGTATTTGTATTTCTAGGAGTCATTTTTTTTTATTATTATCAATGCTAGAGTTTGTACATATATCCTTGCACATACTTGTATATATATATATATATATATATATATATATGTGTGTGTGTGTGTGTGGCTGTGTGTTATGTCAGAAATCTTTTGCAAACATATTTACATGTCCCTAAGTTACTTTTTTTGTTCTAAACAATGTTGTCTGTCATATCTCTGTGTTTATTTATACCACTATATGTATATAGTGTAAATGTATTATTATTCTGAGCAGGAATAATTGCAAATATAACATGTAATCAGAGTTTCATATTTATTTATTTGCAATCAATGAATATTTTAAAGGGATAGGAAAGTAAAAATTTAAGTTGCATGATTCAGATAGAGCATGCAATTTTAAAACACTTTAAAATTCACTTCTATTTACAAATGTGTTTTGTTCTCTTGGTATCCCTTGTTGGAAAAGAATATGCATATATCACTAGTGGAAGATATCTGATAATTTTTGTGTCTGTACACATTTGTCTCTTGTGATTGGCTAAATAGATGAGTTCAGCTAGCTGCCAGTAGTGCAATGATGCTCCTTCTGCAGTGGATAACAAGAGAATGAAGCAAATTTGATAATAGAAGGAAATTGGAAAGTTGTTTAAAATTGTATGTTCTATCCAAATCATGAAATAATTTTTTGTGGTTTCCTGTCCCTTTAAGAGCTGTGCAAGTGTTCTCTCTGCACCTGTCTAACCCCTCCTGATTGCAATCTATTTTTAAAAAACACCCCTTCACAGGTGTTATAATATGGACAGGCATATAAGATGACATTTCTTGCTAAAAAAGAAATTCAAGAGAAGGAAGAAATACACTGAAAGTAGCATGACAGTAAATAGGTGATTTTAATTTCTGCTGTATCTGAATCATGACAGTTTAATGTTAGGTGGGCTATCCCTTTGAGCTATCAGTTTAAGATTATATTGAATCAAACATCAATTCGAATTTTAAAATCCTTGTCTAAAATATTACACTGTGTCCTATTGTCAATGACACAAGTATCAAACAATTTGATTCATTAGTGATAGTTTATAATGTGTATTTGAATTAGATTGGCTGATGTCATAAATCATGTGGTTATGCATATTTCAATCAAAAATAGTGGAAAAATTCACTAGTGTGTGGGGTATTTAGGAGTTTGCGTCATAATTGGTGCAAAAAGTGTTGCGTCAAATATGGTGTGAAGTGGAGAGTGTGACTTGTATTACATGGCTTAAACATGGTGCACATAGATTTTTCCAACAAATAAAAAGGAAGTTAACTATATTATGTTGTGTATTTATTTCATTTGTATCTCTATATCTAGTGCAACAAGTTTGGGGCAAAACTTTGCACCAAATATGTAGAAATAATATTTTCCCTTTGCTTTGTAATGAGAGACTAAGTTGTAGCATAATCCATAAGTAGTAATGTATTTAAAATGTTTATCCCTATATCTACTAGTGCACCAAATGTGGAGCAATAATATTGTTTGATTTAGAAAGGGTATACAATTTTAATAAAGTTTCTAATTTACTTATATTATGTAATATACTTCATTCTCTTGCAGCATTTCTGTGTTTTCAGACTCCCATTGACTTCTATGGCATCCACAACCTCAAGGGTGGCAGATTGAAAACTAGGTACGCTGAGTCGGAAAAGACGCGAGCGTACATGTAGAATTTTTGATAACTTTGTGAGAGCTTAAAATAGTGTAGATTAGGAGGGCGAATGAACATGATTCCGCTCCAATTACACAGGTTTTCAACTCGCATCGATCTGCGTCGGATTGAGATTGCGGGATCATATGTTACGTCACAAATTTCAACATTTGCCGATCTTGACGCTTTGATAACTATGGCGAATCAATCTTGCGACAATTACGACGCGGAATTCCAGCATATTTTCAGTTGGCGCTTTGATAAATATGCCCCAAGGACTTATAACATAAAATGGAAAAACAGATCATCAGGTTTGAGCCCTCAAATTAATTTTATGTGAGTTTTCATTGTAACCCACAGAAAACAGTGTGTCTGAAATAGAATGGAAGTTTTCAGTTTGTTGATCTTATTTTGCCTCCCTTGATCTCTACAGTAACATAGGTACATCATTATATAAGATGTTGCAAGAATCATTGGGTCAGATTACAAGTGGGGCAATATTTAGCACATTTTCTCAAGCACAAAGACCACCAGAAGTAAATTTGTAATGTGCGACGGTCAGACCACGTATTACAATTTGAAAATAATTGCGGGCAAACAAAACCCGATGCGCACTAACTTTAGGACTTATATTGCAACCACAATAACATCTTCTCCCCATAGACCTCAAAAGAGCACTCTGTTAAAAAAATATATAATTTATTGCTTGCACCCTAACCTGACCACTTTTATCAAAGTGCGCTCAGCCTGATGGGAGTTATGAATATTTTACATTACAATTTTCTTTATTGAAGAAAGTTTTCTTTTTCTTTTTAAACAGATATTTCTATCTATATATATGATTATTTTTTTCCAAATATTTATCTATATCTATATATCTATAAGAATAAATACAGGTATATATTTACAGGGAGTGCAGAATTATTAGGCAAATGAGTATTTTGACCACATCATCCTCTTTATGCATGTTGTCTTACTCCAAGCTGTATAGGCTCGAAAGCCTACTACCAATTAAGCATATTAGGTGATGTGCATCTCTGTAATGAGAAGGGGTGTGGTCTAATGACATCAACACCCTATATCAGGTGTGCATAATTATTAGGCAACTTCCTTTCCTTTGGCAAAATGGGTCAAAAGAAGGACTTGACAGACTCAGAAAAGTCAAAAATAGTGAGATATCTTGCAGAGGGATGCAGCACTCTTAAAATTGCAAAGCTTCTGAAGCGTGATCATCGAACAATCAAGCGTTTCATTCAAAATAGTCAACAGGGTCGCAAGAAGCGTGTGGAAAAACCAAGGTGCAAAATAACTGCCCATGAACTGAGAAAAGTCAAGCGTGCAGCTGCCAAGATGCCACTTGCCACCAGTTTGGCCATATTTCAGAGCTGCAACATCACTGGAGTGCCCAAAAGCACAAGGTGTGCAATACTCAGAGACATGGCCAAGGTAAGAAAGGCTGAAAGACGACCACCACTGAACAAGACACACAAGCTGAAACGTCAAGACTGGGCCAAGAAATATCTCAAGACTGATTTTTCTAAGGTTTTATGGACTGATGAAATGAGAGTGAGTCTTGATGGGCCAGATGGATGGGCCCGTGGCTGGATTGGTAAAGGGCAGAGAGCTCCAGTCCGACTCAGACGCCAGCAAGGTGGAGGTGGAGTACTGGTTTGGGCTGGTATCATCAAACATAAGCTTGTGGGGCCTTTTCGGGTTGAGGATGGAGTCAAGCTCAACTCCCAGTCCTACTGCCAGTTTCTGGAAGACACCTTCTTCAAGCAGTGGTACAGGAAGAAGTCTGCATCCTTCAAGAAAAACATGATTTTCATGCAGGACAATTCTCCATCACACGCGTCCAAGTACTCCACAGCATGGCTGGCAAGAAAGGGTATAAAAGAAGAAAATCTAATGACATGGCCTCCTTGTTCACCTAATCTGAACCCCATTGAGAACCTGTGGTCCATCATCAAATGTGAGATTTACAAGGAGGGAAAACAGTACACCTCTCTGAACAGTGTCTGGGAGGCTGTGGTTGCTACTGCACGCAATGTTGATGGTGAACAGATCAAAACACTGACAGAATCCATGGATGGCAGGCTTTTGAGTGTCCTTGCAAAGAAAGGTGGCTATATTGGTCACTGATTTGTTTTTGTTTTGTTTTTGAATGTCAGAAATGTATATTTGTGAATGTTGAGATGTTATATTGGTTTCACTGGTAAAAATAAATAATTGAAATGGGTATATATTTGTTTTTTTTTAAGTTGCCTAATAATTGTGCACAGTAATAGTCACCTGCACACACAGATATCCCCCTAAAATAGCTATAACTAAAAACAAACTAAAAACTACTTCCAAAACTATTCAGCTTTGATATTAATGAGTTTTTTTGGGTTCATTGAGAACATGGTTGTTGTTCAATAATAAAATTAATCCTCAAAAATACAACTTGCCTAATAATTCTGCACTCCCTGTATATAGGAATATCTGCATTGGAATGTAAGATATTTGCAGTAAATAAACAGTAAGATACATGACAAAATATTTATATTGAATAAAACTTATTTTTCTTGTTTAAAGGTATTTGAGTGTGTGTATATATATATATATATATATATATATATATATATATATATATATATATATATATCACAAAAAGGAAGTCACTCGCCGGGTTTAATAAGGATAAAGTTTTATTCCTTATGAAGTAACGTTTTGGAGTTTTACCTCCGTTTTCAAACTGACAACAAGAATCAATGCTATACACAGCCTTAAATACCCCTTCACCTTAATCACCTAGTGCAGGTGTTGCACAACACTTAGCATGCATCATCAGACAGTGCCCGTATCTTAGCAACCAACAACAAACAACCTTAAGTGAACACCTTTCACTACAACTAATAATGAACGTGTAAAACTAACTTATTTAAAAACAATTGAATAGCTGCAATATTACACCTATTAGCGCTAATAAGGTAACTAAATACAATAATATATGTCTCAAGCACAGCAGATTCTACAGTACTTTGTATACTAAACTGCATTACTAACTCAGGACTAATATGTACAGGATATATCCTCCATAATATACTGAAAACATCCACACATTTCCTAAGTCCAGTATTCAAAGGATTGCTAATCTCGGCTGTCCTGCATCAAAGGATGACATGAAATCTCTTTGTCATGCCAAACCTCAGTCCCACAGCCTTAACTCATCCCGGCATCATACATATAACAAAACAAACAGAAAACTACCTGACAATACAACAAATCATAAACCAGACTAAAAACATAAAATAAACAAACCACAAAAAACAATAAAAACAAACCAACGAAAGACAGCCACAAAAAAGGACACACAAAGAACCAAGTCAAAAATAAAAAAATATAAAAAAAAAAAAAAAAAAAACATGAAAAGACATCACATAAACCAGACTAAAAACATAAAATAAACAAAAAAACAACAAAAATAAAAAACAAACCAACGAAAGACAGCCACAAAAAAGGACACTATAAGAACAAAGTCAAAAATAAAAAAATATAAAAAAAATCATAAAAAGACAACACATCACCAAATAAACATAAAATACAGATACAAGATACTGGGTATAACTATCTCATGCAGAGATTATAGGAAACTATGCCACTCAAGTTTAGTGTTTTGTCCTTTAGGGATTATAGTATCCAGCTCGTGGGTCCACCTTGTCTCTCTTTGGAGTAACAACCTGTTCCTTTCGCCACCTCTGCTCATCTCAGGAATATGATCAATTCTCGTGTATCACAGGTCAGCCACACTATGCCCTTGTTTTTGGAAGTGCCTAGCCACTGGTTGATTTGATTCTCCATTTTTGATGGCTTGTCTAATGGTGCTCCTATGGTTAGCCATCCTAACCCTCAGGTTGTCACAGGTCTTACCTACATAGAATAGGCTGCAAGGACAGTGGAGCATATACACTATATAAGGGGTTGTGCAGGTCACCCTGTGTTTATGAAAATATTTCTTATTATACCTTGGGTGGTTAAAGTATTTCCCTGCTGACATCCCATTGCAGGTGGTACAACTGCTACACTTAAAACATCCTGGTTTCAATGCCTGTCTGCTTAGCCAGTTTTTAGAATAACAGTGTGCAGGGTCCGTCAATTGCAGATTGTCCTTAAGGGATTTACCTTTTTTGTACCCTATTCTCGGTGCCATCATATCCTTAAAAGGGAGTGCATCATCACTCTGCAGGATTTCCCAATTTCGTCTTAAGATCCCATTAAAGATCCCAAAAAATACTGGACTTAGGAAATGTGTGGATGTTTTTGGTATATTATGGAGGTTATATCCTGTACATATTTGTCCTGAGTTAGTAATGCAGTTTAGTATACAAAGTACTGTAGAATATGCTGTGCTCGAGACATATATTATTGTATTTAGTTACCTTATTAGCGATAATAGGTGTAATATTGCAGCAATTCAATTGTTTTTAAATAAGTTAGTTTTACACGTTCATTATTAGTTGTAGTGAAAGGTGTTCACTTAAGGTTGTTTGTTGTTGGTTGCTAAGATACGGGCACTGTCTGATGATGCGTGCTAAGTGTTGTGCAACACCTGCACTAGGTGATTAAGGTGAAGGGGTATTTAAGGCTGTGTATAGCATTGATTCTTGTTGTCAGTTTGAAAACGGAGGTAAAACTCAGATACGTTACTTCATAAGGAACAAAACTTTATCCTTATTAAACCCGGCGAGTGACTTCCTTTTTGCGATATGTTGGATCTGTGAATTATGCAGGATCTCTTTGATGTGCACCCTGGTGGTTCAAAGGTTACCGTGAGTACTAGGCCATGCTATAAAGACTATGTATATATATATATATATATATCTATATATATATATATATATCATAGGCCTTTCAATTCAACCACCTTCTGATATACCATATACCTTTTAACCCTTATAAAATATTTTATTTATATTAATAATTTTATTAGATAGTCTTTTTATGGGTGTAACGCTTTATTTATTGTACTAGTCCTAAAGCCCGTTCACACTGGCTATTTTTTGCAGTACAGCGGTCCCACCCCTTACGCTCTCTCTCCCTCCCCCTCTCTTTTGCTCTCTCTCTCTCTCCCCCCTCTCTTTTGCTCTCTCTCTCCCCTTCTCTTTTGAGCTCTCTCTCTCTCCCCCTCTCTTTTGCGCTCTCTCTCTCCCCCCTCTCTTTTGCGCTCTCTCTCTCCCCCCTCTCTTTTGCTCTCTCTCTCCCCTTCTCTTTTGAGCTCTCTCTCTCTCACCCCTCTCTTTTGCGCTCTCTCTCTCCCCCTCTCTTTTGCGCTCTCTCTCTCCC